>NC_089782.1:24673121-24968121 GCF_040412425.1 Macrobrachium rosenbergii
ATATATATATATATATATATATATATATATATAATATATATATATATATATATATATATATATATATATATATATATATATATATATATATATATATATATATATATATATATATATATATATATAAGCATTAAACTACAAAACGTCCTTTAATATCCAATTTTCTCTACCTCGGAAATAATATATTTTCTTACATGTTACCCGAAGGGTAACATATACGAAGACAAGAATTCAGGACTACAGTGACTCCTTAAACGGCACGGCCATCAAAGGACGTTTGTAGCTTAATGCTTGTATATGAATCACAGATATATATATATATATATATATATATATATATATATATATATATATATATAATGTGTTTGTATGTATGTGTGTAAAATTCAGTTTTAATTTTATATATATAGCAGATTGAATATATATATATATATATATATATATATATATATATATATATATATATATGTGTATAAATATATATAGTTTTAATATATATATATATATATATATATATACATATACATATACATAAATATATATATATATATATATATATACATATATATATATATATATACATATACATATATATACATATATATATATATATATATATATATATATATATATATATATATATATATATATATATATATATATATGCTATTTCTAATCTTATGAAAGGTAATTTGATAGGTCCATTACTGTTATTTTAACATTATCAAAGACGCTTTTTACTGCTTTTAAATTTCTTTAATGAGGATAACAGCTTCCGGGTGTACGCTGCACCGGCATCTCAAGAGGCAAGAATTTTCTTGCATTTCTTATCTTGCGGGCAATTCTCTCTGTATCTCGCGGAAAGATTTCGACCTTATCGGAAAACGCCCTAAGGCTTAATATTGCGCGATGAGAGCTCTCAGTTGCCAGTGGCTTCTTGGCTGAATGACTTAAGTACACATGATTATCTCACAGTGAGAGCGTCCTTTTGCTTTTTGTTAGCAAGATTGTCTGTTCCTCGTCGTATTCTGTAGTGCTTGTGTGTGTGCGTGCGTGTGTTCCTGTTTGCTTAGCGCTACCAGATTTAAAAAAAAAAAAAAATTGTGTTGGACTGTCTGATGAAAGAAGCACTGGTGTATATAATTTGGTAGAAGTGATTGTAATTTTTCTTTTTAAGTGATTTTGTGACATTGGTTCATCGTGAAGCTTTTAAGCGATGATGGCTTTTAGTAATGTATAAAATGGTTAAGTTCAGTCATTATTTCTGAAATATTATAATGTTCGTCTGGATAAATGCTATGTTAGTATGGCTTCTGATTTATGATATTATGACTTACAAAATATATAGTGGTAAATATCTAATGCGTTTTTTTATTTCATCGCTTGTAAAGATTTATTATTATTATTATTATTATTATTATTATTATTATTATTATTATTATTATTATTATTATTATTATTGAGGGGTTGTGATGAACTTGTCAAAAGTGTTGCTCTTAAGTGAGATAGATCAAAACCATCGTCACAAATCTCAATCTGGGAACTTTTTCAGAGGTGAAAGTACTGCAATACAGTACGTTTATGGCAGCGCGCTCTTTCAGCCTGCATGTGCAGAGAGTAGATTCCATACTTGATAGAAATAAGCGTTTATTGGGTCAGGTCTGATCGAACAGCCCGTAAACCCCCCTCCCCCCTTTCAGTTCGCTGGTGTGATAGTATAGCTATTTGTAATGTGGAAATGGTTTAGCCCGCTAGTCGTAAACTTCTTTGTGTTTTGTTTATTTACCGAATTTCTGGTCTTTCTAATTTATTTAGTCGATTCTTGGGAGGAAAGGGCTAATTTGGGATTGCGTCTTGGATAAATCGGTGGGCTGTTGAGGTGGACATCAGTCGTTAGTTTGTTCATCAGCTGTTAGTTCATGTTTGGAGCGGGTTTAATATGTAGAGGAAGATAGACTTTATCTTTAGAATTGTTCCTCCCCGAAGGTTGGAGGATTACCTCGTCGAGGCCCTCACCAATGTAGATTTAGCCATTATTTTATAATGGCTGTTGAAAGCAGCGGTTAGAGATAGCACTTTGGAAATGGGGTCGTTGAAATGACCCAAAGTATCACATGTTTGTTTCGTCAGCTGGACTTCCAAAGGCTTGGAACCCAGAACATTTCAAATGAGAGAGAGAGAGAGAGAGAGAGAGAGGTGGAGAGGAGAGAGAGAGGCATTTGCAGAATAAGGACATCCGTATTAGGAAGTAAATATACCTGCTTTCATGTTCCCCCTCCCTCACACCAGCCATTTATGCCAGACCTGCCCTCTCCGATACCCACTGCCCCTGCCATGCCCTGCCCTGCCCTGCTGCCCCCCACTCCCACCTCCCTGTTACCTGTCGCGCCACGCCGTATTCACTCTTACTTTCAGTCTGTACTTTCACTCTTGAAATTGCAGCAGCACCGCCAGGGTTACTCCATTCTCTCTCTCTCTCTCTCTCTCTCTCTCTCTCTCTCTCTCTCTCTCTCTCTCTCTCTCTCTCTCTCTCTCGGGTACTACTGTTTCTTTTGGAAGCACGAAGAATGAAGGCTGTTCCCGTCATGCGATATAATGATAGCGTTGTCTCCCACGACCTTTGTTTTTCTTTTCTCATTGTGTATGCTTAGCTCCTGTACCTCTTATTTGCCCTACCGAACGTACAATAGGCTTTAGCAATGTATACACTCAAAGCTTATTCAAGAACATGCATCACATTCTCTCTCTCTCTCTCTCTCTCTCGGGTCTCTGAATCTCTTTTTTCTCTATGCTTTCATATTAAGTTATACAAGATGTTATTTTTATTTTAAATGATTATTTTTAGATCGTATGAGTTGAAAGCTCACTGAAGCGAACGTTTTCGTAAAATGAATTCGAGGTCTGACTCCTTGCCTTTGCGCATAAGCACTTGATTCTTTTTGACGTAAACTTAGACGCTTTGGACTGGATAAGTGGCAACTAAAGTTGATATCAACGAATCCCTTTAAGGTTGAGGATATTGAAGTTTGTTCGTATTGGGCCATGCATTCTCCACGGGGTGATAATATAGAGAAAGTAGGGTGGGGTCATTTAAAGATCCCAGATGATTTTAAATGAACGTTTGAAAATTCCATAAAGCAACTCGAGAACAGCATTGCCGCAAACTATCATCCTCGTGCAGTATAAATTAAGAGTATTTTTCGGTCCTTGATCGTTGTAATAGCCCAAGGGTGAGGCCAAGACCATTAGCAATACCTATATGAATATATCAGAACTAAATCTTAATCATTACAGGCTTTTGCTAGCTTTTATTTTCCGTTCTGTGTTGTAATTTGCCCTTGTTTACTTGAAGCCGTATGCATAATCTGCTTCCAGGCTTGCATAAAGTTATCCATGCATACCTAACGTATATTTGCTCATACATACATACGGTCATCAATGTATAACTTTTACAACTATGTATACCTACCGTAGATCATTACATACTTACATTAACCCGTTTATACCACTGACATTCATCGATGATTGCCTATGTACATCCGTGGATATACGTTGCATCCATGCACACTTTCACTTCAGCATACATCGTGTATTCACTATAATTTCTTCTTTCTGTGAGATACACATACCTCATTTATATACTATATAATTTCTTCTTTCCATGAGATACATTCTTTCCAACGTCCATGAAACAGAGGCCAGAGCATCACCATCCCTTGGCCCCGGATTGAGAAGGGAAGGAAATAGTGAGTATCGATATCTGATGAATTGGTGATGATGATGATGAGGGCGAGCTAGGAAGGAAGAGGGCGGGGCCTGTGGATAGATGGACCCCCCAACCCACCTCCCATATCCGACCCCGCCACCGCTACCCCATACCCTCGAGTCTCTGCGTACGGAAGAGGGCTCAGCAAGGAAAGGGGAGAAGAGAGAGAGAGAGAGAGAGAGAGAGAGAGAGAAAGAGACCGGAACCTCATACTCGGGAAGGGGTTGGGGGAAGGGGTGGAGATGAGAGGAGGGGTTTCTCCAGTGTCAAATTTCCCTTTGGGATGGAAATTGCTATAAAATAGAACAAAGGGATCAGGTTGAAAAGAGAAGAGGGAGCGTGCGAGTCCTCTCTCTCTCTCTCTCTCTCTCTCTCTCTCTCTCTCTCTCACACACACACACACACACACATTCTAAAGTGATCCCTGGACACACATAGCAAGTGTCACTTTAATCGGTATCTCGTAGACATTCCGAGAGTTTTCCCAATGTGGCTGTTGTAGACCGAAGGTTCAAACAGTTAACAGATTCCATGCATTTACTTTGTTAAGACAGTGATACCCACTTTCTTCTGCATTTGCTTTGTGACAGCGGTATCTCGAGTACATTTCATCCGCTGGTCCTAGCTTAGTGTGCTCGGACATTTCCCAAGTCTGTTACCAATGCATATAACAAAACAAATTTATTGGTTCAGTTACAACTTCAAACTCAGTCGGATGTGTCTACTTCAAAGTAGTACTTTCCATGGTTAATACTCTTTTCTCTCTCTCTCTCTCTCTCTCTCTCTCTCTCTCTCTCTCTCTCTCTCTCTCTCTCTCAGGAACGCCTTTTGATAGAGAGCGTAGGTTCAATAGTTTTTTCTGAAATCTGCGGCCTTTCAGTTTGTATTTATGAAAAGTCCTCGATATGAAACTGTAAAAAAAAAAAAGAAAGAGAAAAGATATCAAAGAAAATTGTCTTCCAAAAGTAGAAAGGAGGGTTTAGAACCTTTTCTGCACTAGTAATGCCGTGAATTCATGATTTTTGAGTGCGAAAACTTATATTATTAATTTGCACTATGATAAATGTCAATACAGTTAGTGATCTTGTGACATTGATATTGCATCATGTGATAAAAAATTATTATAATATATACCAAGGTAAATGTCTGTAACATTGATATTGCATCACCTGACGAAAACTTGTATTGTTAATAATTAACACCAAGATAAATGTCAATACAGTATGTAGTGATCTTGTAACATCTGATAGTTTTTATTCTTTTTATTGTCTTGTCCGGAGAGAGAGAGAGAGAGAGCTGCCTCTTATGCCAACGATGAACGTGATAAGGACAGTAAGCGATTTAGCTCGAAAAGGTATCATTATTCGGTGCATTCTGCTCCCATTAGCTCTTGGCTCGTGTTTCGCTCCTTGTGTCACGTTTCGTCCGCTGTTCGGTTGGAAAGTTGAGGATTGGCGACATCAGAGAGAGAGAGAGAGAGAGAGAATTGCCCATTACATAGCACAACCAGTCGTCCTTGTAACAATGTGATTGCCGAAATTCGATACCTTGAGTACGGATCACTGTGAATGTGCAAGTGGCTGCGTAGTATTGTTATATTTATTTATATACTAGTGCAGGTAAATTATATACATATATACATATGTATATGTATGTGTGTGTATTTATAAATTGTGTGTATTTGTGTTTGACTTTACAGCATATGAGCTTTATTAAAATATTTGCACTTTCAACAAAAATAGTTGACCCGGTGTTTTTTTTTTTTATTATCCGTTTCTCTCTCTCTCTCTCTCTCTCTCTCTCTAGGGATAGTATATGAGATGCAATGCGTAAACATTCTGATTAAAGTGTTTATCTCTTCTGCGTATCTTTAACCATTGTGTATCTTTTGACAGATTTGCAAAGAGGTTTGCCAGCAGCCTATCTCAATTGTGTCTGGCCTTGGAATTCACATTTTGCTCTTATTTTCCCCGCCTTGAAGAGTTTCATATAAAAGTTTCATACAAGAATTTCATATCTCTGGTTTTCATCAAACGTGGATCTCACCGGCTAATGCTATCAGGATTAAGCCAGCCTTGTGCTGGCACGGGCTCTTGCTCTTCAGCACCCCGTAAATGGCATTGCGTTAGAAAGAAGAAAAAATGGGGAATTTTATATCATAAGACATGTCGCAACCCTCAAAGCTGACCGAATATTCGTTATATTTACACCAGTTTTAAAATGAGGTAACTCACTTCCTTCTTCAGTTAAACAAACTAGCTTGCGCGCGCGCGCACGCACGCACGCACGCACGCACGCACGCACGCGCACACACACACACACACACACACACACACACACCTCCAAGTGTACCTTTCACCTAAGAACAGTCATGCATCAATTGGTTGTCTTTGGAAGTTGATAATTATTCCCCTTCGGTTTTCTCTTCTCTCGAGGAGAAAATTGATACCCGTTGTGTGTGAGTTCAGACAGTTTCTCTCTCTCTCTCTCTCTCTCTCTCTCTCTCATTCCGATCAAGTTTTCCTGCCATTCTTGTTACAGTTCTGCTGAAATTCAGTCAGTGACTACAATCTGTGTTTTCACCTTGACTAACAATTTGATCATAGTTTTTTTTTTTCTTCTTTCTTCTTCTTCTTCTTCTTCTTCTTCTTCTTCTTCTTCTTCTTCTTCTTCCAAAAAGTAACGCCCCCGCACTCTCTCTCTCTCTCTCTCTCTCTCTCTCTCTCTCTCTCTCTCCACTTTTATCAGATAACTAGTTTAGAGAAATTTCACGAGAAAAAAGATTGTTTTTTTTTTTTTATTCTTGGGTGGTCAGTGTTATGTGATCAAGTATTTTTTTGCGCTTGGAGACCAAGGTGGAGGTATACAGTTGCTTTCCTGGCAGTGAAAAAAAAAACAGTCGAAAAATACATAATGAATTGTTCAGGCCCTCTGGGCATCACACGGCAACCTGAGATAATGGCTCTCTAACTCTCTCTCTCTCTCTCTCTCTGAAAAGTCTCAGGCATCAAAGTCAAAGAGGGAAATGACAACATTTTCTGTTAAGTCATTTTATCCTTTCAAGTTGTATTCCACGCGCGGGAACACGAGAGACTAGTTCATCTCTGTACAAAACCTGTAGCCTCAGTTTCTGAATGTTGGACGAGTCCAGTGGTCCACGCCAGGGTTTATTTCACTTCAGGGCCGCCATTAGGCAGTAGGCCTGAAATAACCAACCTCCATTAGTCTTAAAACGGTTTGTGGCTGTCAGAATGCTCCAAATGAACTTTTTATTTGTGAGAGGAGATAGGACATTATTTTTATTGAAGCTGAAATATTTACTCATGCGGTGTACTGTAGGCACTAATTAAGGTTCTTTGCAGAGTCCCTTCGCCCCCTGGCTGCAACCCCTTTCATTCCTTTTACTGTAACTCCATTCATATTATCCTTCTTCCGTCTTGCTATCCACCCTTTCCAAATAATTATTTCACAGTGCAACTGCGAGGTTTTCCTCCTGTTGCACCTTTCAAACCTACCTACTGTCAATTTCCTTTCCAGCGCTGAATGACCTCATAGGTCCTAGTTCTTGGCCTTTGGCCTGAACTCAATATTCCAGTCCCTTGATACTCAAAACTCCTTGGTTTGGATAGGCTGGCGAGCGAACCCTATTATCCGCGCCTTTGTTCAAGGTGATGAAACCCCATTTTTTACAGGAACGCCTGATCAGCTTGAACTCTTGAACAGAGTTCCTTTGACATTTTGATCGAGGCGAAGCGGTAATAAATTGCGCTTTTCCCTTTATCTTTCAGTTGTTATTACCCGAGGGAAAAAAAGGCTGGGAGATTTTATCGGGGCCAAATTTATGGAAACCGTTATCGTCGAATGAAGGCTGTGGCCGATGGTCGAGTACATCCTTATTTTGCTTGCGGTCGTTTGTATGCCCGTCACCATTCGCGCAATTTAAAGCCGAGCTCCCTGGCGCTCTTTAAGGCCACCTAACCTTTACTTGCTTAGTCCTTAAAGTATACATTCTGTTTTATATGAGAAGCACCACTGGAATATTTATTTTGTTTTATGCACTTGAGTTTTACATTTTGTTAGTATTGCACCATACTCACCTTCAGTTACCTGTCATTTGAATGTCGGTCATTTGAATGTGTTGCAGTGATCCGTAGTCGCTTTTATTCCCAGTTATTCTAACAGTGCCTGTCCACCTGACCTAGCATTATGCATTAGAGATTAAATTGGTAATTTAATAAAAATCTTTGTTTACTGGATCTTACAGATCATTCACAGGCATCACATTCCCCAGGTTGCTGGTGTTACCACATTTGAAATTGACCAAATATTAGTGCATCAGAGCTATATCATTGCATAGTATATCCTGTTACGCATGTGTTAAGATATCCTCCCCCGCCTACTCCAGCTTCAACACATGAAATGAACGCCATTGCACACCTCTTTTATTGTTAACTTACCTGTCGTTTATGTTCAGGTGTGCCCGACCCATTCATCATAGCATCGTCACTCGTGAACTTTACAGCGAATGTACAGTAAGTTCAGGCCAATTATTTCCGGCGTGGCCTTGGCAGTATTAGTCGCCGAAATGAGAAGGAGAACCAGAACACGAATGAGGGTTGGGATGAAGGGCCAAGGTCTTAGGACAGAAGGGTGTGGCACGAGCGAGCCTTATTGACTTCCAGAAAACTGCCCCCCGAGATCCTTATTCGTATTGTAGGAGCTCTACGCAGCCTCGCTTTACTGGTGGTGGTGATTGCGTTTTCCTGCTATGGGGGTCGGGTTGGGGGTGGTTGTAATAGATAGAGTCCTGTGGCGAATGGAGGTTGCTAAATATACCCCCTCCGTGCTTTGTGTGTGAGGCATGATGGTTAATTCTTCAGTGTTCGTTTAGTTTTCCTATTACTTTTTGTTTATATCTCCCAACTTTTATTGAAGCTTAAGTCTTGAAATGGGGTCGGTTTTCTTTGTGTCGCCTGGTGTTTTTGTTGCAGATGATTCCAGTGCATGTGATTTTGACACTTGACTTGTTTATGATAGTTTACCCGACCTTTGTACGCTCATGGAGCTAATTGGTGTTCTGACAGCTGCTAGAGTGCAAATTTTTGCACGTCATTCATCTTGGCATGCTCTCGCTCATCCTTCGTATTGGAATAAGAAACATTCTTTGTAATTTCTTAGAAATAAGATTGTGCCTCTTGAGTTTTCTTTCCATTTCCTTTCTTCTTTTATATCGTCACCAAGACGAGTAACTAATTAAACTAGAATTCTCCACATTTCCTATAGTATCCGCGCCTTCAAGACGCACATGTATATATACTCCTGTAATTGAAAGAACAAGAGAAAAGTAACGATACAGAGCGTTAATTGACTTATACCGTCTTAGGTGACGACGAACCTGTCTCTCGGGCAGAAGGGTTAAAAAGGATTTCAGATTCTTGAGATCTTTCGTCATTATTTAAGAGGACATTCTTCTCGTCACCTTAAAGGGGAACAAGCTGTTTCGGTGGACTTTTTTATTTCTTACAACTTCTTGGAGGTACCGAATCTCTCTCTCTCTCTCTCTCTCTCTCTCTCTCTCTCTCTCTCTCTCTCGAAATAGAAATGAATTCCAAATGCAGACTACATCTTTATAAGACTTGGTACATGTTGACGAAATGTTCAGAATAAGCGCGCGTGAAAAATTACGTCTGATTCTGTATTACTGGTAATTGACATACATCAGTTTTGGTTCCAGAATCAGAGATATCTCAAAGTTATCCTATTACAAAATAATTACATTTCGCGATTTTGCAGTGTTTCATAAATATGATTCGTGTCATTTGCACAGATATGGAGCACGTTGTGCGGATAAATGGCGTGATGTGATTTTGTAATAGTAACCAGTAGTGTTTCAGCTCTTGTTATTAGCTTCAAGTAGGAGTATGTTAACCATACCCGACTCGATCGTGTGTAGGTCCGAATCTCAACAAGGGAGCTGGAGGGTATCTCCAATCGTTCTACATTTGGATTCAAGGTTTTACAGTGACGAGCATATCCAAAAGTGAGAGGAGATCGAGAAGTTTTAATCTGTCATTGTGGTCAAGACACGAAAGGTTGATTAATGGTTAGAGTCTCTTAAATGGTTCCTTAGGTCCTTCCTCGTTATTCTTTGGAGACTTCCTTGTCTACATTGATGCCTCGGGTAACTCTGGTGGCCATTGGCCTCTCGGTTTTTCTTACCCTTCCACCCTAATCGTGTCCTCCTCCAACTTCTGGCTTCCTGTCCTGAGATTTTTGGCTACTTTAAAAGGCAAAGGACTCGGTTGAACACTCCTGATTTTGTAGTAATTGATTTGCCATTTTCAGTTTTCTGTTCATCAGTTTGGTAAGATTTATATTTGAAATCTGACAGCAGGTTTGGTTACATCATTGATCATATTTGTCTCTTTAAAAGGCCTAGAAGCAACATTAGCAATTGATTGTAACGTCTGAGTGTCTAATTACGTTGCAGTAATCGTAATAAAATCATTATTAAGTCTTGAATGTGTGTTGTCTTCTTGTGTTGTGAATCCGACGGCGTCATTCACGTACATCTTTGTAAATGGACAAATATCATGCCCTACGGAGCGTAATTTTTTTTTTTTTTTAGAAAACTCATTTTTACATATCCAACATCGAGGGGAGATGGGAATGTCTCCTGCTACTCACCATATATATGTATATATATATATTTTTTTTTCTGTTTATGGTAGGGGGAAAGATAGAGCATGCCACGTGTATCAACGTTACCGTGTCATGCCCCGAAATAGCCCCCTCAAAAAAACGCGTACAAACGGGCTCTGTGAATTGGTCTATGTGTGCGTGTGTTTGTGTTGACAAACATAGTTAACATTATTTTGTTGTAAAATGGGTTAATCTATTGAAGTTTTATTTGTGTAATGAATAGTTTCGTATGTTGGCCTCTTCTCTCTCTCTCTCTCTCTCTCTCTCTCTCTCTCTCTCTCTCGCCATATTTTTTACTTTGTACGAGAGGTGGCTGGGTGAAGGTCGTTGACTCCTACAACATTCATGGTCCCTCCTCTTCCCCCCCCCCCTCTACAAAGGGGGAGGCAGCTCACACACGTGTAGCAGCAGCAACAGCAGATGCTGGCGACTGTAGTGTGGGCCCAGCTGCCCCGTCTTTGTCTTGGTAATGTGCGTGTGTATGTAAGGAAAAAGAAACGTTGAACATGCCGGGGTGTGTTAAGTAGCAGGGAGGGGAGGAGGGAGGGAGCATGTTGCAGCTGCCGGGGTGTCAGCAGTGCATTAAACAAAAGGAAATCCTAAAATCCCCCATTCCTGGTACTTTCAGACCACCACCCGCATTATGAGTGGCTGGGTTTTCAGCAGATGTAGAGGCTTTGCTTAACCCCACTCATCCCCTTCTTCCTGACCCCTTTAAGGGCGTGATTTTTCTGCCCCTTTTATAAGGGTAGGGGATTTTATTTATTTAATTTTTTTATTATTTTTTTTTATTTATGCTGCCATACGCCTTAAATTTTTTAGGGATAGAAGGATATTACTGGAATTTGGTCTTTCAAGATTTATTACGCCCAAACTGATTCGATTTTTTTTTTTCCTCACTTGGTCCTGCTGGTGACGCTGATGGTATCAGCTGTATATTTCCCAACTAATTATGCTCCCCAAAAAGAATGTTTAGGACTTAGACTTACAATTATTAATATAAAAATGACACATTTTTAGGTTTATGAGATAGTCTACTTCCGTGTTCCCTGGCTTCGGCAGTATTCTGTTTCTCAAGGGGCAGTTCTGAGTCTTTACATGCTCTTGCACATCCGTTTTAATGTATGTCCGTATTGGATAACTTTCAAAACGATCACGTTTTAGAATTCTGTTGTATGAGGATTACTCTCTATATATATATATATATATATATATATATATATATATATATATATATATATATATATATATAGTATATATATATATATATATATATATATATATATATATATATATATATATTTATATATATATTTGTGTGTAACTTCTCTCTCTCTCTTACGGCTCACACCAGTCGACTAGGTACCTCATTCATGGGGTTAATTTAGCCCGGGCACGTGGGATTTATTGATTTATTTGTTTAATTATTACTCGCCCATCTGTCCCCTCCTCGTCCCGTTCGGGATTCGAACACCGGTCGTCCAGTTGTAAGCGCTTTAGGTGTTGTGACCCTAATATACAAAAATTGATTCGCTTTCAGGGTATTTTATGTCACCCACAGATTATGCTTTTTGGATCATTTTGCCTTTCCATTTTTTAATAAGTGAGTTTTTCGTAGTTTCCCTCGAACTGTATAGGTTTGGTCATTGTTTGTCCAAAAGGTACTTCAGTGTGTTTTTAGTATGAGTGCGTGTATGATGCAATCTTTGCTGTAATTATTATAATCTTGTAAAGTTGGATTTTAAGATTGGCCCATAGAAATATTCCGTTTCTGTAATAATCTCTCTCTCTCTCTCTCTCTCTCTCTCTCTCTCTCTCTCTCTCTCTCTCTCTCTGACGCAGGTGGTAAAAGCGTTTCCTAAGTTCACCTGCCCTCAGCTGAAACCATCCATGTCACAGGTGCCAGTCTTCGAACAAATCGAAGGCCTGGACAGTTATTTGCTTTTTAAGCTTAGAGATTTTGGTCTTATTTGCAAAGCGGTTTGTAGGTTCGTGTATTTTTTTTAATATTGCTTGTAATTTCATGAATTGAAAGATTGTGAACCATTTTAATTGAGTATCTAGATTGACATTTTTGGTTTTCTTTTATGAGAAATTAGAAAGATTTCCTCAGTCAAGTTACTACCAAACATCTTTGCTGGGTCGTATCTTGTTACATAATCTCGTTATTTCTTACGGTTGTTTCTCTGTGTGTGTGTGTGTGTGTGTGTCTGTGTATCCAAAGTTTGAAAGGTTCTTAAATTCTTTGTTTACGTGACAAAACCGTATTTTTCGATTAACACACTTGTGTAATCGGATCACTGATAACTATAATTACAGAAAGTGGTTAAGCACTTAGCCTACATATATGCACACGTGTGTATGTTTGTGTATTGTAAATATATATTATATATATTATATATATATATATATATATATATACATATATATCATATATATATATATATTTATATATATATATTATATACATTATAAATCAGGCATACATATATATTTATATAGTTATATATTATATATGTTTAGAATATATATATATATATATGTATATATATGTGTATATATGTGTGTGTGTGTGTAAAGTGTGTGAATAATGTGTTCAGTTCGAGTATGTGAAGGCATTGTGGATGCTTGTATTCTGTTAATAGTAAGGAACACCGCGTGATATTGCATTCTCTTTAATAATAAATTTTTCTTTTCTTCTGTTTCAGGTGAGTGGTTTTGCATAAAGGAGAAAGCTTGTTATGGGTGAGTTGGACATCAAGGGTTCTCAAGGCCCTGTTTGCTTTCGTGCTCTGTTTGAAGGGAAGCAGAAAAACTCTCTCTCTCTCTCTCTCTCTCTCTCTCTCTCTCTCTCTCTCTCTCTCTCTCTCTCTCTCCACAGTTGAGTCGACGATGATCTGTGTTCATCTAACCATTTTCCTCTTTCAAATGAGTGGTTTTGCCACTGCCATTGGAATCGCCGTCATGTTTTATGTGTCGTATCTTCTATTTATTTCACGGCGAGAAACTGCGGAAGTTATTAAGTTTATTACCTTTGATTGATAATAATTATAAACACCATCTGGTTTGTTTACTAATGTATGGATCTTCTTTCGCCTTAACCCATCAGACAGAAAGACCAGAAGTCACTGGTACAGTTATTCTGTGAAGTGATTCGGTAGGAAAACCATTGTATATCATTTTTTTGGTATCAGGAAATGTATATACTAGGAGAATCCTTATCGGAGATGGATATTGCTTTTGCAAAACAGACTTTCAAAGGATAAACTTTTCTTCCTGAAATTCATCTGTTACCGTACTGAGTCATAATTGTTATATTTTACTTCCGTCAGCATCCCCCAATATCCGTAAGACAGTATTCTCTTTTAATTTATCGGCTCTTGGGCAAGTAATTCTAAGTTTAAAGGCGTTAAGAGTGACTTCACTATCTGCAGTCGATTGCCAGCTTTCCACGATTGTCTTTATATACTATTGCTGCCGGACTTCAGAGTCAGTTATAAAAAATTCACCGTATTAAATATTATTATTATTATTATTATTATTATTATTATTATTATTATTATTATTCAGGAGATGAACCCTATTCGTATGAAACAAGCCCACAGCGGCCATTGACTTGAAATTGAAGCTTCCAAAGAATATGGTGCTCATTAGGAAGTAAGAGAAAGTAAAGGGAAATACAGAAAGAAAAGATCTCACTTATTAAAAAGAAAAATAAATAGGTAAATAGTTACAAATGTGTTGAAATGCAAGGAGAATTGCATTAGGATAGTAATGCAGTATCAATATTAGCGCATTTATGTTTGTTTTTGCCGAATTTGCAATTTCATTACAGATATACAAAACGCCTAAACTTGAAAGAGTCCTCCAGGTATAGAGCTCTCTGTGCAACAAGGGAATGTGTCAGCTCTCAAACAAAGCCAGCCTTACATCCTTTCATGCTTGTTTGGACCCAGAGGGCAGACAGAATGGAGACACGTCGCAAATTGCCAGAATAAATCTTCGGGAACCCCCTGGGGCTTAAGGGATGATGGTCAGGCTACTGCATTTGTGCCCTCTGGCGGGATAGCCTAGGAACAGAAAAAGTTGTTGTTAAGGAACGGACAGTTGGGCGAGAGGAAGGATTGTGTTGGATATCTCAAGTGAGATAGTTGATGGAGACAGAAAAAATGGGAAGTGACTTATTGTGCCTATGCTCAAGAAGAGCATAGGCACAGTAATCTAGTTTTATTTCATTTTCTGCATACATCTAACATAATACAACTTTTCTGAAGAGGTTATTCTTTTATAGAGGAACTGTAATGCATTTCCTGTTTGTTATTTCCGCCAAACTCAGCTCCACTATTCTTTTAAAAGCCCAGTCCTTGACATTCATATGACGCACCATCTTAGGAATAAAAATAGTTCTTATCATCATCACCACGGTTCTTATTAAAATTATCCATAGCTCAAGAAGAGCTATGGATGATAGGAACTGTTTTTATTCCTAAGATGTTGCGCCATATGAATGTCAGGATTAAGGCTTTTAAAATATTTATAGTAGAGCTTCAGGTTTGGCAAGAATAACAAACGGAAGAATGCATTTCAGTTCCTCTATAGTCTTTAACCTCTTTATTAAAGAAAAGAATAATAAGGTGGTCAGAAAAGTTGTAATATGTTAGATGTATGCAAAAAATGAAATAAAAATAGATTACTGGTTACAAAGAGATCAAATTGTTCTGTAATACAGTTGTAAAATAAATAGCTCTGTTGCAATAACCTACTACGGTTTGTTGCTATTCGCGGAGGTTTGTCTTGGCATTTATTTCCTTTTAAAACCCAAGCACGAGTTCAGCGGGCTTAGGACCGGCATGAACCTGTAAATTTACCGGGGAGGTACGTGCAGTTCCAGAATTGAATCAACAAATACATACACCAATAAGATGGTAGCCGAGAGAGCAACGAGTTTTAGAGTAACGTTACTGTTTCGGGCTCTTAAACCAGGAGCACGAACGTCCATCTTAAATGGCCAGAAGAGGGTCTTAGTTTCAACTTTAAAAAATGAAAGGGAAAAATTTTCCTTTTGGATAACATGGTATCTTTGCATCTCGACAGACGAATAATTTTGGAACCGTTGAACAAATGTTATATTTTTTATGTCAGAAGTCGAAATCCTTGTCGCGTATCAGGAAGAAGCAATAAATTGAATTGTCTGTGACTAGAGATTTACGTACTTAGAGACAAAAAATGCAAAACTGTAATAAATCAGTCGATGACTGCTGCAATGTATTCTCAGGTATGGCTGTAAATAAATGTTTGAAATATTATAAATAAGTTTTTTTTTATGTAACTAGACCACTAGCACGGCTGTTGCTTCTTGGCGAGCGTGTTACATGTCAAAAAATGATGGTAAATGCATGAAATTTCAAACAGGGCGAGAACGTGCGCCATTTTTCATCAGTCTGAAAATTACAGTAGATAAAATGAAAATATATTGAAGTTTGTGACAAGCATTCATTCTCAGAGATAATTAAGACATTAAACATATTTTTGACTCCAAACATTTATTCTCAATCATGGGAGAAGTGTTTAAGAATACCTACCAGGGCCGGATAAAGCTTATATATATACTAAGATAAGTAAATGAAAACACTGTGAACAATCCGGTTATAGCCAATGCGAAATGAACGCTTGGTAATGACCGAACGTCACATTATCAGCGCATCTAATAGGCTCCATGCACGTAGCAACCATGACGACTCATATGTATATAGAATAAATTTCCCATATGTTTGGAATGTCGCGTTCATTCTGGAGATGCTAGGTTTAGTAACATCGATTATGACAGTTTATTGTCCACACTGTGTACACATCTATATGGAAACAAAACGGAAGCCTATTATTTTGCAAAGTGCACCTCCTTGGAGTAGAATATCGGTATATGAAACTGTGAAACAGAAAATTGCATAACTTAGATGAAGCAGTAGAACTAAGAGATTTCAAGAGTTTCAGCATCATTGACTTGCTTGTGTCTTCAGTAAACATATTTTCCAAAGCTGTTAATTTTCGAGGCTGTAAAATTCACTGTATCGTATTCGGAAATTCAGTGTAAAAGTATTCGAAAAATTCACTGTACCAGTATTCGAAAGTCACCGTATCAATATTCAAAAATTCATTGTCATATTCGAAAGTTCACAGTATCAATATTTGAAAATTCACTGTATCATATTCGAAAATTCACTATCATGTTCGAAAATTCAATGTATCAGTATTGGAAAATTTACTGTCTTATTCGAAAATTTACTGTATCAGTTTTCGAAAATTCACTGACTGTATTAGTATTCGAAAATTCACTGCATCATTATTCGAAAATTCACTGTATCAGTGTTCGAAAAATTCACTGTATCGGTATTCGAAAATTCACTGTATCGGTATTCGAAAATTCATTGTATCAATATTCGAAAATTTACTGTATCAATGCAGTGAATTAATTTTCGGTAATTCACGGTATCAGTTTTCGAAAATTCACGGTATCATATTCAAGAATATGGTGTATCAGTTTTCGAAAATTCACATTTATCTTATTCACCGCTAAACTTACAAAGCTGACATCTGTAGTCTTATTTCTTAGGATCATTTTTTTTCCTTTGTGACGAGCATTGATGGAAAACATATTAGTAGTTACCCCATGAATTGACAGTCAAGTTTTCACATATAGGCACTTTCGTTTTGGTTTCAGTAATGAACGCTGTGAAATACTTTTGCAGTAGATGCTTCAGAATCCCGAACTAGGAAGATGAACAAAAATGTCACAAGACGTTTATCTGGAATGAATGTTCGTGAAAAGTCATATCAATTTATGTAAGTGATCTCGTACTTGTTTTGTAATTACAGTGCTCCATCAATTGTGTAATTAGGTTTTCTTTTAAGTCCACCGGAGATTATTATTCCTTCGCCTAGATTATTAGTTCATGTTTTAAGCAAAAAAAAGAAAATATTCCGTTTTAAAAGGTGTTTGGATTTCCCAGTACGCAAAACTCTCTTCCCATTCTTTTTTAACATTGACAGATAGGCATTTAACTGTGGCATTAATATAAATTGATTTTAGATAGCCTTTTTTGAACGGTTTGTTTTTCTTTTATTTAGTTCTGAACTATTTGCATTCTATGCGCGCCATTGTAGCATAAGGAATTTTGCATGAAAAAAATTGAAAGAGTAACAAAGATTGATTGAACGAATTTTTAGTCCATATTTGTCAGATTTTTGGTATGGTTTTTATACCTTGGAAAGTTAGCTATACATTTCTTCAGGTTTTGAGCTTAGTATGACTTTGTAACAATTAAAAGCAGCTATAACTATCATGAAAGTCCCTTTTACTTTACCCCCTTTCATATTCTATTTCTTGCATCCTACTTTCCACCCTCTCATAACAATTGACGCATAGTGCAACTGCGATTTTTCCCCTGTTACACCTTTCAAACCTATTTACTGTCAGTTTCCATTTCATCAGTGAATGACCTCAAAGGCGTCAGCGCTTGGCCTTTGGCCACAATTCTGTAGTCTATTGTACTGTCATGAAAGGAAATATGATTTCTTAGATGTTATTGTCGGTGCCATATGGTTGCCCGAAATCCGGATATGGCTGCCTTTACTGGGGTGTGGTTTGCCTGAATTGAAGTCTTGTTATCCTGAAAACTGGTGTGATTGCCCTGAAACTTTGCAAAAGGGATTGTCTGCATCGTTAACTCGTTGGAATAGACTGGGCCATCCCCTGTACTCTTCAATTTGGAAACCATCGAACCTTTCCCATTTTCACCCAGTTACCTCCCCCTCTCTCTCTCTCTCTCTCTCTCTCTCTCTCTAGTATCACAAATTGAGGGACCCATCGTCGAATCCGGAACTCTCTCTCTCTCTCTCTCTTAAATTAAGGGGCCCTAAAATACTTCACGCCTCAGTTGCCGTAATCAAGGAATTATATACCTTGCTAGTCGACTGTTGTGGGTGGCAGCTTTGTAGGCCACAGGGAGGAAAAGAGTAAGGAGGGGCGTGATGTTCATCTTTCCGTCAAAACACATATCAAAACATGATGGCTTTTAGATAAGCTCTGAATTTCTTTTAGAAATAATTTTGGATGCGGTATGAACTGCATAGGTATTTTGTTTAGGAATGAAATATCTCTTTCTAATGAAACTGTGTTATCGTGTTGCAATTCTCTCTCTCTCTCTCTCTCTCTCTCTCTCTCTCTCTCTCTCTCTCTCTCTCGTTAATTAACTGGTTTTTATTATAATTAGCCTCGCTGATTTCAAGTAAAAAAGAAATATTTTTGTATAAATACATTTTTACATGCACCAGTGAAGTGGTTTTCCTGTTGGAATTTTGCCTCTCCCGGAATTACTAATGAACTAACTTTTATTGCAATCTTACCTTTGATTTACGAATAAGGAGAAAATAAAAATATTTTTCGATTTAGAAATGTGTTCACCTTTACTATGTTCGGTGTGGGGGGGGGGGGTCGGTGTTCCAGAAGGGACAAGGTAGCTTGGGGGAACTGCCGGTGTGTTTGTGTTGTGTGTGTGTGTGTCCGTGCAATTGTGGTGCCCTGACGTCCTTCACACAAGCGGTTGACGACTTAAAGTGGAACTATCCAGGAGGCCACTCTTAAATCCCCCCCCCCTCTCTCTCCCTTCCCTCCCTCCCTCCTCCTCCTCAAACCACTCCCGCCCCCATTGCAGCATTGCCACAGCCACCGCCAATAGTGTTCCCATAAGAGGAGAAAAGCTGGCCAACTAAAATGCTGTCGATTTAGCTTTTTCCTTTTTTATTTATAGTATATATTGTTTGTGTGGAAAACAGTTTATAAATTGCTTAAATTGTAATTTAAACTTAGTTCTTTACCTTATTACATTTTTCTTGTATGTATGTATTTTTATGGTTTTATGGTTACTTTGGTTTTCTCCGCATTTTATTTTTGAAAAAAAAATTATTTTTAATTTTCTGGACGTGGGTTGTGGACGAGTGTCCAGTTTTTATCACTTAAGGATTTGTTAGTAACGTAAGTCAAAGGAACTATTATTATTATTATTATTGTTATTATTATTATTATTATTATTATTGGCCAGCCAGTAAAGTGTAACCATCAAGGAAATGCTTTAAGCATCGTAGAGGTTGCATTTATCTGGTCGGGAATATTGCAGAAGCTTCTAATTACCCAT
This sequence comes from Macrobrachium rosenbergii, assembly GCF_040412425.1. Taxonomy (NCBI): domain Eukaryota; kingdom Metazoa; phylum Arthropoda; class Malacostraca; order Decapoda; family Palaemonidae; genus Macrobrachium; species Macrobrachium rosenbergii. The sequence continues at coordinate 24,692,781 of NC_089782.1, forward strand.
TTGTTAAGCTTACAAAATGCAAATTCTTGAATTACCATAAAAATAATCCCATTCTGCTCATGTTGAGCTTCAGTTTCCTGTGTTTACCGTCTTTGACCCTTTATTATTAGTTAACCCCTCATTCGGTCAGAGAGAAAAATAACTTTCCTAATCAAGAAAATAACTCGTGACACTTCAGCCAGATGGCGGATGTAAACAGAAAATGAGTCACTCTTTCGGTCAAGATGCTCAGCCTTGAATAAGCTGCTAGACATAAAAACTGATGAAGTGCGGTGCGTCGATTCTGGTGTTCATTGTGTGTGACATCGAAGTAAGTGCATGGCGTAATTAGAATCACATAGTATTTGTTTAGGTGTAAAGCCCAAGTCCAGATTGCCCAGGTTTTGCACGGAAACCTTCCCGTTGCGGGGAAGAGCTTTTGCCCAGTTCGAAATCCCAAAGTGAATAATTGGCCCAGGAGAGTTTGTTTTAACTCACAATTATGGAAGTAGAAAATAATATTTAATTCTTGCTTACTTGATATAGATGTTTGTCATTGATACTGTGCAAGTGTCTTCACAACTCCTTTGGCCATTAATGCAGGTTTCTCTAAACTAAAAAAAAGAAGGGCATTACAGAGAAAAAATATTTTGTCTCTCTCTCTCTCTCTCTCTCTCTCTCTCTCTCTCTGACAACGACAACTACGTTCTTTCCACTGAGATTGCCGAAGTCTCTTTCCGAACAATAGGAATTCATTATGCCATTGAATGCGTTAATGAACACCAATGTTTAGGTGCTGCTTTTGTCCGGCCGTGCGAGTTAATGGTTGCGTATATTTTTAATTGACTATTGGGAGGGCTTTGTTACTTTTTTTTCTAATGGTTTCATTGTGCTGATTTTGGAAGTGCTCTGTAGTAGTGGTCATCGATGCTTAGTTCGCCTTCCTGAGAGAGAGAGAGAGAGAGAGAGAGAGAGAGAGAGAGAGAGAGAGAGAGAGGGAGATTAGATTTTGGGGGGGTGTTAAAGACTAGTTTGAGCCGTAATTATGAATATATGATTGTATCTTGTTTTGTTAAGTCATCTTCGTCATCATCATTGAACCACTTATCGTATATATCTTTTTTTTTCACGTCCTTTTCTTGAACCATTCATTGTTATTGTAATTTTTAAGTCACACTATGAGCATGTTATTTCCTTAGTTATTCACTTTCACCTGACCATGTCTCATTCATAATAACTTGTTCATTCAAAAATTGGGTCCAAAATAAAAAAAAAAAAGTTTAAAGAGTTCCCATTTCAAAAAAAAAAAAAAAAAAATAGACAAATTCTACCTTTTAAACTTTTCATATGTTTAGCTAGAAAGTTCTTGTTAAATTAAGCCGGGGATATGCAAGGTCGGGGCTCTGCTCTTAAAGCAGCTGTAAGATAGAAACGTTTTCTGGCATTCGTCTGCTGTAATATTTGGAGTAAACGTTCCTTTCCTTTAAGTAATTAATTTTAAATTGCTCTTCACTTGAAACTATGGACTGAGATAAATATTTCCAGCCTGGTACAGTTTCCACAGTATTCCCCCTCCTTGTACAGAACTCCTGTCCCTTTTTTTAAATTATTTAATTGTTTATTATTATTATTATTATTATTATTATTATTATTATTATTATTATTATTATTATTATTATTATTATTATTATTACAATGAAAGAGTTTTGCCGTAGCACAATAATAAAAAGGTTTTGTGTATTCCTGTCGTCTTTGTGAATAAGATTTAATATTTTGTTCGGGGAGAGCATTCTATTTCCTGTCGTCGTGAAGTAAAGGACTTTTCATTTAAAGATAAATAAATAAATATATTATTATTATTATTATTATTATTATTATTATTATTATAAGTAGTAGTAGTATATAAATATTATTAATAAAAGTAGTAGTAGTAATAGTAGTACTAGTACTCTTTTTGGGAGAGGGTGTTCTACTTCCTATCGTCGTGAAGTAAATGACTTTTCATTTAGAGGTAAATATATTATTATTATTATTATTATTATTATTATTATTATTAATAGTAGTAGTAGTAGTAGCAGCAGCAGTATCAGTATCAGTACTCTTCGTGTTGGTGAGGGATTCTTCCTCCTACTTTGGGTGCTTCGTCGTTGGTGGGGGGTTTCACGGATGGATGATGGCTGTATAGAATGTCGCTTTTTATAGAACTCTGCGTTGTCGTCTCTCTCTCTCTCTCTCTCTCTCTCTCTCTCTTGTGGTATAGTGAAGATTTATTTGGAGAGAGAGAGAGAGATTTCCGCCCCTCACATGAAAGGATTTTTTTTCTTTACTTACATCATCCGAGTTTTTAGATTCCGCTAACATGAATGTATGTCATGTAGTTTTCTCTATGGTGCACGTTAGTAAATCTCACAATAATAGTTATGTTCTGTACTCGTAATCATTACCATCATTATCTTCATATTCATGTTTTTATTTAGCTCTGTTCCTGTGCTTTGGTTTATAGAAAATTTATTTTATTTTGGTTTTATATTGAATTTTATCTTTTAATTGTACCGCAGTTTAGTCTTCTTTTCCGTTGCTTGGTATACTGTACAAGTAAAATTAAATGAGTTTTTTCTAGGACAGTTGGAATAATTTATTCTTCGTATTTATTCTGGGGAGCATGATTAATGAGGCTTTTGTTAATTACTGTATTTAAATTCTGAAATAGCGTATTACACGCTACTTTCATACATACGAACTTGTATCGTATTTAGATTTAGTAGTCATGTTGTATAAAAAGTTCCTCCCAATGATTTGATATAATTTAACTACTCTTCCGTCTACTCCGTCACCTTATTTCCGTGTTCCCCGGAGTGATGATAGCGCCGTCAGTGCAACTCATGATTTGCACTGTAGGCATTACATAAGGTTCTTTGCAGCGTTCCTTCGCCCCTTAGCTGCAACTCCTTCCATTCGTTTTACTGTACCTCCGTTCATATTTTTCTTCCATCTTACTTTCCACCCTCTCCTAACAATTAGTGCAAATGCTGGGTTTTTCTCCTGTTACACCTTTCAAACCTTTTTACTGTCAATTTCCGTGTCAGTGCTGAATGGCCTCATAGGTCCCAGCGCTTGACCTCTGGCCTGAATTTTACGTTCTATTCGTATTTCCGCGTTGACCATACAACGACAAGCAACGGCAAACGCCAAAGGCCATTTGGACACCCACAGACAGAGGCAGGCGGACCTGGATGATTTGGTCTATCCCCAAACTCTATTGAAGAAGCACGTTCAGGTCGTCCCGTAACCATATAGACTCGTCAGGCTGTCTGTGCGCGTTCAGACGGTTATTTAGCTCCTTTCAGGGCAGCTTTTGAGGTTTTTATTTTTTTTTTTATTTCATGGATTGGGGCCAGGCTCATCACTCTTACGATTATGTCATTATGGATGCAGTATTTTTTCTTTTATAGTGCTGTGGATGTTTTATTCGTTAAGAATAGTGTAGTGCATGCGAGATACGAGGTGAAGTGAGAAATAGCATGTACTCTGAAGTATCTGCAGGGAAATATATGGATAGTAATAATGATTGAGTTATTGTTAAAACCAAAACAAAACAGTATGCAAAATACATAACATTATAAACATAACCTACATAATATTTCTTGTAATTATATGGCAACGGCAGCAGGAATCCAAAATATTGACTATATTGAGGGAGATGTTTTGTTTTATGAATAATAATCGCTTTTGACAAGAGAATAATTTCACGTTGATGCTTATGACATTGTCTGCTATATTATTATTATTTATTATTATTATTATTATTATTATTATTATTCTCGTTGTGTAGCGTTCGTATGATCAAGCCAAAAGGTCATTGACTAGGTATTCCTCTTTGCAATAGAATATTCTATATAAAGTTTTCAGCTATATTATTATTATTATTATTATTATTATTATTATTATTCTCGCTGTCCAGCGTTCGTATGATCAAGCCAAAAGTTCATTGACTAGGTAATCTTCCTTGAAGTAGAATATTCTATATAAATTTTCCAGCTGTGTTATTATTATTATTATTATTAATTTTATTCTCGTTGTGCAGCGTTCGCATGATCAAGCCAAAAGGTCATTGACTAGGTAATCTTCCTTGTAGTAGAATATTCTATTTAAAAAAAAAAGTACAGTAGAACTCTGTTTAGCGAAATAGATGTAAGGAATACGTGTTGTCGAGATTAAATTTTTGGTGGAGAACCTGGCGGTACACGAAAGTTTATCCTGAACAGATTGAGGCTGTAGGTGGTGTGACCCAATAAATAACATTATTTGCTGATCAAGGGAAAAAGTGGCCCATGGTCCATTCATAGTTTGTTTTACATTTTTTTGTATAGCAGCTGCAGAACTGATTTTCTTTTCGTGTTTAATAATCGTTGAGAATCTGACATTATACGATGTCATATTTTCATTTGATCCATCTTATTGGGGGAAAAAGCATTAAGGATAAGTTATATGACTGATATGCCAAAAAAATATATTTTAAATATTCCAAATTAATCACGAACGCTTGTTATTTGTTATTTTAATTATTGATACACCAGTCGCAATAAAACTCACATCTTCTGTTTCCGTGTATGTTTATATTGGAATAAAAACATGAAATGTGATGGGCGCAATTATAAAATCTTTGAATCGGCCTTTGATGTTTAAAGAGGTGCGCCCAGATGTCATGCATTTTGTCTCCGTGATGTGAAACCTTCGATTTTCATGTTGTGTCAGGTAGACATAGAATTTAAAAAAAAGGGGGGGTGGGGAGATCTTTTGTGCCTTCAGCGTCTGGCTGTGTTCTTCTCTTCCGTTTTCTTTGTACATGGGTCCAGTAGCCCAGTATTTTTGTAGAGGCAAGTCTATGGCTTCCTTCAGGGTGAAGCACCCCTGTCAGTGTTTTCCCTCTTCTGTTCTGTTTGTTTATTTTCGGTTTTGTTTTCAGGCATTGCTGACCCTTTAGGAGAGTTGGGTCCTCCAATCCATTGGCTATATATTAAATTATGACTGTTTATTTACTCAAAGATTGAAGCGCACAAGAATCTCCGTGTTCGTATTCTCGAAATGAGTCACTTTTACAGTACCTCTGTTCATATTCTCTTTCCTCCATCTTGCTTTCCACCCATTCGTAACAATCGTGTCATGTGCAGCTAAAGAGTTTTCCTCCTGTTATATCTTTCAAACCTTCTTACACTATTTCCATTTCAGCGCAGATTGATCTCACAGGTCCCAGCGCTTGGCCTTTGGCCTAAATTTTATATTCCTTTTCATTCCATTCGAAATGAGTCACCTCCGATCTCCAGCCGAGTTTATAAATGCGAGGAATACTTCTTATTTTCGCAGAACACGGACCACCGTCGAGAGAGAGAGAGAGAGAGAGAGAGAGAGAGAGAGAGAGAGAGAAAGGGGAGGGGGAAAAAGCTTCCATTATGCGTATGCACGGTTTTAGGAGGCAATTCGAGTCTGTGGGTGGCGTGCGTGCGTGAATTTGTGGGGAGATTAAGGAAGACGGCCGTAACGTGTCTCCTTGGTCGGGTTAGTGGATGTCGCGCACGGTCGTTTCATGTCGGTCAAGGTGATGCTGTTGAAGTTAATGCTGTTCGGGTCTCTCTCTCTCTCTCTCTCTCTCTCTCTCTCTCTCTCACACAAGGTACTTGGTACCTACCCACGCATTTAAGAGGAAATGTCATTTATTCAATGACTGTTACGTAGTCGCTCTGTTACATCTACGAATCAGTGTTTCCGCTTTACCGAGAATGTAGAGCATCTCCCAAGTATCCCAACGGAAACGGATCGAGAAGATACCGGGTGGTTTATTCAGGAAATGCGTAGGGAAGGCGATGCAGATCGGCAAGTGATGACGTTGGAGCTTCCCAGGAGGGGAATCGTGATTTGCAGGTTCATTTGGTACTTCATTTTACTTGGCGCTTTTTTTGTGTGTGAGTGCTTAGAAGACAGGAGACTACCTTGTTGCTGTTAGTGTTCGTTAATGTTTGTTGCTTTTTGTTAAAGAACGCTAGAAATACGTACAAAGAAAGACATTGCAGAAACAACAAAGGTCTTCGTAGTGACATAGGGTTTGTATGCACCAAATGAATGGAAGCCGGATATAGCGAAAGTTATGAGAGAGAGAGAGAGAGCGTCTAGACGTGGGAGAGAGGGGGTTGTGATGGGTGGAAGCCCCAGAATGGAGGAGGAGGGGGAGGAGGTAGGATGAGTTCTTCTTGGGGAGGAAAGTGAGGGGAGACTGGAGGGCCAAGGAAGGGGAGAAATGACTCAGACGCCTGAGGGGAAATCCTCAGGTTTACGTCTCTCTTCCCAAAATGCTTCGTTTCTTCGGGAGGGGAGGAGAAGGGCTTCTCAGGCTGTCAGTGTAGAATGTTGGTCGTCGCTCGTACATTCACTTAACTATATGTTTGTAAAACGCCGCTTAATTTTCTCTCTTAAAATATAATTGATTATTTCTGTCCCCATGAAGGATTTGTTACATTTTTTTTTTTTTTTGGTGGAAATTGAAGAGACGCCAAACTGGGGAAAACAGTGTCATGTGTGTATTCCACCCTACCGTATTTTCATTGAGTTGCACTTCAATTTTCAATTTTTTCCTCGCCGTGCGGCGACATGGCCATGGTACATCGATGAACGAAACAGCAGAGAAAAGTCAAGGGTTGGCCGAGGGAGGCCGCTTTGGTGGTGATGGTGGTGGTGGTGGTGGTGTTTGGTTGGCAGTCAAGTGACAGAGGTCCTAGCCTTCGAGTCCCTTACTGGCGCACTCGCCCGTTCTTACATAGATATACACTTCATACACATAAACAACCATACACTTCTACACGCGCACGAACGAAATTCCGTCAGTGTATGAGGTGATGGGTTTGTATGCGAGGAAGCTCGGAAGTCGTCGAGTGTTAAGTGTGAGGTGGGGAGAGAAGAAAGACTCTTGAGAAAAGAGTCGAAAGAACAGTTATCGCAAAGGTCGCGGTTGTAGAGTATGTGTTGGATCGCTCTGCCATGCCATCCATTCACTGCTCTCGGTCTCGGTGCCTTAATAGTGCCGCTTTATCGGGGTGTGTGCATGCGTGTGTCCGTATTCTGAGTGTCGTTTTGGAGATATGAAATACATTCAGTGCCTAAAAGATAAAAGAAGATTTGACGTTCGTGGGTAGTGGGGTGGTGGAGAAAGTGCCGTGATGGGAGTGAAGGACGGACGTTGGGTACCTCTGGCGAGCATTTTGTTCGTTTTAATGTCGTCCTTAAAGTGATGACCTTTTATGGGAGAAGTGGTGAAGCATCGAGTGGCCTCTCTCTCTCTCTCTCTCTCTCTCTCTCTCACCAGAGGTATTTTTGATGGAACCATTTGCCCACAAGGCATGCATAATGTTTTGGCAGTGAACTTGTGTGAACGTTGAAAAGCCAAGAGTCTGTCCGTTAGGTTCATCTTGTAAAGACATCTTCAGTGGCCGTGGTGATGCCACGGGTTAAGGGGGACTCCGGCAGTGCCACAGTGCCTCGGCAGTGAGTGCCTTGCAGTTCCTCTCCCGCGCCTCATCCTTCTCCTCTACCTCTTTCGGGAAAAGAACTGTGGGAGTTTCCTCGGGGAATTTCTCACCGCCTTTGGAAAATGGCAGATTTTTATTTTTACCCCGTTCTCTCTGTAAATAACGAAGTTTTTTATGTGAAAGAAAAACCTTTTTAATGTTTTTTGAAATTGGTGTTGTGGTTTTGGAAAAATAAGTCTCAGGATGTTGATTCATATTTTAATGAATTTGAAAACACCAGAGTTAGAGTGATTCTGTGGGAGTGTCGCGAAGGACTTGAAAATATTTGCAGCATTAATTTTTTGAGAGTTTAGGGCATTGAGACCATCAGAATCCTGGTGTATGTATACATGTATAAAGTGCACGATTAGGAAAGCTGTTCATGAAATGTTTTAACTTTATACGTTTCGCCTAAAGACTGTATAATGAGACACTTCGTCTAAACACCCTATAATGAGTTGTAATAACTAAGTAATACTCGCTGTTAATTTCTGGTTCCGGAATAGGGTGCATTGTATTTTGGGGGGAGACCAACTATGGCCCCTTAGAAAACCGCTAAAAAAAAAAAGCACACGCCTGAAAAATAAGTTAAATTGAAGTAACAAGTGACTCCGACGAGTTGATGTCCGTACCATTGGGAAGTCCGCCGTGACATTTCCATTTTCCGGCGGCACATCTCTTTCTGGAGGAAGAAGTAATTGACTAGGGGGGGAGTCCCATGACCTGGGTTGCGTGAGTTATCTGGTGTAGGGTTCGCCGGGGGGGAGGGGTAATTTTTTTTTTTTTTTTACTCTGTCAGGGAAGGGATGATGTACACTCGCCAACGCCCCTGTTCGTCCCTAGTTTACTGTAGTGAGTTAAGGTTGTGTGTGTGTGTGTGTTTGTGTGAGGGGGAAAAAAATTGTTAATAATGTGCATCTTCGTTCCCCACATGGACTGACGTAACAAATTCATGCCATTGTAATTCGTTTTATTTGTGTGATCAGATGTCAAGTAAAGGACCAATAGTAATGGTATTGATTGTAAGTGTAATTACATGAGTTATTTTTCACGAATTACTAGTAATCAGAATGTTCTGACTTTAACGTAAAGACGAGGGAAAGGGAAATTAAAGTGAATAAATTGTCTTATTACCTTAATTACAAATTTTTAGAGAAGTTCTATCAACTGTCTCAAACTGACTCACGCAATGATATGGACTTTAGTACTGTTGGGATGATCAAAACGCAAGTCTAACCTTTTGCAAAGTAAAATGTTTTCATTAGGAGGGCTTGCTCAAACATTCGAAAACATCGGCATCGGGACGAATAGGTCAGAAGCGTGTTTTTCCGTTATAGAAAAGTCCGTTCATTTAGTTGTTGAATGAAATATCCGGCAGTGTGGGAGGAAGACTCCAGCCTGGGTTACACTATACTGCACGTCTTATAAATTCAGGAAATTGTTAAACGTTCTCTCTCTCTCTCTCTCTCTCTCTCTCTCTCTCTCTCTCTCAAATTATTGTCGTTAAGAAGAATACATTTTCTGGTCTTATTTTGTGTGAGCGGGGAAACTGATGGACCTTGAAGATTAGTTAGAGAGAGAGAGAGAGAGAGAGAGAGAGAGAGAGAGAACGTGCTGGCGAATCTCTTTTAAGGTTAAGTGTCATCTGAAATTCCTTAGAATGCTCTTTTTGGCCAGACTGTTAGGAAATGTTTAGGCAAACACTGCCCAACCCAATCTCTCTCTCTCTCTCTCTCTCTCTCTCTCTCTCTCTGATTAACATCTCAGAATCTTTCTGACTTTCACACTGTGTTTAAGAGAATTTTAACGTGAAAGTTGAAATTCTGGGAAAGAATGAAGTCATCATCTCATGTTTTCATCAATATGTACCTACATTTATCCGAAGATATTTTTAAAAGATGAAAATATATCACCTTTTTCCTTTGTATGTCAATTATGTATACTTGTAGTTTCTGTGTACACCCAGAATTCCATGCATATCAATACTGCACGCTGTATATGAATAATTTTATGACAACATAGTTCGCTTATATGCAGACACTCTTACTATTGGAGTTTCTCGTATGTTGACGGATAAAATTAATATCCAGTTCATTCTGCCGCTGGAAACGAGTGCTTTGTGTCACGCCGGTGTTTTGCATATTTCATTTGATACCATTACCCGATATGCATTTATGCAGCGTTCCTTTGTGAATGATTTTGTTTAGGCCGTGATCAAAAACAAGGCTCTATTTGCGCTGTTTGTGTTGTCTTTGTTTGTCCGAAAAATTGTGTTCCTTTGAACAGGCGGTCGTACGTACAACTTCCGGAGTTGCGACGGGCACAGATAATTTCGTTGAATAAAAGTTCATGATGTTAAAGAAGAAGAAGAAAGGGTGTTTTAGATAATATGCTGCTGCTGCCGATGCAAACATTAATCTTTGAATGGTTTAGATAATATGGTCTCTCTCTCTCTCGATCTCTCTCATTAATCTCTTGAACCAAAGTAATGAGAATTGTATGATGCTGATAACTATAAAGCATTTTTTGAAGTCTCTCTCTCTCTCTCTCTCTCTCTCTCAAGTGAACCAAAGTAATGAGAATTTGTATGCTTAAAATGCTGATAACTTAAAGCATTTTTTGAACTCTCTCTCTCTCTCTCTCTCTCTCTCTCTCTCAAGTGAACCAAAATAATGAGAATTGTAATATGCTTAAAATTATGAAGCATTTTTACTCTCTTCTCTCTCTCTCTCTCTCTCTCTCTCTCTCTCTCTCTCTCTCTCTCTCTCTCTCTCTCTGTTTAAAGTTAGCCTAAGCAATGTAAATTGTATTGTGCTGAAAACTATAAAATATTTTTTGAAACTGTTTGCGAGCTTTCTCTCCCTCTCTCTGAATTGACCTCGGCAATGTTAATTGTCCGAGTGTTATTTTTCAATTTTTTTTCCATACGGCATATTGACAACATTATAAAATGTTGTGTGAATGTAAATCCCCCACATTATGCGCTGTTACGTACATTGTCATGTGATTTTAACGCATGCTGATAAATGTTATCCGTCATGTGATTGTAACACGTGTTGATAAATGTTACCTTGTGGCCGTAGCGATTTGCAAATTAGACATGATTGCCCTAATTTTTCACTGTCCCATCCCGTGATGTGTGTCGCTTGTTTTCTGTTTCACGGATAACTAGATGATGCTTATGATTTTCGTTATAATATAATCACCAATATGATTATTCGGGGTTATTTGTTTAGGTAAAAACACAAGAACATTTTGAACAGTGCGTAACGGGTGACATAATTTATACAGCAAGGCGAGTTTGTACAGATATTATTATTATTATTATTATTATTATTATTATTATTTATTATTATTATTATTATTATTATTGTCCGTGTTTCATATGGAGAAGTAGTAGAAATGCACATGACTAGACCTTTTTTAAGCTCTACCGACGAGAATACGCAAACGATTAAGCAATCATTAGATTAACAGTTGCTAACGAACAACCCCTAGATATTGGTTTCCATTTCTGTTGAGTATACAGTACGTTTATTCATATACGTATAGCATTCAAAGGACAAGCGGGAGGTTCAGCGTAGGCAAACAAAACCATTGCATATCTGTCAGTCACACACCGCGTGCACTATCGTTTATCCGCGCGTGTGATGGTGTTTTTTGGGAGTGGTGGTGTGATTGTGGGGTTGCTCTGCCGCTCCCTCGTGAAATTTTGATTCTTATTATGCCATTGATTTAGCCCTGGTTTTGTGGCCCTTTGTACTGTTTGCTTACTTTACCGTGTGTGTGCAATATTCGTATGTGATGGCACGTATACTTTTTTTTTTATTTTTGTTTATATTTGCATGCGTGTATGCACACTTGCGTACATTTGGAGAGAGAGAGAATGTTGAAGTAATTCGGTCCAACACTATTGATGAATTTGTCACAGGAGAATATATATTTGTTATCCATAAAGAGGCTTCATCACTTGAACCGTTCTGTTATAACTAATCACTACTAGTGTTACTGACAGCAATTGTAATATTAATTTTGTTTTGTAACCGATGGGAATAGTCTTAACAGTGACCAAAAATAAGTGCTGTAATCGATGTGCCATGGGGCAATACTAAAACCAGCACTGATAGATTTTCAAAGTAACGGTTATCGCTTTCAGAACAGTGATAGTCGTGGTACACATTGTGAAGGATTTATATTTTATTTTTATTACTTTTTTTTTCGACAAGTCGAAAACTGTGTTGCTGATATTATTTAGAAGACATACACGCGTATGCGGTGTTTTGAAAGTATATTATTTGCCGAAATTGTAATGTGTAGAGAGAGAGATTTGGGGGGGGGAATACGGACTTTGGATTGGTTCTGCTATTGTTCTTCTTAGCAGTTACCGACAGGAATGGGAATCCGGTGTAACTGAAACCTGGGGGTCATCTTCAGATAGATAGGAGTCTTATCATATTGTTATGAATGTCACTAATCATATAGTAAATAGAACAGGACCAAGAACTGTTCCTTGTGGGACACTTGATAAGACTTGGACCGGTTTGGCTAGTGCCCCATTAGCTGATACCTGAAGCAAGGCTTTCATAGATTCATCCCCGTAAGGGGGCAATGTCGTCAGTGCACCTTACGCGGTGGTAGGCACTACTAAATGTTCTTTGCATCGTCACTTAGGCCCCTAGCTGCAGCCCCTTTCATTCCTTTTACTGTACCTTCATTCATCATCTCTTTCTTCCGTTTTACAATTGATTCACAGCGCAACTGCGTTGGTTTCCTCCTGTTACACCTTTCAAACCTTTTTACTGTCATAGGTCCCAGAGCTTGACCTTTGGCCTGAATTCTACATTTTATGCTGCTCTATTCTATTCTGTAGGTTCATCTATTCGCTTTTCTATTTTGAGTTTGCTTGATTCCAACAACATTGCAGGGAAGCGATGTGGACCAACCAGCTGTGAGTAATTTCTGAGAGTGTCTATGATCTAGACCAGGTGCGGCGGAGTAAATTCTGAGATTATCGATTTCCTTTTCGATCGTCTCGTCCGTTATGTTTATATCTCGCAGTGTCAGGGATCATGGCCGCTTAGGTCGGAGAATATACTTAGATAAAACATTTATTTTGTGACTGTCTGCGCCTGAATGTACGGACGGGTATTTCGCTGACGAAATTTCGAAGGTTTCCTTTGATGATGTGAAAGGGACAGTTTACTCGTGGGGTGGAGGAGGTCGCTCTTCATTTTTTGAAGTTTGCGCGTATCATCATCATCATTATTATTATTATATTATTATTATTCAGAAGATGAACCCTATTCATATGGAATAAGCCCACGGGGGCCATTGAGTTGAAATTCAAGCTTCCAAAGAATATAGTCTTCATTAGGAAGAAGCAACAGAGGGTAATGGGAAATACAGAAAAAGGAGATAATTTATTGTAAAAACAGATGTAGTAACAAATTAATGCATAAATAAAAATGTAAGTAAAATATTAAATTAAAGGTTGATTTGTGTTATCAGTAATTCTGAGAGAATGGCTTGAGTTCGACAGCGTTGACCGTAGAATGTGAAGGATTCTTTTTGTGTGTCGAAGCATGCCTGGGAGATTTTTCATATCTCGGATAGAAATTGTCTAACTCTTATTAAACATTTGAGTTGATGGTTTCAAGGTTTTCAGTATCATGCAGTGATGATTATTGCCGCCTTCATTGGATTGCGCGTGCTTCGTAGCAATTGTTATATTTTGTAGATGTGACACTTTTCGGTTAAACTGTTAAATGTTTTAGCTGTATTATAAAGTTAGTCAGAAGGTAGAGCCTCGATAACCAAGTCGGTTAGAGCAGCAGCTTCGGACTTCATAGAGGTCTGTGGCGCAGGTTCAAATCCGCAGCCAACCGGTCAGAGAGGCGGACTTTGCTATCCGTGTAGACACCCCGGGATTATGTATGTAATCAACGGATAGGTTTGCTTAAAAGCAAACGGGTGTTACAGACTAATACACATACAAACAAAGCCACTCCAACATCTAAAAACATAACAGACACCTCACACGTCTCGACTGTCGACCTAACCACGCAACAACTTCTCGCTGCTGCGAGAAAGGGCGCTGGTGACTGGTATAATACATGTACATATGCTACCGGGGTCTAAGCAATGACAGGCAGGGCAGCCGATCGAGACTACGGTCTATCCCCAAAAGCCAAATCAAAGTCCTTCAAAAGAAGGCATCGTGCTTAACCCATACAAATGGGGGGAAGAGCACGTTAAAAGAAGAATAAAGTTAGTCAGAAAGGTCCCGGGACATTTTTGACTGATGGCTATATTGTCCACTTCACTCAGATTATCTGAACTGTAGTGTGGGAGGAGCCGATATGTTAAGATGCTGAGGTTCAATTCGGTTTCACGGGCTACCTAAAATGAGTCTGTCTTATCGTTTGATCTAGATAATATGTTTTTGTATTTGTATGTAAAATATTAGATAACGTCCAGTTCAGGACGATCCAAATGACGTTCAGTAAAGGCAAGATTATAATTTTTCTTCTTACAACTCTCTTCTTAAAATAGCGATGCTTGCCATCCTACTCTTGATTGGTTGGAAACCCTAGATATTTGCAAATTGGAAAAAATGAGAGCTTAGCTGTTCCTGGTTGTCGTCACTGTGTATGTGTGTACGTATGTAAGAGTGGAATGGTAGTGTAGGGGCGATTAACTGAGGGCGAGGATAGGGATGGCGCGACAGCAGGATTGTGGGAGGGTGTGTGGGTTTTAGGTTGGAGAAGAATGGTTGAAAATTTTATGGGATTGGGCGAGTGATGTCGGCAGAGAGAGAGAGAGAGATAGCGAAAAAGGAAAATTCAACTGAAATTTAATTGATAATGTTGATAATAAGATGAGACAATATTTTATTGATCGCCTGCCAAGAAAGAGTGTTGTTCCTGGGGATATCTTCAGCACCAGGGTTATATATATCATCCAGTCATCGTTATGTGGCGTATAGATCGAAGTCTCTCTCTCTCTCTCTCTCTCTCTCTCTCTCTCTCTCTCTCTCTCTCTCTCGGAGAGAGGGAGGTGTTTGCGCGCGCAATGGAGTTTTAGCACATTTTTAAATGGAATGTCACTGACCAAAGGTTGGTCATCCAGAAAGCTAATTTCCGGGGAAATGGCTCCCTTGCTCGGTTTTAGCCGCTCCACTTTTTGAAAATGAGAATTTAACTGGTCAAATTGATTTGCCGCATAGGTTTCTCTGCTGGAATGGAATTAGATGTTAAGTGTAATGGAAAAGTAGAGTTAGTTCTCGATGTCGTGCTTCGTGCCATCTTGTCAGGTGTCGTCTTACTTGGCTTTTTTTTTTTTTTTTTTTTTTTTTTATACCGTGTCATATCATAAGATGTACATTGAACGTAATATAATGGGTCTTTGACACGAGAGAGAGAGAGAGAGAGAGCCATGGATTTTTTTTTACTTTTTCATGTACTTCTTTTTGAGATTTTTTGAATTTGCACTCTCCAGCTATGTAAATGGTTATATACATGTCAATAAATTTGTTGGTTTATTTGTGGTTTAACGAATATTACCATTGTTGATGGGTCACGTGTGACATTTGCCTTCATGATTTCAAGTTGTAGGTAGTTGTTTACCGGGGGCCCTAGTTTTGAATGAATGCGTCTTTAGTCATCAGAGAAGCATTTAAAACCTGGCCCTAAAGGAGTAGCCTAATTTCGAAGGCGATGTGGCTGTGGAAACATGAGGAGTGGTATACATTGCTGTACACCACTGTGTTTCCTTGTGCAGCAATGCCTTGTAGGCTTTTCATTCTTCTACTCTATTGTGTGAAGTGCTCCCAATTCCCTGGACGACATTGTGTGACGCTGAAGAAATTGAAGTCTCTTATCAGGGATGTAACATTTTGAGACTCGGTTGCAGAGAATCCATTATAATGGGAAGAATTGCTGTTGGAAATCTTGGATATTTTTTTTCTGACAATATCTGGAATCCATTGTAACTTTCAGCTTCATGTCACGGAGCTTGTTTTTCATTTATAATTCAGTTGACACTCTCTCTCTCTCTCTCTCTCTCTCTCTCTCTCTCTCTCTCAGTCGAAGTCCTCGACAAAAGTATTCTTAACAAAGATATACCTTACCGCCACCAGATGATTTAGTCTTCAGTCTTATTTATATGTCTTATTTGTATCTTTAAATTGAGAATTTTATCCTCTTGATACTTAAAAAAGTGTAAGGCGTCAATCCCCGGTGAATTAGCCTCAGCAAATTTAAATGACAGGTGTTTTTATTACTCTGGCAGTGTACAAAGGAAATGGTCATCTGTGACTAAGAAGTGTAAAAGGCGTTTGTCATTTGAGTATTATCTGGGCCGGAAACGACACTCGAGACCCTCTCACGAACTCCTAATGATTGCCAGGCTCCGGGTATTTAATTTAGGTCTAGGAACATGCTGGTCGTGAATTGTTATTCTTATCCCTTTTTCATAAATGTATTTGTTCTTCGTGGTTATTTATGGTATGGTTTTCTGTTTGTAACTTTTTTACCTGGGTATTATTTTCTGATGTCTAGGAACTTGTTAATTTTTTCTACTGATTATTTATCTGTATGATTTTCTATTTTTAACATTTTTTTTTTTACTTTGGCATTATCCTCCGATATCTAGGAACTTGCTGAATTGTTATTTCTATCCCTTTTTTATTTTCTTATTTGTTCTTCGTGATTATTTATCGGTATGAGTTTGTATCTTGAACAATTTTACTTTGGTATTATCTTCTGATATTTGAATTATTCTTATCCATATTTTATTCATTTATATGTTCTTCGTGATTATTTATCTGCATGATTTTGTATTTTGAACATTTTTACTTTAGCATTATTTTCTGATACCTAGGAACTTTTATTTCTTTGTTCTATTTTCTCTACAGTATATAGTAACTTTTATTTCTTTGTTTCCTTTTCTTTACATATCTAGGAACTTATTTTTGTTATCTTTTCTTTTTACAATCGGTTGGCCGTGAAAAGAGCCACGGACAGATCGCGCGCTGTCAACCGAATGGCGGAACGTTCTTAAAAAAAAAGAAAAAAAAATTGGGGTGAATAGAATATGTGTGGATGATGTCCCTGGACATGTCGGTTGATGCACCCAGAAGTTTTTTATTCTATTTTTTTGTATAATTTTTTTTTTTACTTCATTTCTTTGCTTCTCGGGCATTGGCTTTGAACATTCCATTGATGGTAGTGAGGGGTAGATCCGTCTTTGCATCTTTTGAAGATTTCCATTGTTAGTGCGGTTTTTCCTTACCGACATTTTTTCCGTATCTTATTTGCTATTGTTCAGGTTTATTTTTCTGTCGCTTTGTATTAGCGTAAATTTTTTCCCTGCTGAAGTGTTTTTCTGTTTTTTTTTATCTATTTTAACACTTCATTTGTATTGTTGTAGAACAAAGATTTATCTTAAAAACCATTAGGGCGTTCACCTCTTAAAGTTAGATAGATAACTTTACAGATTTATTTGTGTGTGTTCGTCCAATTTCCTTTGGAAGTAATACCTATTGCCAGTTGAATTACCCACTGTCATTATGGCTATGCATTCATATATATATATATATATGTGTGTGTGTGTGTGTGTGTGTGTGTATTGTGTCCAATACAGCACGAAGGAACGCGTGCTTGAGAATATCACCAAGTGAATAAACTACGAAAGTACTTACTTGTTCAAAGTCCGGTTTTCACTCACCTTCCGACGTGGACGTAGTGATATATATATATATATATATATATATATATATATATATATATATATATATATATATATATATATATATATATAGTACATGCATGCACGCTCCCGTGCTTGCTAGCGGTATTGGCTTCTTTCCAGTAAATGTCAAGAGACTATATACCATATCTATGTTTCCGATAGAAAACTTAAAGCAGAACGACCAACGATCTCCTCTCTCTCTCATAGTTGGAAGCCTGGAATACTGGGGACGTGACTTGGAGCAAGACAGTTGACTATTTCTAAATCCTTTTAAACATCGTTGGAATTGATTTGATAGGACAGGGTTTGTGTTTAAAAATCTTGTGTTGATAAGTTTGTAGAATTATTTGGTGTAAAGGGAATGTAGGCACAGGACAATTTTTTTTTTTCTCTGTTGAAAAGGGAAGAAAATGTTTCTCCAATCTTATTTTCGAATAATTTTTTAATTTTACATCTGTATAAATTACTGTTTTGTTTTTCATCTTCTATTTTCCACGAAATCAAATACGAAACATCATCGAGCACTGGTATTATGTTCTTTTTAAATAGGAAGTGGCTCGTATCCTCATTAAATTAAACATTAGAATAATCGCAAACGCTGGAAGTTCCTCCATTGATTGAAATCGGAATCCTTAGATGACTGAGGATATGCTCGAAACTTAAGAAAAGAAAAAACTTAAAAGAAGACAAGAGTATTTTCAAAGGCTGCAAGTTCCTATAGAATGGTGCTGAGAACACTGCCAGCGCAAAAGTTTATAACACTAAGAGTGAGTGGTCTCAACTTAGAAGACCCCTATGAAATGAGAATTGAATATTGCCGATCGCATTGAACTCTCACATGCGTTGAATGCAGAGTTATGTAAGCCTCAGTCTTTGACCTTCACCGACGTCTTCCACCAGGCAGGGTTTTGTTAAGGGTGTAAATTTGGAAGTTAATATGGTAGACTTCAAATTTGGCATTTGTGAGTTACTTATAAAATGACTTTGTTTTGTATTAAACTGTTTCGTATGTATTTTTTCGCATTACCAGTGTTTGTTTCTGGACGGATATTAACCTTCTCGGTCGCATAAAACCATTTTTTGCAGGCGTAATGTGTTACATGTGTCAGGAAGATCTTCGTGAAATTGCAAATTCAGAAGAGATAAGAATATTGAACTGAAAGAGACTTGGTTCAAGTTTTTGCTTTCAATTAATGAATAAGTCTGTTCTGTGATAAAGCCGGGAAATTAAATTTGACGAGAGCAAAAACAGCAGTTAGAGCTTTTCTGGGCCCTCCCTCCCTCCCTCCGTCGGTACAATGAGATCCAAAAGCCCATTTGTCGGACTCGTTTAAATTAGCGCTCCGATTCATCGGAGGATCAGTGCACATCTGTGTCCCTTCGGCGTCGCCAGTATGCGGAGCAACGGAGGCCCTTGAATCCCTCCGGAGGGGGGAAGAGGGGGAGAAGGAGGAGGAGGAGGAGGAGTGGGCACTCTGGAAACGGAGGCGAATCCCTTTGGTATGAATCCCTTCCTGCAGGAGTGGGTCGTGTTTGCCTCCCCGCCGCTCTTCACTCCTACCACCACCCAGCCGTCTCCCCCTCCCCACCGCCCCCCCTTGTCCTGCCTCGGCCTCTGCCTCCACGGCCAGGGTCGACGGCTCTCCTCCCGCAAGTGACATTGGCTGGGATCGCCCCGGAAGCTGCTAGAGCCTGGTTCCTGGGAGCCCCTCTGACCTGCGAAGGAAGGTTAGACAGCGGCCCTTGTGCAAAACTTTTTTTTTTTTTTTTTTTTCGAACTTCGAGACATACTATGGTGGTTCACTCATTTGTTCCTTTAACAAATACATTGAATTTAGTTCACTATTTTTAATCCCTTATAACAAATTCAGTGCAATCGTAAAGGCTTGGCTCCGAACAAATCCATTTTTTATTACGGTTTCGCGAACTGGTGGCTGAAAGTGTAAATTAAAATTGTTCATACGCCTTTTGTATCCATTCTTTCAAGAACTTGATTCTTTTGATACGATGGAGTATCTAGCAGATTATTATAATCTTGTCATCACATGGTTGAAAAATTAGCAATCGGTTACACAGATATATTAGACTATTTTAGAGGTAAGGCGATGTGAAGACTCGTATAGTTATCGTTATTAAGTTTTTGGTGTATGTTTAGTTCAGTTCGTACAATTTCGGTGAATTTCGAGCGGAAAGCACTATATTAAATGCAATCTCTCTCTCTCTCTCTCTCTCTCTCTCTCTCTCTCTCCATTTTAATTGTAGCCTTTTTTCCCTTTTTTGTGTGTTCCTAGTTAACACGTAAATACATCCTTCTCACCATTAAAGAAAATAATCGTTTATATCATTGTTAGTTTTAGGTGTTACGATATATTTATTACGCCATAAGCGTTGCTCGTGGTTAACATTGGAATGAACGAGAGTATGTTTTAAAGCAAGATCTTACGTTGCAGGTACGGTGGTAAGCGGTGCGGGAGTGGCGGCGGTGGGGGTCCAGCGGCGGCAGCAGCGGCAGGTGGAGGAGGAGTCGCGACCGTAGGAGTGAGGAGATCGCCCCGCTACGCCACCCAGCAATCCTCGACGTCCTTAGCGGCGGCAGGAAGACCCAGGAGGCATCACGCTAGACCCCTTCACGCACACCACCATAATACCAAACACAAGGTGGGTATTGTATAGAGCTCTCTCTCTCTCTCTCTCTCTCTCTCTCTCTCTCTCTCTCTCTCTCTGATGAGAAACGGAAATGCCCGTGCGGTTGTGCAGCCTTTCTATTCTCCCTCCTGTCTTTCCTGATGGATTAACCTCTTGCTTTTTTTAATACCATATAAATGCAACATTTCAAGTTAAGAAATCGTGGTTTGGGGAACGTGGAAGCAAGCTTTGGAATGTAAAGCAACTACTAAATGAAGAATCGTGCTACATCTTGACCCGTTTTTATATCCAGTCATTTTGACCGCTAACGGTTTGTTACAGTATTTTGAATATCAAGCACAAATGTCTGCTTACTCCTTAAATAGAAAATTTCAGTATACGGTTGGTTTACCAATGTATTAGAACTAGCTTCCAGGAATTAGATCTTAGCTTATCACAGTTTATGCTGTTTTTTGGATTGGCTGCCCTTTCAGGAGTGATATATTTTTCAAATCTTTAAATCTTAGATAAGTAAAGTACAAGTTACCTTAGGCTGGAAATTACATTGCATTTCTCTTGGCGGTATGATATCTTAGAATATTTCAGTGTAGGCAAAGTTTTGGAGCTACTCAGAAAATTCCTTTTGTTATGAATACAACAAGGTTTCCACTTCTGTGTCACATGCAGAGCAATTTTCTGTTAAAAGCTTTCTAAACGTCTACCTCAGTTATGAATATACAGTAGCTTCGTTCCCTGTAGCTGTTCTGAACAATGTGCCCATTTACAAGATGCTCAGTAGACTTCTCTAAAGGTTCATGACAGCAGCCCTTCAGGGCCTCAGCTAGTTTTCTTTTTGCCTGTTACTTTTCTTCCGTTGCCTTTTGCCTGTTTATACAGGCTTGTCCATTTTTTACTTTTACCTTCCTCCAATTTTCAATTTTCATTTAGGAACAAATCATTCAGAAGAACCATGCGTAAGAATTGAAAGTGACACTGTAGTCTTGTTTAACTAATTTACTATGTAAATATAAATATCGATTTGAATTGATACAATGCCTTAAATTATTTTATTTTTTTATGTGAATGAGCAATGACATGCAATGCCTATTCACACTAGCTTTACAACAACTTCAACAAAATCTGACTCTTGTTATCTTTGCTTTATATTTTTGGTATACTGTATTGCCATTAGGGTATTCTTCAGACTGAAGAAAGTGGATAAATTTTGTTGGTTAGCTTTTGTTCTTTTCAAGTTTTGATTTTCTCTCATTCCTTCCTCAACTTTTTGCATCTTAGGTTAAACTTAGTCTAGATGAGGGCTTCAACATCCTCAAGCAATCGTCTTTCAGTGTTAAAAAATAGGAAAATCACTGTCAGCACAGGGGAGGCATTGTTGTATGATTGTACATACCTCTTTCCAAAAATAAATATTAAAGGATGTTATTAGAAAACATTTGCTGTATGTTTTACTCTCTTGGTAAGAAATAGAATGCAATTTTATTAACAAATGAATCTTAGATGGAGGTTTTATCACTAGTTATTTGTTGCATATAATTTTTTTCCTGTGTTATCAACTACACTTAGAAAGGGAGCTTACACTTACACCTAGTGAATGTGCTTGGAGTTTTCACAGTAGTTGCCCTCTTTTTTTTTTTTTTTTTTTCTTCTTTTTCTTCTTCTTCTTCTTTCTTTCTTTTCTTCTTCTTCTTCTTCTTCTTCTTCTTCTCTTTAATAATTGCCACTTTCTCGAGGTAAACTCTGAGAGAAAGTTGCCAATAAAAACCAAAACAAAGGTTCAGGGTGACTTGTAAAACCTCATAGTCTTGCACCCTTTGCATCCAGGATCCAGACTCATGGATTGAAAATGGGCAAAATATCATTGTTCATTAGTACTAAATGTTCAAACCATGTGATGGCAGACTTGAATTACTTAGATGATTATGCATTGTCCCCATGATTAGGAGCATGCCTAATGATACATGAAAAATTGTCTCAAGCTAGACAAAAATAAAAATCTCTCTCTCTCTCTCTCTCTCTCTCTCTCTCTCTCTCTCTCTCTCATTTGAATAGGAGTGTGGTCATTAATTTGTGTACTGTATTTAAAATTATTTTGAAGATGTAAGACAAAGTAATGATAACTATTCTAGCTTGCCATTAATTACTGCTAAGTTATCTGTTGAGTTATTTATTTCAGTAATGCAGTACTGTATATTAGATTTTTTTGTGGATCCTGTTCTGTTTGCTTTTGTAAAGATCCACTGATAGTGTAGTTTGCATTTCAGTGAAAAAGGACTCTTGTTAATTTTGCTCAGACCCATTTTTATTTGATATTTGTTGTACAGTATTTGTCATATGAACACAGCAGATTATTGTTTTTTTATCCAGTTCACCAGTTGAGCATATATAGGTCATCTGTGAACATTTTTCCATTTTTTGTATCGTATATAATACAGTAGTCTGATAGTATACTTAATTTTTCAGGGAGGTAAACTGAGCACCAACAACGCATCCTCAAATAAAGTCGATAACATCCCAGTCAGTGGGTTAGATACCAACCAGCAACACGACAACGCCTCCAATAACGTTGCCACTAATAACGTGACTGGACGTCACAACCAAGACAACACTCCACCACCACCTTATTCAACTCGATCATCAGCCGCCGCTGCTGCTGCTGCTGCACATCATCATAATCATCACCACCACACCAATCAGCGCCATACCTCGCGAGGGCCTCGTCGTAACCGGATGAGTATGGGGCAAAAAGTTACAGGTAAGCAGATATCATTTCTCTCATCCAACCTCTCAGGCACTGGAGCCATATCTCAAAAGACAAACCACTAAGGATTATGTTTTTTAAAACAATATACTCAACCAGAGATTATACTACCCTTCTCTACATAGAGTATTCTCCTTTAAGGATTAAATCTTAGAGTAAAGTTGTTTTGCATTAAGGCAGAATTTTTCCATAGGCAAGTTGTGTGATGCTAATCCAGTTTGTTTATAGTATGCCCATAGGAAACCCGAATCTTGTAGGTTTTACAATATATGGGTAAGCATATGGTAAATTAATGGAATACAGTAATTTTCTTTTCTTTTCTTTCATTTTAGCACTTCTTTCAGCCCAAGGGCATAAAAGATTTTTACTCAGAGTTTAAGTACACACTTAGGTACAAGTTTTTAAGGTTATTAAATGTCTGTGCAGCATAAGCCCAAATATTCTTGTGAGGAAGAGACCCCGAGTAGCATAACACCCCAAACCAAGCTCAGGCACTGTTGGAAAAGAAAGCCTTCATCATTATTAAAGCTTAAATCAGATTTTCCCATCACAGGCTTACACAGAAATGAGATCTGATTATAATGGTTACAGTGTTTTTAACAAGTGCCAAGTTAATTGTTTCAAGAAATATAAAGGAATGCTGGAAATTCACGTTTGGGAGGTGAATGATCTGAGGAAATAGTCTTTTAAGGTTTCACTGAGAGGTTGTGGAAAAATCCTTCTTGAAGGAATGTCCCTAGTTGAAAGAATGGAATTAGAGTGAAAAGTTTTTGGAATTGGCTTCACTCATCTAAAGCAAGTTTATTTGCTATAAGAATACTGTCATTTGTATCTGTTTTTGAGGCAACATTGAAATATGTCAGATACTGCCCTTGTAGTCAAAAGAGAAATAAATATGCCTAAATTGTAACTACCATGATCAGATCAAAAACACCCATTCCCATGATTGGCTTTAACATCTCGAAGTGACAGATTTTGCGGGATAATGACTCTGATGGTGAATTAGAACCAACCAAATCTGTTATTTGATCAAGGCATCCAAACAAATTCATGTTGAAGTCATTCTGTCTTGTCTTTGAATTACCCAAGGATGTTTAATGAATAACCCACATGACCCAGTCCATGTATGTTAGAGAACCCATATCATTGCTAGCTGAATGTTCCAAATTCAAGCAACAGCAAATGTCAAGTTTTGGCAACAAATCATTTAAGTAAATTTTGTCAGAACATTCTTCTTTTAATTTATGCAGTCATCACATTTGTAAGGAATGCAATGCAATATATGATTTTTAAATTTTAGTATTAAAAGGCAAGCATTTCAGGTGTTCCTTAGTGTTTTGACTGGTCTGGTTGAACTACCTAATAATAGTAATGCGAAGGAATGGAACATTGGTTTTAGATATCATGTCTTAAGTACACTTAGAAACTGCTGACAGTCAGTACAAACATGGAATAGCTACTGCAGAACCTCTTATAAAGGATGGAAACACTCACTTCAATGATGATTAAAGTCTCCTGTTGTAAATGTAAGGCATCAGAAGTGACTGGTACACCACCAAGAATCTGATGTATCAGAAATTACCAACCAACTGGTATTTCAAAAAATATGGCATACACTTTGTAAAGCACGTAAACTATTACGTAAGTTTTTTTTTAATTTTTCATAGGCAAATTAGTAATTTATATGTAGTCAGACATCAGGTATTTTCAATGCAACAATGGTTTAAACCTTGTAAACTAAAGAAAATGTGGGATTTCTCATTCATTGTAAATTAGCAAATTGGTTATCATATGATGATGTAGATCTAAAGGGCTTGAATAGTGAGGGCACATGGATAAGAAGTAAGGTTTTCAATTGTACTCTTTCATAAGCAAAAGGGAAAACCTCCCATGCATCAGGAGTGTGCATACAGAGATTGATATGTTCCATTGAGAACCAAAGAGCTTCTAAAGACAAAGGTAAATGCGACACCCAGAACAGACCAGAGTAGTCTTTATGAGCTCAACCAAACTTTCCCCCCACCTTGTTTATATTTTTACTACCATGTGCACCAATGCTGGGATAATCTTTGTGTTGTCACAAGTTTCCTGACTGATATCTCAAGCCCTTCCATAGGTTTATGCTCAATTGTACAGATGGTTGAATGAACAAGAAATGGTTGTGTATTTCCCCTTCATTGTTACCAAAAAGGGAGAAAATTGAAAGGGCAAAATGCAACAGTAAAGAATTTCACAGAATTCTCAAGATAGCAACTCTAAATCCAGTACTGCTGTCATTGTAGGTTTTGATGCTTGTTGACCTATAATTTTCACCTTTCCACTTAACATCAGATACAAATTTTGTTTCCCATATTTCTCCTAGTAAGGTGGTTATGTTTTTGGTTGCTTTGCATGTCCAGACTTTACATGAGAATGTAGAGTTTTATTAAAACTTCCCCTTGCTATAGACCTCATAACTAGCAACAAGTGATTAGATTTTGGGCAGTATTAAGTAAAACACTTGTTTATAATGCATTAGCTTTTCTTAGTAAACTATGTGAATTGTTCCACTAGGATTTTTTATTACAGTATGCATAATTTGCATACATTTATGTGGAATAAACTAAAAAGACCATTAGCTTTTCATGCTAGCTTTTGCAGAAAAAGATGCTTAGAGAAGTTCAGGAAATTACATTCATAGTGGACTGTAATGTCTCCACACTGAAGAGGGGGCATGACACTCCAAAGCTGAATGTGCTTCTGAATATATATCTTCTCCAATTTGTGTTTTTTTTTTAAATTATGAGATAATTCAAATAAAGCATAGATGCAGATGTAGGAATAGATAGGCAGCCTGGCGTTATAAGGTTGCATTATAATCTTGTATTATGTGCATGTGAATTACACCATGATTATGTACATTGATATATTCACTTTGTGTTCATGTTGTAGATTTTAGTGGGATGGCTGTTTTGTTTGATGCTGTATTATGCAGTATAGGAGTTAGTTCAGACAAATACTTTTTAGGTCCCTGTCAAGATCATAGTAAGGGATTCAGAGTTTGTGTTGCATTCTTCTTCCAAATAAATCTGTAGAAGTTTTAATGTAATGAACATCTTCCATCTCTGTAGCAAAATCAGTAAGCTATTCAAAAAGTGTTTTAGATACTGGCCGTTGACTTGTTGATGGAAGTGCCATTGTTATTCAGGTAATTAGTTATTGGCATATTACAGATATTGTGAAACTTAGATCTTCTCCAATGCTAAAACTTGCTTCTGATTTTTGTATTATGGGTATACAGTCAGAATTACAGTATATGCTTGACAAAATAGCTATTCTGTCAAAACGTTGTATACTCAACCCTGAGTATTACACACAACAGAACAAGGTAGAGGACATAAAGGTTTACTGTAGGTTCATAAACATGGTTTTAAACCTTCCAGATAAAAATCAGTGAATTTTTCCTAATGACATAAGTTAGTTTTCATTACATGTCTCAAGTATTCAGGTTCCCAGATATATAAACCTGGTTTTGATTTTGACATCAATACAGTATTTAAGAAAATGTTGATGTCTATATAGGTCTTGTTTAAACTGTTTTTCAAGATCACTAAAATATGCTGTTATGAGAACATAGCTTACTTTATGGGGTGGTGATTAGTAGCAACAAGTTAAGTCTCCTAGCTGGAATTCTTTGTTTCAAATGGAACATCTTAGTAAGGTACATCTACTTTCTTTAAATTAGTCATACTCATCTTATCCAAAAATGCTGTTTAAACACTGCATTCCCCAGTCCTGTAATGTATATGATGTATTACAGTTTTAATGGCATGTGGTTTCCCAAATTTCAAGCTGTAACAAAGGGCACATTGGCAGCTTCACAGAATCAGGAACATTTCCAGATTATTCAGCTATCAGGTATTGAAGGAATACTGAAGTGGCATTGGTGGTCCCATTAGACTTTGAAGTATTAAATCATTAAACTTTGAAGTATTGAATATTTTAAGTTCATTTCCAAATATATACAATATCTCCAGTTAATACTGTATATGAGAAAATGTCCTTATTTAACCCTGAAGGAGATATATTTAATTGTACTTAGGAATAACCCATAGGTTGTATATGAGAAAAGGTCCTTATTTAACCTTGAAGGAGATATATTTAGTTATACTTAGGAATAACCCATAGGTTTAGTCCTATGAGAGTTGGAATCAGTTTGGTGATACATTTAACTTGATAAGTAAGACTTGTGTAACATGAACTGATAAGATAAGAACAGAGTGATACAAGGCAAAATATTGATTACTACTGGGAGACCAACAGGCAAAGAAAATAAAGGGTGCTAATGAGAAGCTACTGGTGATCCCAATATTTAACTAATAAGCAATCAGTTTTTAGCTTGCTTTTTCGATAAGAATTTGTTCAGTATCCATCTGCATGTATGTGGCTGTTGCTGGCATAAACCTTCAGTTTTGCAAATGGGAACCCCACTCCTTTGAAAGGGGAAATTATAAAGAAATGGAAAAAAGACTGGTTCATTTAAATTCTTCCAGGACCATAAGTGACAAAACTTTTGTGAAAACTTATGTAGTGTAGTTTCATATTTGTTCAAACCATGGTTTGGGATGTAATAAAGGTGGGAAGTTTTACCATGAATATATAAACATCTCAAGAATAATAAGGCCACAGCTTATCAAGATGATA
Source organism: Macrobrachium rosenbergii (assembly GCF_040412425.1). Taxonomy (NCBI): domain Eukaryota; kingdom Metazoa; phylum Arthropoda; class Malacostraca; order Decapoda; family Palaemonidae; genus Macrobrachium; species Macrobrachium rosenbergii. The sequence continues at coordinate 24,720,153 of NC_089782.1, forward strand.
CAGTATATCATTATCCTCATCTAGTTTAGATTCAGTTCAGTTCAACCCATGATCCCTGGGGCCAGGGTAGAACCAAAATAGGAGTCCAGAGTTTTACATAAGAATGAGAAAACCTATTATCATTACAGTGTTGTAAAATACATATAAGTATTGGATGATCAGTGTGGCCTGGGGGCCTCATGTTTACCAAGGACTTGTTATTAGAGCCATACTTTACCTGCCAAGAGACAGACAAATTGATTGCCAAGCTGCTTCTAAAAGGCAAACACCATTGTTGGTTTCATTACATAAACTATACAAACTATGAATTCATCATTAGCCCATCAAGGCTTATAAGACAACTTTGTGTTTGAAAATTTATCTGAAAGAGCCACATCAAATTCTTTAGTGACAAATTGCAAAATGAATGACTTGCCTTGAAAAACTACTAGGGTTGAGCTAGTTTAAGAAGATACTATTTTGAGCCTTAAAAGTATCCTTGTCTGTGTAGGTCTAGAAAAAAGGCAAGTGCGACAGTACTGACTGACAGATGGGTAAGGAGTGGGGAAAACTAATTCTCTCTCATTCTCTCTCGCGACCACTTAGTTTTGCTAAGTTTACCAATAAGAAAGTTAGCATCCATCAAACATTGTGCAGAACTGGATTTAAGAGTTTATTCATATATTCCGTGGAACACTGGTTTATATCTCGGAATGATTTTGTTTTCTAATCTAGCAAATTACATATATTCCCAAGTTAGGCTGATATTTTGCTGTCAATTTGACAATGCAGGAACACACGCCCCTTGTTTGTGAGATCAGAGAGCTGAACAGTTTCAGTCATTGAGATAATTTCTTTTTAGTATATGATGAAGGTAAATTATTTTCTGTTTATGGAACCACCATGAATAAAATATATGTCATTGACCCACGGATATATCAATCCCTCGTTCTTCACAAATTTTAATTAAAATGGTCTCTTTCAAAAAGATATTGTAGCATTAATCTTGTTATTATACAGTAGACGATAGGACAAAACTTATCTGATATCATTTGTTAATTTCTTAGGTGTTCCTATGAGTAGTTAATTAACTAGATTGCACCTGAAGTCATCAAAGGCACAGCTATGAAATTTTGAAACTTTTTAATTGCTCAGTAGTATTACCAAAATAACTTTTATCATGTAAAGGAAACATACTAATGTATACTGTGCTTGCGCATATCTTTTGACTTTAATGATCAAGATTTATATTGATAAAGGTATTGCATGTAGCTTCCAAGAGATGGATTTAACGTTGCTTGTGGCCTCCAAGAGATGGATTTAACGTTGAGTAGTTGATTATGTATATGGTACACTTGGAAACATTTAGATTAACACACAGAAGGCAAAGATATCAAACTCTTGGTTTGCAGAATAGTCATTCATACAAACCTGTTTTGATTTTCTCATAAACGTACTTAGTGATATACAGTTGTTAGTACATTAAATATTTAAAGAAAGTAACTGTTTGTTTTGTCACATTGTAACCACTATGTATGAGTTATGAGGATTATTTTTGCAATAGTTTTATCAAAATCGTTTTTAGTTAATCTGAAATTATGAAAAGTCACACTTTTATTTCTAAAGTATTTTAAAGTATTTTGTTTTAAATACAGTTTTTCCCTAGTCAAAATAAACTTGGAATATCTTGTGTTGTCTGTATCATTAGATTTTCCAAGCAGGCAGTGTAATCCTAAGTTTTTCCCATAATGTTGCATTATTGTTGGGATGTACAGTATTTTCTTCACTAAATTCTTACAGGATACTTGATGCTCATAGGTGCTAAGTGGAATAGTGTACCTGGAATTTGTGCATAATACTTGTGCTTATGATTGTTTTTCTGTCTTGCAAGCAGATCGTTTTTATTCTGTGGTCTGCTTAAAAAGTGTAAAATTTGCACAGTTCTGTCATTGTAAAAGTGGATCATTCTTTCTGGAGACTGGTTATATTTGGATGCATTTTTAAAATTTGGGGCCCAATTGACTAGAAAGCTTTTGTTGATGATCCTCACATACTACTGCATATTTCATGCTATGCATTTTTGGGCTCACAGTGGAAGATGAGTAGTTTTGGCTGATATTTTAGAGTATAAATATGTTAGTAACCATATTAATTGAAAAGCACAGTATACATATGTATTTTTTATCTTTTTATGATATGGCTCCAATATTTAAAGCTAATAGTTTTCCTTCACATTTCCATATGTAGTTAAATGGAAGGTTGTGTCATTATTAGTAACCGTAGATTTATCCCTTATTTTTCGTTTGGAAATGTTTCTTGAAATGGAATCTTTATGTGGGAGAAAACTTTTATGCTCTTATTTTGCAGCAAGAAATGCATTGTAGTATGCAATTTCACATGCAGGTGTTTATCAGTCACTGACGGATTTTTGCATGTAAGCGATGTGTGTTTGTCTTGCCTCTGTAAGTTAGTAGATAATTTGGGACTGAACGGACGTTTTCATAATTTTATCAGTGATAAAATTTCACTTGAAAATCACCGGGTTGGAAATTGTTTAGGACTGGTTAACCCAAATATACTTTTATTCAAGAGAGGAACGTTTTTAACTTTTATTACAGTATTTGATATACAACTTTAAACATGAAGACATCTTCACGTAGACGGGGTAGCAAAGATGAAAAAATTTAGGGTCACTGTCAAAATTTTAATTGTTCAATCGTGGATGACGTACGAATATGGCAGTGACCATCCTGTTGATTGTTATTTTTGGACCCACTCATTGTTAAAAGAGACGGCCTAGTGTTGAAGAAAAGTGGAAAAAAGCCTATGAAATAATTGATGAAGAGGCATTACGGGCGGTGTGAGGATATATGTTTCTGAAGAAGAACACGATAGAAAGTGTTTATAAAGGAAATGGCTGGATTACTGTAAAATTTAGCGAGACAAGGTGTGTTATGTCGCCATGGCTGTTTAATAACTATTTGCGGAGTGATGCAGGACACCAAATGTAGGCACAAGGTTTTAGGGTAAGGAAATGATGTTTGCAGATGATGCAAAGTGATTGCAAGAGGAGAAAGTCGAGAGTCAGTGTGAACAAGAGGAAGGTTAGAAGGGTAAATGGAAACCAGGAAGATGGAACCACAAATATTGCAGTTGATTCATATTGGTTAGGTGTTTAAAAGGAAAATTAGCACATGTTGCTAGGGTGAAAGAAGATGGAAGTCACCAAGTACGTGGCTCAAGGAAGGTAGCAGGATAAAAGACTGGAATAAAATCATGGGATCCAAGATTGAAATTAATTAGTTAAGCTAATTCTCTTGTATGTAAGTGAAGTGTGGATGTTCAAGGCGAATGAAGTTTCTGAAACTACTGTAACGTTGCAGAGATGAGTTGTTTGCTTGTATTATTGCACAGAGAGAGAGAGATGAGATTTGTGCAAGGATTTAGTGGTGGTTTAACCAAAAGGGTTAGTGCAGTGTTAGAGATGGATGTGTGGAAAGAGAAGTACGTGTGTGTGTCTGTGTGTTAAATTGATTTGAAATGTGTCGTAGAAAGTGGTTGATTTAAAGAGAATTTCTCTGTGTGGCACTGGCTATAATATTAATGGCATGCTCTGACACCTGTGTGCAGAACTTAGTATGGTGGAGGGAAAAAATTAACCTGGATTCTTAAAACATCTGTTCAGGATGACGTCGTGAACACGTGTATTTGATAATGGACCACGTGTTGGGATGCTCTCCGTGTTCTCTATCATCTCACATTGCCGTTAGAAGGAATCGAATAAGTCTCCTGTGTATCTTGTTAAAAGAAGGCATTCTGTACTAAAATAAAAACTTATGTTGTTAAAGTACAGTTTTAGTGCGTGTTAGGAAAACAGCTGCTTTGTTTTTGTACGTAGTTATTTTTATCAATGGTCAGTGATATTGGCTGCTTTTGGGACAGGTGTTCCTGCAAGCTTTATAAGGCCTATGTTAATCTACGGCCAACCGTCAATGAAAACAAAAATGCCACTCGTTCCCATAAAAGCCGTTTATAACAAGTCATTTAACTATTGGATCTGAAGGCCCGTGTGCTCTTGGGTTATTCGTATGTTGGTGCTCATATTTGAAGTTCCGTCTCGAGTAATTAAATTTCAGTTCTGGTATGAAATTTGGTATGCATTGTTGCAAGGGAGAACCTCTCTCTCTCTCTCTCTCTCTATCTGCGTGGTCATCCTCAGGTCCTGATTGAAATGGTGAATGAGTGTTTGTCAATTCATGTAATATATCTTTCATATACCAGTAAAGTACATGTCCAGCGTGATTGCTCTCCATAGTGTTTTTGGTGTTGGTAAATACTACGTAAATATAAGTGTATTAACTGTAATAATTAAGCACATCATTCCATACGGCAGTAAAACGAGAGACGTATAATGTGTCAGCAGAGCCGTGTTTTGGCCGTGCATGTATTCAGAATGTCTGTTTCTGTTGAATGGTTCTCACATCTGGCACAGCGCCAGCGATGACGTCACGTTCTCGCCACGCTTGCCAACCTTCCAGACTTCATTATGGATTTTTGCCTGATACCTCTCAAAACATTTCGACTGACTCATTGCCCGTGTATCATTAAAACCTAACCTTTCTCAACGTTCGGCGTTTATGTTCCGTAACGGGGGAGCTTGTAGAGAAACGTTCTGAGAAGCGCTTTGGTCCTCTCACCTATTACTGGGAATTTTCAAGTGCTCCCTTCTGCATGTTTCCAATTCGGCGAACTGACTTGCGGTGGCCTCGAATGTTCCAGCCCTGTTAGAACTCGTCTGGAAACGGGGATTTTTCCTAGATCACCCGCCCTGTTTTGTAACTACTGAAGGCGTGTGTGTGACTCATCGATTTTTCCTGTATTGCATAGGCTTTAGGCCTTATCCTGGGAAATTGCGGAAGGAAATGTTTTTCTCACAATGTTAATGTGATCAAGGTACATATGCTGGAAATTTCGATCTTCGTGCAATTGGGATATATGAGATATCAAATAGAAATTGAGTTTAACTATTTGTGTATATATATATATATATATATATATATATATATATATATATATATATATATATATATATATAACGATTTATAAACTATGCCATTTTCACTCACCATACATATATATATATATATATTATAAATATATATATATATATATATATATATATATATATATATATATATATATATATATATATATATATATATTGATATTGTGTGTGCATGTATGTATGGTGTGTTATCTTTCATACCTCAAGTTCATACATAAAAAAAAAAATGGTTTTACCCACCGACTCCTTAGAAATACTTTAGGAAAATGGTCACAGGGGAAAAATCCTTTGCCCTTTATTGTTCAGTGTTGGCTTATTTCTGTTTTTATGCTGAATTGAACTGGAATGATTTGTAGGACTTAGTTATTTCCGTTTTTCTTCCAAATTGCGTGGATTTTTTTTTATAGTCACATGGATATCTTTCAAGCTAATGTGCAGTTTATTTTATTAAGAATCTGTAATAGATAAAACAAATTTTCATTATTTGTAAGTATTTATTAGAGCCGTATAAAATACTCTTTACATTCACAAATTTTGCCTATTTTAAATGCCAAAATGACCCTTTTAACTTCTATAAATCCTTATGTTTATGGATCCCTTTCCGTCGAAATCCAAGAAACCCGAAGTTCCTCTGTTTACAAGGAACAGGTGAGGATTTTGAAAGTTTCCTACGTAGGTGCTCTTATCCTTGACCCAGCAGTCAAAGGATAAACGTGACGCTGACTATTGTCTTGTTTTCCTGCGGAACACCTCCCCTCCTGTTTTTTTTTATATTTATATATAACTCCTTGGTTGTGTTTTTCGTGTATTGCCTTGAGATTAAGGACCTAATACCATCACAGGTCCTTTAGGTTCTTTACTGTCTTGCAAAGCCCTCAAGTGTGGTCTGTGGTGGCGGTGGAAGCGACCCACTTTATTTTGGAACACGACTCGTGACCTCAATGTAACTGGTCATCCATTTCCTCTCTCAAGATCTTTGGCTTATATCCTACTGATTTCTCACTCGGTATTATCAGCTTCTCGGGAAGAAGTCCTCCTTCTAGGAACATGTGATACGAGCCACGTGTATGGGTCAAGTGGTCTGTCGGGATCTGTAGGAAGGAAGTGTCTCTCTCTCTCTCTCTCTCTCTCTCTCTCTCTCTCTCTCTCTCTCTCTCTCTCTCTCTCTCTGTTGGGTGAGAATTCATTGTTTATTTGGTGTGTGTATTCTTGTCGCGAGTTTCAAGTTTGGAAATTTAACACATGATTGAAATATTCCTAGGTTACTTCTAGTTTCTATTCTAATAAATGAAGTAACTTGAGACTGGACAGCTAACACGTGAATGCTTTCAAGTGTTAGTGGAATTTCTGAATATAGATTTTTACTAGAAAACAAACTTATTTTTGTGAATAATTTTTATGTTTCTAGTATACGGTTTAAGAAGGGTAAGATATCTGATTTTAATTAAATATTGGAATGAAGAGTGTATTGATTTTACCTTTAGGAATTGTGAATATAAAGCAGGCTCTGAATAGTGAAAGAATGCATATGCACTTTGGTAAGTATGCAATATTGAAAGATCCCAAATATGATTTTTTTTCTGCCGAATGTTTAGGAAATACTCATCCGTCTCAGTTGTGGATGTTTTGTTAGCAGTAAATGAGCTTGTAAGTTTACCGTTATTTCTGTGTAAAGATAAATAGAGTTTTAGTAATGTGAGCCAACTATTATATTTTGAAGAATCCCACGAATAGGTTAAGTAATGGGAATTTCATCTTGCATTCCATTTCCTGTACCAAAGTATTTCGAACCAAAGTATATATATTATTTTGACAGTCGGTTTTCCTTCTAATGTGAAAATGGACAGAAAAGAGACAGTCACGCTGTATATGGTATATACCTGTATAAGATGGCCTTATTAAGGTGGATCTCGCTGGAAGAAGCAGCTGGGATGGATCCAAGTGGGTTGGTCGTCTCTAAGGATGGTTTCAAGAAGTGGGCTTTCGGGAGGTCATGGAACAGCCATTGGGTAGGTATGTGGGTGCTGTCCCCCAAATCTTCCCCGGCTCCCACGTATCCCCCACCTTAGTCTAACCAGTTTACCAGGCTACTAGAACGTAGATGAATGACCTTTGTGGAGGGCAAGAAGAGACTTCAAAACATCGTTGTAGCTTGCTGCAATCTACTGTGATGGCTTTCTCGCAATTATTTTTAATTTTGACAGTGGTGTTGACTATGGCAGTAGCATATCATAGTCTTGACATATACTGATAGCAGATTAAATGAAGCTTGCATTGTCACACGCTGTGAACTTTCATATTATCAGATATAACAGTAAAACATCTTGATTGTTTTTCAAAGAAGTTGAATAAGTCTGGCTGTAGAGCAGGTTTTGTTTAAGCAAGAGTTGAATCATGATTCTTGACAAAATTTGTTCGATTATCGGTCGAAGACGAGTTTTAAGGAAACCTAGAAATTCCATATTTTTTTTTAATTTGTGACGTAAATGAACAAGGTCCTTTGTGTAGATATTCCTTTTTTTTTTTTTTTTTTTTTTCTTTTTTTTTTTTTTTGTGTGACATGACGCACCTTTAACACTTGCGTATCTTTTGCATTATGTGACTCACCTGTCTAGCAGTTTATATATTTTGCATTGTATGACGTAGCCATTTTTTTGCAGCGTTGAATCTGTTTTTTATTATATGACGCAACTTCTAACGTCATGCATACTGACACAAGCCTACTAATTTTCCCCGTTGGGTAACCAGTTCTTCAGTGGACATGACAATTGCATTCAGGCACGGAATGATCCTGCTGTTTTGTGATTTGCTAACGTTAAAGGATTTAGTGACGTCTCATTGTAGTTCTTTGGCTCTTCGCCAAAATAAGAAAGATTCACAGAATGGTCAGCAGGGAGTTTTTTTTATGCAAAGGCCGATGGGGTTGGCAAACAAAGCCCATATTGTATGCTCTGAGATAGAGGGAACTCTCTCTCTCTCTCTGAAGGTGCAACAGGACTGATGTGCTGAGACACTTCAAAAAAATAGGAGTTAATGTTTTGACCCCCTTTCCCATCGGCCTTCCTGGTCATACACTTACCGATAATCGTTTAATGTAATGCCAGCTGCATTCAAATATGCAGTAGGGTTAAATTAACGTAGTTGTTATATGCACTACGTCACTGCGTACATCCTTCTGTTATACTACGTGAGTGCGCATATTCTTCAATCCTTGACCATGATATGCGCACCAGCCCCCACTACCGCAGGACACGGCACTCCATTTGTTTAGTTGTTTCTTTTCCTCGCAACGCTTTGCTATAATTCGCCACTTGTGTGGTTTTAATTTTCACTGACTTTTAGGTTTGAATAGGTTTCCTACAATTTCTGCTGGTAGATGCCAGTACAGCACAATACAACACGTAATACTAATTGCATACTAACCTATTTCTAGCACGACCGTAGATTATAATCACACAGCATTTCTGCGAAATAGTTGGGAAAATCGTAAACAAAAGCTTCTCTCTTCTGTAAAATATTGGTTAAGCTTTTAATGCCAAATAAAATTACACGAACCGTAAACACACTAAATTCTTCCGCAGGTTTATATTACAAACAGGAGTATACCTTGCGAAATGCGATCTTTCTTTTATAACTTGCTTTTAAAATCTCATTTAGCAGTGAATTGTACCACAGCACAAATGTTCTCTTTAGATCGAAATGTGGGGGGAAAAAATGGTGCTCAAGAGTTATCTTATATACGGGGCCTTCAGTTGATGATTGGTGATACTATTAATAATTACAATAATGAAATAACAGCTGGAACAGTTCCTAGTACCGGGTTGCATAAGTACATTTATATCTCATGAACAAAAATGTTATTGTGGCCTGCCTATATTAATTTAACATAGGTTCACTGATACGTGCGTATTTTTGTTTATTGAATATACCCTATTGATTCAGTCGCAATGTAGACGATTGAAAAGGTAGGAATATTAGGAGAATTCTGTGATGAGCGCCTTGATTGTTGTACCAAATACTAGTTTGCCAAATCAATGGCTGTTAGATTTACTTGCTTTTATTGTCAGCCTACTTTCTTGGTTCCTTGCATCTTCGCAAATAAGCCAGCATCCGATGAAGTGAAAGTGCTAGAAGTCTTCAAACAATATCTACAGTAGAGAGAGAAGAAAATTTAATGAAAAAAAAGAGCTGTTGAATGGAGCCAAATTTGTCTAAAGCTGTTTCGAAATGATAGTTCCCAGCAATTGCAGATTTAGCAAAACATTATTATTTTTAAATACCGATGCCAATAACTTTGGGACTCTCAACCCAGTACCCGAGGTCGGCTTGAGCATGATGTAGGCGCGGAAAACAAAAGACAAAAAAGAAAAAAGTTGGGAATGAAAAAGGAAAGAGAGACTGTGGAATGACAGTAAATAATCACGCAATTATATTTAATTATAATAATCAGAGAAGGAATCTTGACAAATTTCAGTTTCGCAAGAGCCCACCTGAGTATGTCTGTGTAAATAAACAGCAACAATGGCGCGCTTACACAAGACTTCACTCACGCCATTAAAATACATTTCAGCAGTGATTTCAGGAAGCATAGATACATACAGCTGCTTCCTCTTCAATTCGAAGCATCATGTACATCTTAAAAAATTAATCAGGATATTTACACCCCCCCCGCGCCAGTTGTTTTTGTTGTTTTTCTCTGTGTGGGACTGATCCAATCGAATTTCCGGGTACTTGGTCAGAACATTTCAAGAAATGGGTTTATATCTGCAGACAGATTTATAAGCAGAGCTGTATTTACATTGCATTTGGCAGATAGCCTACCACATGGAGCAGTGAAAGCAGAGACTAACAGATAGGAAACAGGGGTTGTCCTACTTAGTTTTGAAAAATATGTTGATGTGATAAGATCGGTGATTGCAAAGCATCCAGATTGAAAAATCTCTCTCTCTCTCTCTCTCTCTCTCTCTCTCTCTCTCTCTCCACCTTATCGTTTGTTGGGTCCCTTGACGTTTTGCATTTATTTATCAAGAGTTGTTTATAAAGTTGTAGATTCATCCAGGTGTTGGTAATATTGTGAAATCTACAAATCGTACTTCTTTTTGTAAGACTGTTTGACCAGCTCAAGTGGTTTCTGTCATAATAAAAAAAAGATATTCTTTTGCCAACAGATATTTGAGGCTTTTAATGCGATATGTAATTTATGTGTGAGTGAGGAAGAGAGAAGGAAATCTGAATATCATACCTCCCTCTCTGTCACATATCTAGTTATTTCATTTATAATAAAATATTCTTTAATTGCGACAATATTTGAGATTTGTAATATAATAAATAATCGTGAGAGAGAGAGAGAGAGAGAGAGAATCTCTCAGGAGTATATAAGTGGAGTGCTCTTCGGTATGACCGGTATGCCAAGGCTTGGTTGGCGCCTGCTCTTAAGTGTTGGTCTCCTCCACAATTTTGTTGGGGGTTTTCACAGCCACCTCCCAGTGCACTGCACTTGCCTGTAAACTCTGTGGCAATCGGACCTGTGTTTATTTTGGACCGGAAGTCAGTGTGATGAAAATATCTTTAGCTCATATTTTCTTGCACTCGGCATTTCTCGCATCCTCCACATATGGCAGGTTCTCGACATGATACTCCCATCGACTGGTTGCTCTCTCTCTCTCTCTCTCTCTCTCTCTCACACACACACACACACACACACACACACACACACACATACAATGATTAATCAGGATTCTAATAAATGGTGCAGTAAGTCAAGTCATCATTTAATAGGTACTGTACATCATACCATTATCGCACATTTTTTTTTTCTTTTTAATTCATAAGTACATGTTTAGTACGTACCTTGCTTTCCTTTTCCGTATTACGCGCTACTTGCTGGTACATTTTATTTTAGTGTTGTAAGGCATGTCGGCGACAGTGCGCTCCTGCGGGGGCATTGTTTCCGGCCGCTAAGTAATTGCGACAGGAAAAAGGTCTTCACTCAGGTGTTGACCTCAGTGTATGCCGTCCATTCTTTGGCACTCAGGATAGTTGACGCATACCGGAGAGAGATAAAATAAATGTCCACTCTTCTGTTCGCGTATTGTCAGAGCTGCTTCGTCGAAAACAAACTGTGGGTATTTTTGGTTGCGCGAAATTTGATACCCACGATCGGGATGTTTAATTTTGTATGTAGTACGATTATGTAATTTGCACTACATTTATGCATCTCAATCATTTAATGTTTGTTTTATGCTGCATTTCTTCACACTCGTGTATGCTCGAAGCAGTTTCCTGATGATAAATTTTGTGGCTTATCAATTATCTGGTATATTTTTTCGTTTATTATTCGTTCTACAAATTTTTATTTGTTTCACCGCCCATATTTATTGTTCTTTATCTTATTAAAACGTCAGCCGTGTTATTTGTTGAATGATTTCATGTCTCGTGAATTTCTCTAGATATTCCATGGGTTTTTCTCCTACGTAAAACCCAAGGTCTTCCTTGTTTTTCATCTGTCATAGGAAGCGAACGGATTACCTCAGGCTTGCGTTGCATTTAGTACGTGTGCAACTTGAGTGCCAAGATCCTCGTGGAATAGTATCAGTCGTTATGTTGAGCAAGACTTTTTGTCCCTAATACTACTGGGCTTTATCACTGTGAGGACAGGAAACATTTTATTTTTGGGAGTGAAACAAAAATTGGCCCTGGATTTAAAAAAAAAAAAAAAAAGTTGGTGATTTCTCATTACTCCCAGCTTGCCAATTTTTTGCTAATTCGTCACGAGCGACATTGACACACAGTATTTCAATTGAATCCAGAGATTTTAATACAATTTAAGAGTATAATTAACGATTAAAATCTGAATAAAATTTAGTCCAGCGATATTCCTTGAGATTTTTCAATTAACCTTTGAAGATCGTGGTTTGTTGGGTACGCCGTTTTATTGCCACTTTTGAATGGGATCGTTAAAAGTGAGACCTCTGTTCGCCATTGGTGCTGATGCCGTTTAGTTAATTCGAGAACAAAGTGTTAAGCCCTGGAAACATCCTCTCTCTCTCTCTCTCTCTCTCTCTCTCTCTCTCTCTCGCACAAGATTGTAGTCAGTTTCCCGGAGGTCACAGACTCCTAGTATAGGATTCATTCAACTGCATGTACTTCTTTCATATCCCGATAGGAGGGTTAAAATGATAATAAATTTGGGGGTGTTTGGAAGGAGAGAATATTGAGGTATTTGCTTCATTTATTATTATTATTATTATTATTATTATTATTATTATTATTTTGTGTGTGTGTGTGTAAATTGAGCAATTGGGGGACCATGGTTTTCGAAGCTATGAAAGGGGTAACGTCTGCTAGTCTGTCGCCACGTGACCTGTGATAGTTTTGAAGTTTAGTTTGTTTTCTTTTGAGGCAGGAAGAAGCCGCGTTGTTTACTTTCCTTGCTTGGAAGTTGATCACATTATGTAACCACGTAGGAGAGGGAATTTCGATTATTTCTGTTCCCAGGGTAATCTCAGTGTTTTATTTAGCCTTGAATGTGGGTGGTTACTTAGTTGGATGTTTAATTCAATCCGTGGTATTTTGGACATCGTCTCAGAATTTATGACGATTATGCAAGAAGTTGGCCATCGTTATCCGACTAGATGATTACGAAAGGGCCAGGAGATTCATGGTGTTAGGGGTGTTACAGTGCAACTTATTTACGAGCTGATGGCTCCTGCACTGCTACTTTTTGTGTTTTTTTCTCTCATTTTTTTATATATATCTTTTTGATGTTGACAAGGCAGCAGAAATTGCGCAGCGGCAACGGTTTAATTATTTTGATTTTATCATTTTCTCTGTGATGCGAACAAATATGCTGACGTAATAATTAATTACTTTCAGTAACAGGATATCTCCATTCCTTTCAACCCCCCCAAAAATTGTTCTCACGCATGCTATTTTCCTCTCACTGATGAGTCATAGATTTAAGTACCATAATGCAGTAGTTTGCGATAATGTATGAGCCATTGTTCAGCAAAATTTGCTCCGGAGTATTCATAGAATACGAGCAGCACCAACTGTTAAGCGAATGTAATGTGAATATCCAGACTTGAAACGACAACGAAAGTCGAGTAATGTAGACAAATTACTTGAAGTAATTTATTTATTTCTGTGAATCTAATTAGAATTTAAATTTATGGAGAATGCAATTTAATAGATAAAATTGAATTTTAATATTAAAAACAAACCCTGCTGGCTAGCCCTGTGAGAGTTAGTACAACTTGGTTGTCTAGTCGAGCTACCACCGATAGTAATTGCCGTATTTTAGCAGGTGATGCTGAGGATAGCCAGTAAAAGGTCTACTGCGTTCAGTATTAAACATCAAAAATATTTACTTCAGCATCAAACGGATGATCGTTTAAATTATCCTGATTTTTTAAAAATGTTAGGATCGTTCAAGGTGTAGAGGTTTCCATATCTAGAATGTCGTTTATGCGAGCTGTTCCGAATTTAGAAATCTAGCACAGGTGTATCGCTAATAGTCGCAGTTTCATCCACCTGTGCATTTAAATGGCTTTGAACACCCGAGAGTTCCACCTTTCAATTTTCAACTCGAAAATGTATATATGCTAGAAGGTGGAACATTAAAGGGGCATATTACAGTCTCTGATTCCTCACGTGGCCATTTTTGGTGGCTAGGTCATACCCTTTTATGTGTCAGCTGTTTCAGAATGAATTCTGCCATGGAACTTTTACCGATACAACAGCTGTGACAAACCGGTGATACATCCAGGTCTCCATGGCGATCAGTGTAGCAGGAAAGGCTATCATGTTTTGTGATCAGCTGTCTTAGGTTTCGTGCTTTGAGATGCGCGCTTTGATAAAGCTTCCCGAACCGTAAAACTGGTCACTCTCTTGAGAGAAGATCCTAACTATTATGGCAAGGCTGATGCTAAATAAGGGCCTATGTTGTCCTGCCTTTTGGTCTCCAGAAAAATATCACTGGTGTTTCGTGTACGATGCGAAGTATTTCTCTCTCTCTCTCTTCTCTCTCTCTCTCTCTCTCTCTCTCTCTCTCTCTCTCTCTCTCAAAGCAAGATTCCTGTGTAAGGACTTGTACTTGAACTATTTAAAGCCAGGTGATTCAAGCCTGGCTAAAATTAAGCCAGAAAGGCGTTTTCTGTTGCATTGTTGAGTGTAAGGCATCCACATTCTCGAGGGGATAACTGAAAAGGAGGAAAATCATTAGGTTGGTTGTTGGGTCGAAGTTCTGATTTTATATCAAAGTGATTGAATTGAGGGATAGATTAGACTGATAGTTTGTGTATTGGTGTTGGGGGGGGATATAGGTGGGAAGTGAAGATAAATGGAGGTGAGCTTTAGGAGTGTGTATTTTAAGACTCGACCACCGATTGCAAACGACAGGTATCCCTACTAACTCCACCTCGAATCTGTCTAGAGGAATTTGTAACACGGGAAGGGGTAATCTTGTTGCTCTTTGATCAGCTTAGAAGGAATTGGAATTGGGGAGGTTTGGGGATGGGTTGCTTCTCCCCTGTTCTACCAAGACCTGAAGCATCTGCCCTAAAAAGGCCTTGACGTCCGTCGACTCATCCCGATTGTTTGGTGATAGTCCAAGTATCGAGTAGGGGATTATCCTTGGAGAATAGAGAAAAATGCTTATGGGCTAAATCTGAAGTATTATATGACGAATTGGGAATAATTGCAGCTATACCCCGCACTAGGAATCCGAGCTAACTGCATTTTTACCAATATGTTATGGTTCTCTTCTTGAATGAAAAAAGACTATAGAAAAGACTAAGAGTTCTACCTACCAAACGACAACTTCGGAATTAATTTTCGTAGTCGCGTTCAGATATCTGCTAGTGTTAGACTAGTCTTGTGTGTTTCATAAGTCCACTTGTAAACTTCGAGTAAGTTTGAAAACGGGTTCTGTGTAAAACAAAAACAAAAAAAGTTAATCGATTATGATGTTTTCTTATTAAAGTCACATCTTTATTGAGACACGAATGGAATAAATAACTAAGAATAAGTGTCTCTTGGAAAATAGATATATTTTAATTGATTATAAAAGTAATCTGACGACTAGAGAATACATAAACAGCAGACGTTCATATACAGTGGTTGTTCAGTAACATTTATATTCGTGCATTTTTGATAACTGTTTTAGAAATGCAACTTGAAATTTGTATCATTTGTATCAAATCTTGAAGTTCCCACTGTATATATATATATATATCTAATATATATATATATATATACTGTATATATATATATATATATATATATATCTATATATATATATATATATATATCTATATATATATATATTTTATATTATATATATATATATGTCTATATATATATATGTCTATATATATATATATATATATATATATATATATATCTCTCCCTTGTCATCATTCACGGTCACTTGCTTTCCTTCACCAGCCTTGAGTTTGTCAACCTGACTCTGACTCTCTCTCTCTCTCTCTCATGTGTGTTGCCAGCAACCTTCCGTGTTGTCTCCATAGAATGTGGTGGAGGTTCCTGGTTAGAGGTCGTCAATGAACTGTACACATGTTGGTCGTTTAATTCAGTTCATTAGAATAATAATAAAAATATGTCTCCTGTTCCTGCTGCCTTTTGACCTTACAAGCCTCGGGACGTTGAGTAAATGTGTTCTCCTTGATTGTTAAGAGTTTCATTTATCTGTTTGTGGTGGTTTTACAGAGCTAGTCAAAGGGTCATTCAGAGCGTTTGAATTCTTTAGTTTACTTGCATTAAAACTGAGTGCGTTGTATTTACGACTGTTGCATTCCTTTATTTTTATTTTACTTTACGATTATTTTCATATTTGTTGATATTTTTTATTTGTTTTATAGCAAGAGTTTTATTATTATTATTATTATTATTATTATTATTATTTAGCTTTCAGTGACTCAGAAGGTTTGATTGTAATCTGTAGTTTTCTGGGTTAATTTGTGCTATAAAATTCGACCATTAATTTTTTGGGATGTTGTATTGTAATTTGCTTCGCTATTTTTTTTTTTTTTTTTTTTTTTATTAACTGTGAAGATCTCTCTCTCTCTCTCTCTAGAGATCATCCTTGGCGATTCTTTTGTTTAATTAGCTATTGACGAGGCTTTTTTTTCTCGCAGCGTGAATAGATTACAGCCTCTCTCTCTCTCTCTCTCTCTCTCTCTCTCTCTCTCTCTCTCTCTCTCTCTCTCTCTCTCTCTCTCTCTCTCTCTCCTTTTAGCCTTGCATTCTTTACGGACGTTGTAGTATCGGACTGAGGGTTTTATTTGCATCTCGATTTGTTTAGGAACTGTATGTATTTAAAATAAATAAAGTTTCTCTCTCTCTTCTCTGTCTTCTTCTCAGCCTTGCATTCTTTACGAAAGGTGTAGTTTTGGACCGATAGTTTAATTCGCATCTCGATTTGGTTAGAACACGGTATCGAGAAACTTGAATATAAGATTCTCTCTCTCTCTCTCTCTCTCTCTCTCTCTCTCTCTCTCTCTCTCTCTCTCAGAGCACTGTATTTTCTAACTTTTTGTTTCTCTGTTTTTCTGTCTGTGCCTATTTTCACGCATACCTTTATTTCTTTGCTCATCCTGAAGTCGTATGATGTAGTTGAAAATCATTTCTCTCTCATTAAATAAATTTAGATGGTCATTGTCTTTTCGTACACGATAGCTTCTACACAGTTGGCAGTATCATGTTTTGTTTGGTCACGCAGCCGTTTGAGTAGCCATTGAGAAGTTTTCAAGACCATGAAAAATTTATTCTTACTCTTAGTGTGTATGTATAATCTCTCTCTCTCTCTCTCTCTCTCTCTCTCTCTCTCTCTGAACACATCAAGTTTTAGGTGGCTTACGTAACAACCAGTATAGAGAGCGATCTTGAATCAGAGGTGACCGTGAATTCCGAATGTCACGGTGATTGATTTCCATCAGAATCCGTCACATCCTGGTACCTGCAGCTGCCTAACGGCATTGAAGAAGAGAGAGAAAGAAGAAGACTGAGAAAGAGAAGAAAGAAGAAATGATTATGAGTGCATAACGTGCAAACAAGTGGGAGGTGCAAACCAGTGCTTAAAATGAGGCATACAATAAGAAAGAGAGAATAATTTTCTCAGTTGAGTCATGCGTATTTATTCTGAGGTCGTCGATTAGCCATACCACATGCCCATCTGACACATACCGCTGCAACCTTTGAATAGAATGGCACTCGTTGCATACCTTTGCCTTGAGTATCGTCTGATAAGTCAGCTGATAGTGTGTAATGGCCAAGATTATTATTTTTTCCGCTATGACGTTTTCTAGTACATCATGTCATAAGATGACAGCCTATAAAAAAGGTGCCTTTGACGAATCATTATCTCTGGGCTTTCTCGCTGCTTCTCGGTTACCCCCTTATATTTTATTTTTTTATGTTTTTAAGTTAGAGATTAGGTGGAAATATACTTTGTACGTAAGAGATCGGAAATGTAATTCTATAACCGGGAATTTTCAGGTTCAAATTCATTTTCTCGACATAGCCAGAAAGGATGAATCTTCAGCCAGCCTGTAGTTTCCAAGTAATGTTTTTTTTTTTATTATTTAAGCAGTTCTCTCTCTCTCTCTCTCTCTCTCTCTCTCTCTCTCTCTCTCTCTCTCTCTCTCTCTCTTTACACACACACACTCACACACACACCATGCGGAAGAAACTGAATGGGACATAGCATCTACAGCGCGCCTGTTCGCATTTAGCCTAAATATCTCTTTTGAGAGTTTTTAATGGAATTTCAGCGAGCATTTGGGTCGGGATTTAATAAAGAATGCGGACGAAGATTACTTATAAGCCACTAAAATCACCCTTTCTTAGCTGTAACGCTTCCACAAAATACGTCTTTGTATTGTACTTAGGTTTGGTTTTAGTGGGGTGCTTTAATGGAAGAGGGGGCGACAAACGCAATGTTGTTTCGTTTTGAATTACTGGATCCCAAGCTTATTGTTTTCAGGCCGATGGATGTTTTACTTTAAAGTCTCTACTGAAAGTAGTTTTGACAGCAAATTGTTATTTATTGAATTATACAGTATACACACATCTTTTCATCTTGTGTTTATTTAGAAAAGAATTACAGGAAGCTAGAAATGTTTTTCCTAGTCGAAGTTACACGTTATTTTGAACAAGTAAACCGTTTGGCTGCTTCATGTCACTGAATCTGCAATTGCAAGCATGAACAGGACTGCTGAGAAAGTTGCGCAAATAGAATTTTATCCAACAAATGGAGGGCTTATCATCAAGAATTTAAATTTAGGTTCTGTGACGTGCATTATTAATGACAGATTATAATGTCGTCATCTTTCTCATTACAGTTCTCATTTCAAGTATTGGAAATTTTGTAACTAATCAGTCAAGGGTGTTGTTATGCTCATTATCTGTAATATCTGGAACATCCCACATAAGCTGATAGTATGTCCCCATTTTACCCAAGTTTTATCTTGAGACCATCTCTCCGGATGTAAGACTTCTGTCGCCCTTACTAGTCCCCTTAGCTATTTCCTACAATTTCCCTCGCAGATGCAGGCCACCTGCTTATATATCCCTAGTGGTCCTATTCGGCAGGGACACGTGCAGTAACATTCCCTAGAGACCTTGTACAGGTGTAGGGATGACACTTAAACCTCTCTGGTGTAGATTTCGAATATGGCGGTTGCTGCATATTAAGTTGATGTTTTTCATAGAATGCATTGTAGTTTTAGCAAATATTCTTTCAGAGAATGTACGAAAGTTATTTATTGATTGATTTTACCGGGGTGGGAGGTTACTCTTTCGTTTAATTTTGTGTATGTGTGTGTATCCATTTAAGAACCATAATCAAGATGCACACATATCTTGGAGTGTGTTGTATGTTAATAGTTTCTATATCTTTTACTGTACGTTTATTCGTGTGGTTATAATGTCCATAAGTATCAAGTTATTGGATGATATACATTATGCTTAATGTACACGCCTTTTTTTATTTTAAGTAGTCATTACTTACATAAAATAAAATGCACGTAAATGCAAAGTCTATCTCAGAACTGCAATTAGAAGTCTGGCCAAACCCCCCTTCCCCCCAATTAAAAAATATATACCTTATCTTAATTGTCAGGCTAAGGTTGGGCGTCGTCCTTGCCTCTAATGCATGATAATGTTCCGTAAACTGTAATCTGCTTCCTTTAACCTCTGTTCCTAACACGCAAATAACCCTTGCATTTTCTTTTTTCTTGCGTATCTCCTATCCTGTATCATCGGGGTGGCACGCTCCTCCATGTATGGTGCAGTGTTCTTTTCTCATTTCTCATTTGGAATACCTGTAGCTGAATATATATATATATATATATATATATGTGTGTGTGTGTATATATATATATATATATATATATATATATATATATATATATATATATATATATATATATATATATATATATATATATATAACTCAGTGCTGATGGACAAATAAGATCACCTTTCTTGTTCATATTTATTTCCACACGTTTCAATTTTTTATATTTTTCATATATAATTATATATATATATATATATATATATACACACACACACACACACATATATATATATATATATATATATATATATATATATATATATGAGTACTAAGTACTGTATATGTATAATATGTCAAAAACATCTCCTGTAAATGTTAACTTGTTGCTTTTTAATATATGTCGCTCTGTACTTCACGTGCTTGATATTTATCTTCTCTCATCCTTTAAATTCATCCTTCCACTTAATATTTTCCATCATTATTCAATTATATTTCTTACGATAATATATAATGGTATGTTTGTGTGTGTTTTATATCTATACACTAAGTTTCTTATTTCGTATTAACAATCAACTTTCAAAGACATTATAGTTAAAGTTTTTATGTTTTAACTTAGTATATGTGTATAGTTTATCTTATGTATTTTTAATTTCAAGTATGCCCTCATTTTAACTTTTATTTATTATTGTAATTTTTTTCAATTTTATTTATTGTTTCATTGCTGTAGCAACTCCCCCTCCCTGATAATTGACACAAGACTAGCTGTAAAAATCAGCTATAAACTTAATCTTGAGTCATCCAAGGACAAGTCTACTCAGGGTCGATGGAACGGGGGCCTTGAACGGAAACATAGTTTACTGCGAGAAAGTAGTTTTTCGTTCTGTTTTATAGGATATAGAGATTGTTGGAGCACAGGGAAATATATATATATATATATATACTCAGAGAGAAGATATATATATATATATATATATGAGAGAGAGAGAGAGAGTTCATGATCATGTAATGAGAATTTTTATTATTATTATTATTATTTCTTTCATCACATCGTCATACCCATTTCTTCAAAGCGCCCACGTTTATTTTCATCAGTTCCATGGACACTCCTCGTCTTCAAGAATTTAGCAAGGGATCCTAATCCTACGGCCTTCCTTGCATCATTTACGTGATCAACCTCCTTATCTTGTCATGAACCGTTACTTTTACTTCCAAGTATGAGTATAAATCAGTCACTTTCATTCTGCCACCATCCATACTGACATTCATTGGTCCATGCTGGTGTATTTATTTTCATAACCTTGCTCCTAATAACATAATGTTATCACTTTTCAGCTTTCTTCGCTTACTCGGGCGCAAGCACTCGCGCATATTTACGTTTAGGTAAACTATAAACTATAACTATTAAGAACATGAGTGAAGTGTCCCTACACTAACGAATGACAGTTTGTTTTGAGGGAAGTAAACTTCTTGGAAATGATGCATAGTTTGTCAGATTTTATGTCTTTGAAATTGAGAAATGAGCCGGATTTATGACTGTTTCAATAGGAAAATTTCATTGGAAAGAATATTTTATTATTCTTAAAGTTTGAAACTGTAAACAACTTTTTATCGCCTGAGTAAAGCGATGTCTTATTTTCTTAATCCTAAAATGATAACTTTTATTTTTTTAATTTATTTATTATTAAAATTCGACAACAATGTAACTGTTGTTTTCTTATGTTTCAGGTAAATCGGTGAAGTTCGATGGGTACTCATTGTGAGTATGTTCTGTTTTGCATTACTCTTGTTGGAGCTTGGGCATGGTACGGAATTTTGACCTCTTAAAAATGAAAGCGAATGTTGTTGGAAGTTACTTTTGGGGACATAAGAATGTCTTCCAGCTGTGATTGAATAGAATAGTAATTGGGTATCGAGTTGCCACGAATTCTTAGAATTCTAGCAATTTTATATAAGTTTTATGGAGATATGTATATCATATATATTATATAATATATATATATGTATGTATGTATGTATTTATATATACATACATACATATATACACACAGTCGCATGTGCTTTTTCATAAAGAAAGAATTCCCTTATAGTAGCTCTCGAATGCAGAGATGTACAGCACTGATTTACCAGTGGCCTTGATCAAACGCTTCACGTCGACATCGTAACTTGGGCGGAATGATTTCCTTGTCAGACTGTCGGGACGAAGGGCTTTATATGCGTACAGTTTTACGATCTGTTTGTAGATGACAGTTAAGTTTATATTTATAGTTCTTAGCAAGTCTTTTGGGATGAGGTGGCTAGTCCCTTGCCTTTTACAGCCTGCAAGCAACGACGGCCTACAAACTTGGGGTACCTAATTCACTGCTGAGGTCAACATGGCCACAGAACGTCCTTTTTTGAACCTGGATGCACTTTTTTTTTTTTTTTTCTCTCTTTTTGACGAATGATAATGCATCACAGACAAATAATATTAAAGGAAAAGTGTATTAGAGACGAAAAACATGTCATGTAATATGATTTTGACAAGCAGTAAAACTGTGATTAATTATCAAGTTCATGAATCAAATAGTTATTTGTGCCACATTTAAATTAGTCTTTCTAAGATTCCATCGTGCATCCCTAAATACCCTGTTATCCCTATTGAGACCAAATTTAACCTGAGAGAGAGAGAGAGAGAGAGATGTGTGTTGGGGCTGATGATCATCGCCTTGATCAGTCTTGTCTGCCAAGATTAAGATTGTTTGCTGGCCGACCTTGTTCACTTGACTCTTAATTTGCATCTCGGGTAAACTTGGCCAGAGTGCGGTATCAACTTTATCCCTCTTGTTACGCTTTACATGTTCCACATCTTGTCACTTGATGACCAGAATGAATGAATGTGTGTGTGTGTGGTATATTATATATATATATATATATATATATATATATATATATATGTGTGTGTGTGTGTGTGTGTGTGTGTGTGTGAGAGAGAGAGAGAGAGAGAGAGCTGCGCAAATTGTTTCTTTAGATTACTTTATCGTGTAACACGCGTCAGTGCTATTCATCTCCGTCTTTATAACCTTCACGTGTTTATTGCATTTTTGGCTCTTTTTTTTTTCGCAACAAATGGAAATGATATTCAGTGTCATCTTGAGGAGGGAGATAAATAAAATTTTGTCTTTTTAATAGGAAAATGTAATGTTTATTTTTATCTCATCCCATTTTATTATGTTTAATTATAGGTTTGAATGTCTCGAGAGAGTAACTTCGTTCTCTATATTTTACGCTCTTCAAGAATTTCCATCATTATTATGTGGGTTTTGATTAAATCAGTTTTGTTACAGTCATAAACCCTGTTATATTTTCACGATGTCCCATTTACCCTTGTCAAGGCATCTGGATACCAAAGAGACCTTCCTTGAGGGACATTCGCAAGATAATGAAATAGGTTCGTTTCTATAACAGCATTTCGAAAGATAAAGCATACCTCGTCCTCTTGGGAGGAGCCATAAAATTCTTTATGTACTTTGGCGACTTGTTAACAATTTCAACGTTATTTTCACTTGCATTAGTGATTGTTGAGAAATGTAAATTTCCTTTTTTACATGCGTTCGAGATTGGCGGCGTGTGATTTAACTGGTCTCTCGAAACATTTGCTTATAAAGTCAGGGCTGGCTTGTGTTTGTCTAAAAGGTAAAACTGTCCTTGAATGGGCTAGAGACTTGGGGGCGTCTCAGCATCCCCTCTGGTCTGAAGATGAAGATGATGGTGGTGCCTATATGCATGATGATGATCCAACTAAGGGAGAGATTGGTGATTGCCAAATTGTGGAGCCCTCTCCCTCTTCCTGGTCCTCTTAAATCTTGCCTCTTCCTGTCAGGTGTCACTTTTATTATTCTGGTGAGGTTTCGGTGGTTATGTTGTCATTTACACTCACACACACACACACTCTCTCTCTCTCTCTCTCTCTCAGACAAAAGCATGCAGTACGTGTAGGTGTGAGTGTGTGTGAGAGAGAGTGGGCAGTGATACGTTAAATAGTTCATTCTGACTAATGAGAGCGGGAGAGTGAAAAGGTCTTGCGAGAGGGATAATTTCTGGCACCTAACCTAATGAGCTAGCTCCTGGCATCTCAAGGTCAAGGTTGAGCGCATATTCTCTCTCGTTCTCTCTCATTTGTTTTTGTGTGCAGGTGACATTAATCGTTAGTGCTATTTTTGTTTCACTGCTTTAGATTTCGGTTTAGAGTACAAAGTAACTTGAATTCATTAGAGTTAAAACACTGCAAGGTTAAAGTGTTATGCATAAGTAACATGAGTAAATCGAATTTGATTAGATTTCTCTGAGCCTGTTGTGTGTATCATGTACCGTTTGCCATTAGGCTTTAATTCAAAATAATTATTATTTTAATGTCAAATGTATGTGGGCTCATTTCAGTTCCAACACTGACTTTTAAAACGCTGCCAGCTTAAAATTCTTTGGAAATTATAATTTATAGCTTATAATTTATTTCGTTGCAAGGCAACCTGGTGATATATTCTCTGTTTTTATTTGTGGCCGAAAATAAACTCGACATTGTCATACATAATGATAGATTCTCCTCTTTAAAAAGAGAGGGAGTTTTTATTATAACTTATGAGAACGAATAGTGTCGTTGAGTATGAGTGAACAAGAGATGATAATGGTGATTATAGCCAGTTGACATTGTATGTAAAGAAAATGGCGGATGTGATAAGAACGGCATGTCTAATCTATCAAGAGATAAAGAAGAGAGATTGAAGAGCTTGTTCACGTTGCCAGATAACGTGGCTATATGTTTTGACGTTAAAACGTGTAGCGTAACAGCGCTTTTCTCTTGATCGCCGTTCCATCCTTTTTTACACGTGCGTTTGTTGTGTTATTTCCAAATATGTTAAGGAGAATAAGCTCAGGACTGTTTTCCCAGTACATAATAATGTATGTACACATGTAACCTTATCTGCAGGTATAGATATGAAATCGTTCTTCTCAGCTTCCTTCATGGTTTATGAGCCAAGATTTGAGTGTTAAGAGCCAACTACTGCTGTGGCTTTACCTTTCAGATCACAGGAGATGGGGTAAGTAATATCTGTATATGGAAGCAGCATTAGGAGCATGATAAACAGTCGTTGCTTTTAGCCTGAAGGCTTAGCCAAGTTTCTCCATTTCAGGAGCGATACTGTGTCTTCTTCTTGTCCGAATATAGATTCGCCTCTTTATAAAAGTTCATTGATCCAGCATCCTGGGGATAGGGAGGGGGATGTTAGACCTGACATTTGTTAATTGCTGGAAGTGTGAGAAGTTTTCGCTTCCACAAATCTCCACCAGTCAGTACCATCCCGTCTCATGCTTTTCCTCTAAGAAGGTTTGAGTCTCCTAACTCTTCTGGTCATAGAAGTAAACAAACGTTGAGAAAAGAAAATCTTCCAACAATTGAAAAAATTAGCCTCTAGCCCGCATGTTTATATATATATATATATATATATATATATATATATATATATAATATATATATATATAGCTTGTTCGCACGAATGTATTTCCTTGCGCAAGTATGAGTCATCAAGGTATGTGCCAGGGCTAGTATCTGGGAAGAACGGAAGGCAACTTTTTCCGCGTGTCGTGTTAGTTGACAGATTATGATAGTTCTGTTGAAATCGCGGTTATCAAGTAACTTTATGATTGTATAGATACGCTCTCTTTGTTTGTCCTTATAGATTTAAAGATTTATGTGTATGCACGGTTTTTACTTTTTTTAATCTATATGAATTCATTTTTGTCCTAAAGTAAAAATTAGTACATTTTTAATATATATATATATATATATATATATATATATATATATTATAAATAAAATACTGTTAGCCCTACCGCCGCAGGCCTTTTTCCTTTTTTGTTTTCTGGGATTGAGTTGCTGAGAGGCCTTTACATCCGGTTTTACAAGTGACGTCACAGGTAACCGCCTCTTGCAAAGTTTCTCGGATTTTAAGTTTTGTTCTAAATACGGACGGGATTTTCCTTTGGGAAAACTGAATTTCGCAGAATCTCCCAAGTATGACGCGTGTCCCGTACGCATGCGCACACTCGCCCTTCCAACCATTCATTTATTTGCTTGACAATTTGTATGCATAAAATGTGTAAATTCATGAGTTATGGATAATTTGGAAGCGTGGATTTTACTGTATAAAGGAGCCTCACAATATATATATACACATACATATACTGTGTATGTGTATGTATATATATATATATATATATATATATATATATATATATATATATCTATATATATATATATATATATATATATATATTATAATTTGTGATTTTTAGTAACATCCATCTCACCACTATTTAGAAGACACAAAACAACATACTTTCTGTAGAAAATGGGCAGTAAAATAGCTGGAAGTAGTTTCATAAAACCTTTTATTACTATGCGATACTTCAGGTGTTCCTTGCAAGTTAGCTTTTGAATTATGAAAGCTGACAGCATGCACATACTTTCTACCCAGACATGCAGTGCAGGTGTGGTATTGTATCTCATTTATTTCCCCTCTCTCTCTCTCTCTCTCTCTCTCTCTCTCTCTCTCTCTCTGATGAGCTGTAGTATGTTTGGCTGGCTGGCTCACTGGCTGTGTGCCCTCTGGGGGTACACACTTGGCAGGTAGGTGGAAGGATTTGTCCGCGGGGGTTAGTAGGGGGCACAGTTGTATTCTCAGGGGTGTCGGCGATATGCGGCATATACCCACGTGCCAGCTGTATGCCCAAGTCAGTTCTTAGTCGGTGCCAGAGAAAGCATCACCGAGCCCTCGCTCTGTCTGCCCCCCTCTCTCTCTCTCTTCTCTCGCTGAGTGTCTTCATTTCCACCGAGGCACATTCTCCCGTCACTACAGTACGCAAGGAGTGTTGACTTCTTAGTTTCGATTTGGGATTACACTAAAATCGTAACATTTACAAACTCGGAAAATAAGTGCAAGCGACCTGAAGGGAAACTGAACCACTTCCATTAGACTCGGAACGTTAAACTGCTCATAGCGTGAACGGTATCTTGCCTTGTGTAGGCTTGCAAGTGAGGGAAATGTCATAGAGTATACGCTGACGAACTCGGTATTACAAAGTATTTATTTGGAAGGATGTGCATTTATTGCCTTTACAAGATTCTCGTTGCATTTTAATACTTGAAACGTTTTATTCTGATAACACCGAGGTTAATGTTCGGATTTTTTTTGGACTGTCAACGAGGAGTTTATTAATATTTGAGTGGAGGCTATTCACACACGTTATTTTTTAATAGATCAGAATGGTGAACTCTGTGCGTGAGTGTTGTTGTGGGTGCGGGATGGGGGACTGCGATGGTGGGGACGGGGGAGGAGTGTGTCTTACTTCCCCAAACGACAGAGGTAGGAGAGGAGGTCTAAGTGTATCTGGTGTTCAGTTTGCTGTTCACTCCCAAGACAATCGGGCGTCGCCTGTCACCGCAGCTCTTCTGAACAGTCATTCGTGTACGAACAATTCCCACCCGGACATCTACACGAAACTGCAAGACCAGGAGACGAACAGCCTCAGCCTCGATCACTTGCAGCAACGTTGCAGTGGAGGGAAAGCCGTAGGAAAAGGTGCGGCGGTGGGGGAGGAGGAGGAGAAGGACCAGCGAAATGCGAACAGTGATGAGAATGGTGATTGTGAAAGATCTTTAAGTGGTGTTGTGAGTTGCGATGGCGCTGGCAGCAATCGCAGCAGAGGTGGTGATTCACATTCTTCCCCGTCGGTTGTAGTTCGAGGTGGCGGTAATAGTGGCTCGACTCTTCGGAGGCACAGTGCTGAGGAAAACACGAATGGAAGTAGTGCTGGTGTGGGTGTGTTAGGTCGCCACGTGTGGTCCCACCAAAGTATTGTTGGATCCTTGTCTCGTGAAGGATTGTTTCCCACGCCCAACGAACACCACCCGGCCCTCGTCAGGCCCCTAGTCGCCCTCGGAGACCTCTCTGCTACCCATCCGGAGCTTCCGACTCGACTTCATCATTTGGTGGCTCTGCTGACAGCGAACCCCAGTGCCTGTTGCCGCAATAGCCGTCATCAGCAGAACCATCCAGGTGCAGGTGTTCCTGGTAACGGCAGATCGGAGGGGTGGCTTTGAAGTGCTTCGGACGCTGCCTTACTCTCAGCTCTGGCACGACTGCCACTGCCGCAGGCAGGTGTACCGGTCACTTTGCGGCAGCCCTTCCCTCAACCTACTGCTGCGAGTGGGACGTCCAGTTCTACTGCAGGTGGTGCTTCTGGTCCTGCGTCTTCCGTAGCCTCCACCCCAGATAGTGTGATCACTCCTAGGTGGCCTTCGGTATCGTCTTTAGCCACAAACGCCGAGTACGACCCGACCCCCGCCAATTCCTTCCCTTCGAGGGCTTCATCTTTCACCTCCTTTGTGTCTTCGTTGCCTGACGACGAAGCTTCGCAGGAACCCGCTACTGACGAAGAGGATCAGGTAGTACCTGAGGAGAGTAGCACCATGGCGGCCGCTGACCTGGTAGCCCCACATCCTCAGTACGAACACCACGCCTACCACATATATTATGGTGAGTTGAGGGAGAATAAAAACGCTTTTTCATTTTTCACGAGTATTTCATTCTTCATTCATTTAATTCATTTCTAAAGACGTTGTGGGATGTGGAATGTGGGTATTATCGAAAACCCGTTGGAGTCAGACTTGAGCAGGCAGACAGAATAGTCGACGACGGTTATTTCGTGGGATTAGCACCAGCAGCCAGGTAAAGGTGGGGAGGGGATTGGGTTAGGGAGGGGTGGTAGGATTTTGTAGGATGGCTGAGAAGGAGATAGGGCTCTCGGGGGATGTGCGGTGGGGTCCTAGGGATTGTCAGGGTGAGGGTTGGAGGAGAGGGGGGGGGTAGGGCGAGACCTCAGCTGAAGGTCAGTCTTTGTTACCACGCTTCTTCCCTGCCATGCTATATGCTCCCTAAACACCTGCTTCTCCGCATTACTCGGTGAACTTTAATTATTTCGTACCTGGGGCAATAATGATGTAAGGGAACATCGGAAGCTGTAGAGATCCCCATTGCTTTCTCTCTGGAACCCATTTCATTCGGCCCTCGTTGTTTTCCGAGAACACTTACCTACCCGAAGGTATGGCATAAAAGCAAACTTGCCACCAACACGTCATTGCCAAGTTGCCTGCCTTTTCGGAGAAGGCCTTAACAACTTCGCTTCATAAGGTAGTGCGCTAGCCACGAAAAAGGTTTATTTTTCATTAAATGAAACTTTCAGTATTAGTTCTCTTTCATGAACACATAATTCACGCCCCGAATGCGTTTATAATGTTGAATATTAATAGAAAAGGAACTTATTTTAAGATAGCACGAAGTTTGCGCCTCTCTTTTTATGAATTCTGAAGGCTGTAAGCTAGCCAAATGTCCCCGAAGGTTTAAAGTCAGCCATCCTACCGCCACGTGTTCCCAGTGTGCAAGAATGTTTCCATTCTTCTCTCTTTTAGTTATCGTACTTGGACTCTGTTTTGTTCGTATTTCTCACGTGTTATTGATATTGTATTGCTCTTTTGTAGGTTCGTGCACCTATTCAGAGGTCGTTATTGAAGTTGTGAAATGGTGGCAAGGAACTTAGTTTCTTCATATTTTCTTGTACCACCACACACACACATACACGTGACTTTTAAATTCACATATACTTTGCAAATAACTTATACCAAAAGGGGAAGATACAGTTAAGGATTATACTTATAGAAATATATCATAATTTGAGATTAATCCTTTGATAGTGCGTATGAACCTAGCATCTTTTCTGACAAAACCAGGTGCTGCTGGTGTCACGGTAGTGGATTTAGGCGTGACCACAAAATCCA
Organism: Macrobrachium rosenbergii; assembly: GCF_040412425.1. Taxonomy (NCBI): domain Eukaryota; kingdom Metazoa; phylum Arthropoda; class Malacostraca; order Decapoda; family Palaemonidae; genus Macrobrachium; species Macrobrachium rosenbergii. The sequence continues at coordinate 24,749,388 of NC_089782.1, forward strand.
CCCACACCACCGTCTGCCCGACGCCCACAACCGCTCCATTGCCCACACTTCCCCTTTGTGTGTATAGCTCCTTTTGACTACTTAAAACGGCCTCAACACTTTTCCCACCAATTGTTGTTCGCCAACCGTCATCCTATACAAGTGTGCAGTCGAACTTCCCATTCCCTGGCCTTTCCCGCCAAGAAAATAGAAGCATATTTGTGTTTTAGGGACGGAAATGTCTCGGTAGAGCAATTTTGCTTCCTACTTTGCCTTCAGTGGTTTAGTAGATTCTGCTGAATGTTCGTAGTTGAACTATACTTGAAGCATTGACCGTCGAAACATTCTCTTGACACATTTTAGCGTTTTACTGTCAAAACTTGCACTTGCCGAGGCAGAGCAGGAAGCAGAAGGCATTCTGTCACCTCGTCACCAATTCTAGCTTTCTAAGATTCTTAAGCCAAAAAGGGGGAAGGATATCGAGTACATATCCCACAGAGAGTAATTGGACGGAAATTTTAGAAAAGACAAAGGAGATGGATGCAAATCGTTCAGTTAAAAGTCTGCACATCTGACAGTTTTTTATATAGGGCAACTTAATGGACGCCAAGATAACCGGGAAATGCTGAAAGTATATTGATTAGACGTCAGTTTTAAACCCCCTCATATAACAAGTAGGTCAACAACTCACGCTATCTTGTGACTATCCATGTTTACACAAGATAAATCTGCGAACGTAGCTTTTTATTTCCTTATTGCTGATAAAGCACTGGAAATATGAGGGGTTTATCTCACGCGGATTTTGGGTGGTAGCATAAGGCTTTTATGGCATCACGTGGCACGTTAGGGGTCTCCATCTTTATTTTTCTAGTGTTGTCCTTTCGTGTCTTATCATGCAGTAGGACAAAGCGAACAAATCTTGATTTTTTGGGGGGGGGGGCGGCGTAATCAGTGTGGGTGATAAATGCATATCTGTAGTACATAATGGGGATAAGTTTATAGCTCGAATATAACATACACGAGATCATCTTCAGTTAACAAGAAAATGAATGTGGATTCATTTTGTTTTGTCGAAACTTCGATCCGTTTGTGTGTTCATTCATGAATTAATTGTTGTATAACGTCTAATACAGGTTTGGTTTTCTTTCTTTGTAAACCTGAATTAGGGGTGAACGACCTTTTGCTAAAGGAAGAGGGGGGGGGATATTTAGGTGTGGTTCTCCACGGAGGGGTAAGGGTGTGTTACATTGTGTTAGATGAACATAAATGGTCAAAGTATCTCCGGAAGAGGTTACCACTTCCTTTCGATCCCCCGCTCCCCCCCTTCCACACAGTCCCCTTCCTTCCTATTTGTTTCAAGTCGAGAGTCCTCATGTCATGGGGAAATGTTCAACCTGAATACACACACACACACACTGAATGATTATAATTTATATATATATATATATATATATATATATATACATACACACACACACACATATATACATATATATATATGTGTGTGTGTGTGTGTTTGTTCTCTTACTCTGTGTGTGATAAAATATCCCAAAATAGAACGAAAGGTAAACGTAAATCCATGATAAAACATTTCCAGTACGTGTGCTTTATTATGAGTACCTTACTACTGCTTTAGAGTATAGAGCAGATGTATTATTTCCTGCAGAAGACTTTCATTAGTCGACAGTTACAAATCGTTATGCCTTACGCCACCAACCGGTAATCCGGTCAGTGTGTGCACTCGAGCATGTGCTCTTCTACAGGATGTCCGTTGTTGGCAGTGAACATAGAACACCTCTTAAAGCTTTTGTTTAAAGTGTTAATAGTTGTGAAAGAAATAGTCTCATTTAAGAAATACGGAATACAATGTGTGTTATGTCTGGAAATATATTGCAAACCAAATTCACAGTATCATAAATCAACTTTGTAATTCATTCCTCGGCATGGACATGGACCCAGATTATATTTTGAAATGTTTTGGCAATCAAAAATTGCCTTCTTCTGTAAGATAATTAATATACTACACACACTGTATATATGCGAAGTTTGTAATACTTCCTGGTGGAAGGGCAAGACCTGATGCGATACAGATCACTCTTAATTTCTACGGCCATTCTTGGGTTTTATTTGGAGTTCATCAGTGTTTGAGCTGGTGCAAATAATGTGTTTTTGTTTGTTTGTGTGTGAAAGAAGGACGAGTAACATTGGGCGTGGTTAGTTGTTGTTTGTAGCTGCCAATGGTGGGGTTCAGTCAGTTTTTATAGGTAAAATGCAAATGAATTTTTAGTGGTTTGGGATCCACAGTTTTCCTGGCTCTGTATCTAAATTCTTGAAAGAGCTCTTTGGAAGAGCAAGTAACTTCGTATTATGATTTACTTTCTTCATTCACTGACGTACCATATTCATACTAGACTAGATTATTATTAGTCGTGAAATATTTACCTTTTTCCCCGACTTTGTATTTATTGCCGCATTAAGCCTTAACTTTTTCTATTCCGTGATTTTTGCAAGGTGATTTGCTGCAATCGTGAGAGCTTTCTTTCTGTCAAACTCTGCTTCTCGAGATAATTTGTTCATTTGATTTATGGAAATGGTCAAGCTGCCATGAAGGTGATTTGAGTAGGATTAGGATGTTTTGTTTGTTTACGCAGATAGGATTACGACGCTCAAGCTGCGCATTGGCTATGTGGGTGTATTTGCATATTCTTTTTTTTTTTTTTTTTTCTTCCGTCTCTGCTTTCGTTTCTCTCTTCTTTTGCGCGGTTACCATGAATATTGCATTGTGCATGTTTGAGTAGGTGGTATCTTTGGTGCTGCTTTAAAATCACTGGATAGTACTGTGATTTTTTTTTCCTGCATGATTTTACACATAGGCCATCAAATATAATCTGAACGATGGTCTGTACAAGAAGTCCATGTGATTCATTATCATGTTCTTTCTCAAATAGAGTTATGGGACGTTCATTGTGCTCGAAGGTTATTGTAGTTGATGACACCCTGGGTTTTTTTTTCTCTCTTTTTTTAAGATATTTGGTCGTCGTCCTTGTGACGAAACCTCAAGCTTCGTTTTCAGCCTCAGTCGACATACGGTTCTGGTTCTGAGAGAGAGATTGTGTTGCGTGAACGCCTGCTTATGAAATGTGCGCACATTCGTTTTATGCATTTTATGGAAGGTACGCACGAGGAAAGACCAACAAAAAATTCTCACGAAATTGCTCATATTGCTGACGGAGGGATCAGTTCCAGTTGATAGAATTGATGGCCCTATCCCCGAAGGGTTTCACCTTGCGACTAACGTAACCCGTCCCCAAGGTCCTTTTATCCTTAGTTATGATTGGGTGACATGATACCCTCAGTAGTGATTCAGGGCCTTATGCCATGACGTCAGAAGTGTCCGTCATAAGCATTGGTTGCGAAACATCAGATTTTGTGCATTGGCTGAGTGGCATTTGGAGAAAGTTGTGCTCATCTGTGCGGAGTTGGTGCGGTTATTTCTCATTATGTCTCATGAGGGAATCATTCGCTGCCGAGTGTTAAAACAAGAAATCTCTGTTCATATAATACTTCATTACATGTCTCTCAAGTTTTCATCTGTAAATACAGGAATATTAAAAAAATAAGTTTATATTTTATAGTCAACATTCAGTTTCAAAAGACCAGTAATTACACTACAGTAAGTGTAGCGTTCTGCTTATTGGTATTGTCCGCGAATGTGTGCAATTTGCTGTCGCGGTAAGGTTGCGGACGAGTTAAGTCCTCGCTTTCACTGTTGCATTTGAAGGATTGGTGCAAGAGTGAATGGGAAGAGAAGACGCTTTATTTAGGGCGGACATTAGTTATTGTTATATTTATATCACACTGAACGTTTGAGTCGTATCGTCGTGTTTGTAATCGTTGTAAATTTATTTACAATCTGCTTACAGTAAACGTTTCATTCGTATTTAAAGGATGTGTTATATATCGCGAAAGAGTAGACTTTATAGAATATCTATAAATGTACCTACGAGTACAGAATAACCCAAATGAGAAACATGATCAATGGTGTAAGTTTTTACCTTTTTTGGGATTGTCAGACCCTCCTTCCCCTTCATGATGTTGGCTCCCTCCACTGTACTCCACTCGTATCCCTGAAGGGTAGGGGAAGTGGTTGGTAGAGGAGGGGGCGGGGCCATTTGACCGTAACCTTGAACATCATCATCCCTCACTTCAGTTGCCTCTCACAAACGTCTCTTGGTCGCCATTGTTTTTGTTGCTTCTCGTTCTGCTAGATTTGTTGTTGGGAAATGAATGTTGTGATGTCTTCATTGTTGAGTTCGTCATTCAAGGTTCAGTCAGCTGATTAATGATAATCTTTTTTTGTAGGTTTTCGTGTTGGGGGAGGGGGGGTTGGACTAATTTCAACATAATGGTAAACGTGTGCAGTTTCCGTGTAATGGCTATTCATTTAATATTTGTTGAAGTTTATCCGGTTAATAGAGACCCAGTAAACTTTAAATTTTTCTTTTTTCATTTCCGTCCTAATTTTTAGAAGAGGTGATGGTAAGCATTGCTTGTCATATGAATGGTCAAACCTCTAGCACCGTGTATTGGCAAGTGTGGAGGGGAGAGCAGATTCTTGGGTGGAAGCAGCAAAGCTTTTGTATTGTGTTGCGAGTGCTTATGTGTGCGAGGAAGTTGCAAGTTTTGCGTGAGTCCTTGACTCTCTGTCATGGACTCGGCCCTCCCCCAATCTGCTTCCCCTTTAGTCAATGCTACCCTCCTTATTTTACCTGGTTATCTCAGTTACCTTGCAGACCCCATTCCCGGAGTAGAGTTTGTTTTTTCCCTGTCACATTTGTTACATTCATAAAAATTATATTCACGATTATCGTTTTTTAGATTTTAAAAATGTCGAACTCATGTTCCAGTTGAGACATTGTAGCAGGATCCATCGTATGCTTAGAACAGTTGTGTAAATAGTTAATGTACAGTATATGTATATATAACGAAAAGAAAATAGAACCAGATTTCACCTAAGGGGTCTTCTGTTTGTTATCGTCATTAATAATGAATTTGTTTTCTGAAAGATTTTTGCAGATAGGTGTCATATTCTTTAACCTTTTTAGTGTATTTGTCGTTGAAGTTCATATCGAGCTTGATTACTGTGAATTAAGTACAAGGTTTTATGTCTTTTTACATCGTCTTAATTCTTTTCATTCCTGTGGATTCGACAGTGTATATAACAAAATAATTTTGTGACTTGTTTAAAGGGAATTGCTATCAGATGTTAGTGTTTCGTAGTCATACAAATGCACAAGGAACTTTTTGCAATGAAAGTGATTGTATATTTTTAAAGTAAAAACTTTATGTCTTGCTGTAATATTGATGGCTTTACAAACCTTCGCGTTTGATTATGTAGTTTCCAGTGCTTTCGAATTAGTATTTTAGACTGGGGGCTTAACTTGAATCGAAAAACATTGGCTGCTTTGTTCGCCAGCATTGAAGTTGTGTCGTTGTTCAGCATCTATGGCTCGGTCTTTCACTTCGTGTGTTAGGTATTTATATCTGTAGTGTGTTTGCACGTGTATGTATTTACACTAGTACAGGTGTAAAATAAAACTGCAGCCAGCTGCGCGTGATTTCCACTCTCGTCATAACTCTTCGTGCGCATGTTGCATCACCCTAGTACTACTTATTTCCTTGTGTTCGTTTGCGAGGTTTCGTAATGAATTCCCAGGACTCTCGAATCTTGCATGAAGATGAAGATGTGAAGGTGCATCATGGTCAGTCTTCGCGTCTTGCGCTGGTTTTTATGCGAGATATAGCTTGTTGTTAATGTGATTATTTTGCCTTTCATGTTTTGACATTCGGCGAGAGAGAGAGAGAGAGAGAGAATAGAGCTGTGTTAAATTGCTGAGGGTGCTTCCTCAGAATGCGACTTTCACATATAAAAAAGGAAAGGGAAACGAAAAGGATGGTGAAACACAGAACAAATTTAAATGCAAAATTCATGATCGCAAACAAGCCGTAGCAAATATGTCCATTATGGTGATGGAACGACATTTTTAAGAGTAGCAGTCACAGCTGCTATGTTACAATTTTCAAAGTGAAATAGAGTCAGTCGTTACTCCAATTAGCGTTGTTATGCAGTAAAATTTTGCATCAGTTATAGTTTATATATATATATATATATATATATATATATATATATATATATATTATATATATATATATATATATATATTGATATTTATAATGATTTGTATAGGTTAAAGTAAATATGTATATTAACTAGTTTTTCATATTTTCGTTTGAGTTAGGTGAGGCTTTATAACTGGGCGTTTGTGCCCCCTCAAAGTACAACCAGATGTTTCCCAGCCACTTTTCAATGTATCGTGCTGAGTGAATGCTGGGATTATTAATTTTGACGGAAGGCAGGTGTTTTAGACGAATAATTCAACAAGTGTGGTGCCAGGTGTAATTTACATTTCACTCCCTCGGTCTCGTCCAAAGTTTTTTCATGGGAGCCTGTTTATTATGACGTGGGCGTATGTGTGATTCAACTCCATTGTAATTGATTTATTTTTGTAAGTTAAAATTAATGAATTCACAAAATTTTGAGTTATGGAAGAATTCTAGCCATGTACTACATAGAAGATAGCTATAAGTATCTGGAAGTGTAGCTCTCACGTGTGTAGTACGTCTTCTAAACGATTGCGTACTTGTGTTTTTGTCGCTTAAGAGAAGTTGAATCATTTGTATTATCTAGGTATTCATTGTATGTTCCAGTCGAATTTTTAGTCCGTGTTTCAGTATCCAGCTGTGTATGTTCTGGGATGTTTTTTTCCTTGCCTCGCTATATGGAAATAGATGTTTTTTTCCTTGCCTCGCTATATGGAAATAAGTTATAACAAGTAAATTATAATTCGTATTTTATTTCGAGGCCTTGACTTCGGTGCATTTGTTGCCTTCTCTCTATTCTATTTCCAATCCTTGCGCAAGACTTGACACAAAGAAACCGGTGATTATGCGTAATGATTTCACCGAAATCCACACCTTCATTCATAGTGAAGGTGAACTAGAGTACGGTAGTGAACTTTGCTCAAATGTGTGGATGCACCCATCTTGTTCTTCGTTGGGGGGGGGGTTTGTGAGATGCCGGCCACGAAAATTCAATTATGATTTTATCGTAGCACATGACGGTATATTTTGGTTTGCCGGATATGTAAACCCTTTCAACCTGGTAAAGTTTAACCTGCCGTCTTATTTTGAATTTTGTCCACACTACTCGTATATTAACGTTGCCCATACTTGAGGACGGTTCTATTAACGTTACCCATACTTGAAGGACGGTTCTCTAATTCTTGTGTAAATTTCATTACTGTTTATTAATTAGTGTTTTTACAATAGCAGTGTTACCCTGAGACAAGAAGTCTGAATTTATATCAAGTGGATTTCACCATCCTTTTTCTTTGTTGCAGGTGGTATGAAGTCGGTGGGTCGGGGCGAGGGTGGATCCCTACAGCCCCGCCTGACCCGGGAATTGGCAATGTCCCCGGATTACACCCGCCCCAAACGGTTAGACCTCCTCCTCGACATGCCGCCCGTCCCGCGAGAGGCCTCACTCAAGCACGCATGGAATGCAGAAGACAGATCACTCAATATTTTTGTCAAGGTGAGGAAGACGACGATGGATCCGGCACTGCAACAGGGCTATCCATTTAACGCAATCTCTGGAAGCATTATTTTATCAGTTTGTTTAATTATTTAAGTTTCAGCATAGTCAACTTTTGTCTTATTATTTTAAGTGCAACAATTTGGTATGGGTACTTCATGCTATTAAAGCTAAGTGGGATATCAGTGTACAATCGACTAAAGAGTATTAGTATTGTGTTGGCAAGACCGAACTTGGGAATGATAAATTTTACATAAGGAGGGGAAGTTGCCTAGGATTTCAGGTTTGATCCGGTCTGTCTACTATGCTTCTTCTTCTTCCTGTATTTCAGCTGTTAATTTTTTTTTTCTAAAAACGTATTTCTCTCAAATAGTTAGATTAGCAACCAAAGCGCTAGAGTGGAAACTAAATGAAGTAATTTATTGTCTTGTGAATACTCTGGATTGTATTTCATAGATGTGTCCTTAAAATCCACTTACTGAGGAAGAATCAACAAAACTCAATACAAAGTTAGCTCTGGTATTTAGGATTTTAATGCCATTTGCACAGCCCAAGTTGAGCATCTCGATTAACGACTGTTGATACTGGCTGGGGGATCCTCACTGGTGCCAATTTTCTTTCACTCTGCTGTAAACATCTGAAATATGTGTATTATCATCTTGGCTCTCATAAGTAGTTGAGAATTGGGGTTTCTGTGAAGTGTTTGTGTATACAGTATATTGAATTTATGGATATTGATGCAGGGTTTTAATTGCCAAAGAAGAAAGGGATAAATATATTAGCATTATGAAGGCCTGCATTAGGAAGAAAGTAATGATATCTCAGTTCTCATGAATTTGCCTAATATTTTGCTTAAAAATGATTTGGCTAATTACTTAGGCACTGTATCAGTATTTAGTCAGATACTTGAAAGTGATTTTCTTTCTGTTTCCACCTGGGAGGCCACAATTTCCAAAGTGAAGTTGTGGCTCATTAATTGAACTCTGAAATATAATTTTGATTACTCTTTTGTCCTATTCTTTGAGACAATCAGTAATTTGCACTGGCATATTCTATTATGAATACATAATTCGTGTAATCAATTTTTCTATTGTTACTAAAGGAAATTTTATTATATTGATGGCATTCACCCAAATAATTTTATGAGAATATATGATATAGCCAGCTATTTCATGAAGTTAAGTTTGGAAGTTTCCATTCAGTTTAAAAACGTATGTCTTATTATTTAACTAAAATTTGATTCTTATATGGTCAGTAGTATGCTGCATTTAACAATTTTATAATATTCTTATCATTGTCGTCAAATGTATTGTTTGCAAATATACATTGTTGTACAATATTGCAGGAGGATGACAAAATGACGTTCCATCGACACCCTGTTGCCCAGAGCACAGATTGTATAAGAGGAAAAGTTGGTTATACAAGAGGTCTACACTTATGGGAAATACACTGGTCTACTCGGCAACGAGGTACACATGCTGTTGTAGGAGTTGCTACTGATGAAGCACCTTTACATTCTCAAGGATACCAGGTAAGTGTTATGTATATCTCCACATAGTTATTTGAGCAATGTTTTCCTTGCCTTCCCCCAGTAGGCACAACACATTTAAGGAAAGCGTGCAGTAATATGTCATGTTGGACCAACAATACTTTGTAAATGGTTTTCATTTGGCTTTGGGGGCATGCATATTTGTGATTTTCTTTTTCTTCAGGAAAAACTTACTCTTGCCTCTTATGTTTTTCCTTTAGGGAAAAGGAGTGTATGTTTGCTGTTTCTAGAATATATTTTAAAAATTGTGGTTTATTATTTTATTTGGATACTTTTTAGAACAAAACCTGTTCATTGAATAATGCCGCTCAAAATATTGTTACTGAAGTAATATCGAGTTGGAGAGTAAAAACAGCCAAAAACATATTTTCATGAAGATAGATTTCAGAAGGGGAGAAAAGTAAATTAGAGCAGTATCAAAATTGGTATATATTTGAGAGGGTCAACTAAATCAAATCTTTTTCTTCAAAAATTAGATGTATTTTTATGCCTTCAAAGCTATTTTTCTAAGAATAAGTGGCATTTCATTATAAAGACAAGTTTCAATGAATATAAATGGAGCTATATTAAATTCCAGGAAATGTTAGCTAATAATATGGTCATTGAGATATATTTTTCAGTATACTGTATAGTGAGAACTTTTGATTTAATATATTTTTCTCTTCCAGAGTTTGGTAGGCAGCAATGATCAGTCATGGGGCTGGGACCTAGGCCGTAATAAGTTGTATCACAATGCCAAGCAAGGCAACTCGGGCATTACTTATCCTTCATTATTAAACAACGATGAGACATTTGTTGTTCCAGATAAATTTTATGGTAAGTAGACAGTTTTTACCCTTAATGTGATTGTTTTTAGCAAAGCTGGTAAGTTGACAATTTTTATCCTTAATGTGATTGCTTTTAGCAAAACACTTTGTCCTATTATGTGAATTTTTGCACTTTTCTCCACTTTGTTATATAACCCAACTTAAAATAACACCCTATATCTTATTTTCAGTTGTCTTAGATATGGACGAGGGAACGTTGGCATTTGTTGTAGAGGGTCAGTATTTGGGAGTAGCGTTTCGTGGTCTGAAAGGCAAGAAGCTTTTTCCTATAGTTTCAGCTGTATGGGGCCACTGTGAAATAACCATCAGATACATAGGTGGACTAGATCGTAAGTATTGCAATATAGTTTTTACATTTTTCAGAATGGATTGTGCTTAATGTCATGGGAATAAAAAAAAAAAATGGGAATTTCTATGCACTTTTCCTTGATGCTTCAGAATACTGTATTTACTTCTCAGTTTTTAATATACTTTTTTGTTATCCACAGCGGAACCTCTACCTTTGATGGATTTATGTCGGCGAGTGATACGACAGGCTGTTGGTAAACAAAGGTTGACTCGTTTAGGGGAGCTAAATTTACCTCAGTCTGTCACTCAGTACCTGCTGTACCATGATCGTAGGTGATAGTCGGAGGAGACTGCTGGCCAGCTCTCGTAGCCCCCTCCATCACTAGCCACCAGGCCCCCACTCCAGCACCTCCCAGGGTATAAGGTCAGGGACCCACTCTTATAGCAAGTAGAGTGATGGCAGCCTCCTGGGAAATTGCGTCTCTGCAACATCATCAACATCAGTTCTTTGATAATCAAAGCATCCTGTTTAAAAGTAGGATGTTTTAACTGTGCCATGAGAGGCATGTTTAGTTTGTTAGCATATTTTTATGCTACATTTTTTTCTTAATGTAGGCAATTTTAGACGAATTGAAACCACTCGTTAGGTACAACATACTGCAGGTAGACGCAAATCATATATGCGACTTTAGATGTACGTTTGTGTCTGTGTGTGTTAGTGGCAATGTGATAGACCAGGTCAGATTGGTATGCTGCCCCCACAGCCACCCCACCCTACTCAGGTACCCGTCCTGCCAGCAAAACTGGCAGAGGAAGGGAGGAGTTTATTTGTTGGTTTTTATGCTTGAACACTGACAAGAAAGGACTTTGGAACTTTTGATGCAGAAACTGAGCAGCAAGTGCAATTTGTGATGAAAGTGAAGTGACTATTTCATTTAAAACTAGAATATGGAATTTTGACATAACTTTTTATTGTGAAGTGTGGTGGGTAGTGTCCATCTGACCAGTGAGCTGACTGGTGAAGTGTTCATTGCAGGCCAACCTTGCATATCTCCTCACCGCCTTTCGCATTTGTTCTGGAGACATTTAGTGTAAGGCCAAGTGAGAATTCGACAGGACCTTGTACTGTAACCGAGCTCGGTGGTTTGTGGGTGCAGGGGAGGTTCTTGTATTGCCCCTAGTCCTTACTCTAAATCTCTGGCACTGTCATGGATGCTTCACTATTTTTATGTCTTTTTTACATGATTATTTAATGTAAAAAAAAAAATGAGTCCATTATCAATATGAAATGGTCATGTAGGGGCTCTGTAGTTCCATCGTGACCCAGTCTTAGTTGCTGATTGTCAATCACCCTGAGTTCCCTCATATAATGTATGCTTAAGTATTTTTTTAAGTGCCATTTGCAGTAAGACCTCTGTCAAGAGCTCAACCAAGCAGAATGACATGGCATGAAGATCTACAGTGTGTAATACTGCAACATCTCACTAGTAAGCATCAATCTTTGTACAAAAATATTAAATATTAATACAGTTTTCAGTTTCATTGTCCTAGATGTCATAGAAAAGAATTTTACAGTATGGTTTATATAAGGTTCTTAGTACTTTCTCATGAGATGTCATCAAATGCTTCATGGATCTACAATGTAAAGAAATTTTTTAAAATATATTCTTAGGATATATCTCTTTAGAAACACTGTTTATAAGAAAACATAACTTTGGGTCAAAGAAACATTGATGTTCTCATATAAACAAACGGTTTATCATACAGTATCCTATGGCATTGTTATGTAGAGGTAAAAGTTGTATTTTTATTGTTGTATAGCACTTTAACAACTTGGATGCAATTTCTAATTAAAATAACTGCTGTGCAGGAATTTAGTTTATAGTGGTGAAAAACGGATTAAGAGGAAAGTAAAATATTGTCAACATGGGCACACATTCATATGGATCAAGCCAAAAAGGCTAGAAAACACGCTAAACAATCTTCCCAATATAGAACACCAAGAAAAATGAGCAATGAGGGCAGTAATATATACAGTATACAAATGAAAATATGTACATACCAAGGGATAATGTTTATATTGTGCTTTACACAGCACAATGGTCAATGAAAGGTTACCTTCAGCCCAAGGTGACATTTGTTCACTTGGGTCTTCCCACCTGGCTCTCCAGTGAGGTGAAGTTTTACCCAGCAATAATTATCATCCCTCAACTAAGAACAAACCCTATGAACCTAAAAATGTGAAACACCATATCATATAATATTTCAAGACCAACAATGACTGATGAACCTATAAGGTGTTGTAACCCAGGTGACTTCCTTTGGCAACCTGTGATGTCTTGACGGCAGTAAAATTACAAAAAAATGTTCTTATTATAAAGGCAAGACAATTAATACTGTAAATGCACACATCTCCAAGGGCAGCAATTTTGTACATTCAGTCAAGTAATGTAGTTAATATATTTGTTTTTTATAAAACATCATTTTAGACAACATTTGTGCCACTTCAAAGTATGTGCAATTTTATGCTGCACGACATCAGTGTGCAACCAATTAAAGCTACTAATGCAAACTCGGCTGGCAAGATAAAACATACGTGAATATGTCCCCAAGTGACAGTATGCTTCTTTTAGTGTGGTAATCATAATTTTACTTTGTAAACAAAAAGCCATGTACTTTGTAAATGTTGATGTCTCGCTGCCAAACTGAAAATACTGAAAACACATGGTGGCTGAAGCCAACATGTAAGTAATTGCTATTATATTAACAAGTTACCAGAGGATATCAAAGATCAAGAAAAACATTGTGGGGAAAATGGAGGGAGACCGTGGTAATTAGTATATGTGGTTTGAGTTCATTAGCAACTCCCCACTGATTTGGTAATGAGGGGTAAATCAATTACAAATAAGCGTCACATGAAAGAACCAAATATAGACATTTTTTAATAATAATAAAAAGGGCTTCAAATTTTTTGAAATGCTACATATGTTTATTTGACAACAGTATGTTCATTGAACGTTTCCTTTTAAGGTGGTAACCAGTTACACCATGACAAAAACATTTACTATCCATTTCAGGGAACACAAGTCATCGTTTCCCATATTTTTCAAACTACTGTAATTATTTGACCGAAATGGTACTTTGACACTGCACAAGACACCTCCCGCTAATTTTTGGTAATATAATGTGGTGTTAAATGGTATTAGTTAAGGCATTTACTCTTGACTTTTAAAGGCAAAGTTGTATGAGTCAGCAGGACTAAACTAAGCAATCGAATGTCCGCTATCCCCCTTAAACAGGAAAGGGGGGGCAGAGATGGGGAAGACAGGAAAGTGGGTTGAGGGAGGGATGAGGAGGGGAAGGGAGAGAGAGGGATGGAATGGGGATAAAGGATGTTCCACGGCATAATTTGGTGATGCTTAGCAACACCATGTAAGTCAAGAGTAAACACCTTAATTAAAACCATTTGACAGTGCACTACATTACCAAAAATTAGTGGGAAGTGTCTTGTACACTGTGTCAAAGTACTATTAGATCAAATAATTAGTTTGAAAGATATTTGAGAAAAATGATGACTCATGGTCCCTTGACTTACTTAAAGGGCTGGAAATTTTTTCTTTAAAGAGCTCTAAGCATACTTTAGTAATCAAATGAAAACAGGACAACTTGACCCACCTACTTCCCAAATTCTGGGAATTTTAAAAAATATGAAACTAACCTTTAGACAATGCTGTAACCTAGATTTACTGAAAAACTGTACAAAACCTACACCCACTCACACCCAACTAAATATCCACATTAGATCAGCAATTAGCCTATTCATTGAGAAATTAAGTTAATGGAAAAGATTAAATTACTCTACATAAGCAAGCAATATCCACCTTATGACAACGATACTTGGTGCCCAAGGTCATGTATGTTTTTGGTTGTGTACCAAGGTTGTGTATGTTTTTGGTTGTGTAGAGTATGCTTCCAGTTTTTTAAATTTCAGATTAAATAAAAATCTGGAAATTTTACAATGAATTTTAAACACAATAAAAAAATTACCAATGCAAAATTTTTACTTAATTTTTCTCTATAAAGTTCTGATTCTTGTTTTCAATTTTCTGTCTTGTAAGTATAAGGGGAGGTCCAAGTACAATGCTTAAAATTTTTTTGATAGGTGGGTGAGTAGGAAGAGAAAGATTCCCAACTCTGCTTAGCTAAGGAGCGAATGCATGAATGTCTACACTTGTCTAGTCACATGGAAGGAATGATAATCGATAAATCAGACTTTGATCATGTTAAAGTGTACTATTTTGTTATACTTATTACAACTTTTATTATTCTAATTTTGACTGTGCATGTGTACTTTTACTACATGCTTGTTTTTTGTTGTATTGACTGTACTATTCTGCCTTAATTCTAGATTCTATCTCTCTAGGGACTGTACTATTCTGTCCTAATTCTAGATTTTATCTCTATCTTTCTCATTGTACAACTGTGGGTATGATGTCAGGTGTTAAAATGCGCTAACCTAATTTTTAAATTCCTAAATATTTGCATAATATACACAAAAAGAATAATTCAAACTTCCATCATTTTTAGTTTTACCAACAATAAAGCCATCTTGTTTTATATGCTTTTGATATTGCTCACGCACAGATAAATGACAATTTACTTTTTGTTCTCTCCCAACAACATAAAAAAACTACAAGGTGCCCTATGGCTATTCCGCTGAAAAGTGGTGCAAATAGCTTGACTCCATAAATCAAAAGCAAATCTATTTAACGTGGTAGCAAAATTGAACCACTGCAGTTTTACAATGTAAATTGCCAACAGACAGCAGCACCCTGGAATTATAAAGATAAATTTTATCAATTACAAAAAAGATTTGTCAAAAATCACTAATTTTATAACGCTGGTTAGCCTCCAAAGATGGATTTTGAAGATACTGTAATTTACATTTTTTTTCCCTAGGTAAATGAATCCAGGTATCCTCTGATGACTGCTAGTTTCACTGACGCTCAGACTGCCAACCCTACTTTTCCTTCTACAACAGGGACAACTTGGGATTAAAGCAAAAGTACCGAGGTTCCCAAACCTACAAAAAATTCAAAATTACCTTTTTAATACTATAACTGTTCATATGGGAATATAAACCTTAATGTTTATTTGGGAAATTGCACCTTAGGTGGGAGACCTTGGCTTGTGGAACTAACTGATATTTTTCAGAAACCAAGAACGTAAGGTTGTCAATTTCTTGTACATCCTGTAGTCTGTACTTCTAGAGATAGACTGGAGGGACATCTGTACTTCTAGAGATAGACTGGAGGGACATCTGTACTTCTAGAGATAGACTGGAAGGACATCTGTACTTCTAGAGATAGACTGGAGGGACATCTGTACTTCTAGAGATAGACTGGAGGGACATCTGTACTTCTAGAGATAGACTGGAGGGACATCTGTACTTCTAGAGATAGACTGGAGGGACAGTCAAACACCACCAGTAATGCCAGATTCCTAATCATGTAAATGAGCAGAAAGACTGACTCCTGTAACCTCCTATACAGCCTAGCATTGTAGGCATCCTTTGCAGTGTCCCTTCGGCCCCTAGCTTGCAACCCCTTTCATTCCTTTTACTGTACTTCTGTTCATATTCTCTTTCTTCCATCTTACTGCCCACCCTCTCCTAACTATTGTTTTGACTATCAATTCCCCTTCAGCGCTGAATGACCTCATAGATCCCAGCGCTTGGCCTTGGGCCAAAATTCTATATTCCATTCCATTCCATTCCATTGGATGAGAGGCTTTACCCTTCACTGACACACATAGCACCTAAAATGGGCTGAACAGAGCATGCCACACCCAGAAAAAGACTGCATGGTTCCTGCCAGGTACAGAATGATAAAAGAAGTTATAATAAGAGATACTGTCTGTATGGATACATCATTCCAGAAACCCCGACCACATCTAAAAACCCCTCAATGCCCAGAAAGACCAAGCAGCACACTGATCAAGTCACATACAAGCAAACTCTGTTCAACAGTTGAATACTGGTGACAATACCACTAGACCAAGAAGGAAGGAGCCCATAACTCTAAGTACTCTGGAGCAATTCACATGAACAACCCAACCCTGCAGCCAAATAAACATATGAGACTCATAACACCTGATAGTGTTTCTCTAACGTAAAGTTTTGCTGGAAAGACAAGGTTAGTATCTTACAGTAAACAATCGTATAAATGATTTGGTGAACTTCAGAGATTTATACAAGAAACTTATACAGAACCACCTCAGCTTAAAAAGACTTCAACTTATTGAATTTCATTACTTACTGGGTGCATTAGTCAGGAAAATAAAAATCTTACTTCATATATAACAGAAAAATTGAGTAAGTCACAGTGGATCCTGAAACAAATGTGACTGACAACTGATCGTCCAATTCCATGTGTGTGGGTTCTATGTTTCCAGAGTAACTGACCCATCATGTTTGTTTACTGTGCTTCATATCAAAATGAAATCTTTTGTGTCTGTGTTCATGCAAGAATAATGAACACTAATACTTTGTGTCTGTGTTCATGCAAGAATAACGAACGCTAATACTATATAGTGAGCTGGCTGAGCTAGTCTAGCACAGGTGTATTTTTGCTATACTAATTTTTGGTTGTTTCCTGTGTGATAACTTCAATTTTTCTTAAGAATGAATCTGTCATCAAATTATTAACAAGCTCTTCATCAATGATGAACATAATGCTCATCTGTATGAAAATTAATTTTTGTATTTGTAGGTCTTATAAAGGAAACTAATTTTCAAGGCTATGTATCAGTGCAAATTAATTGACTACACATCTATGCAAACAGGCTGTTCCTTTGTTTAAGAAGGAATATTTAACTTGTAGTCAGTACAGTATATCTTAGTCAGAAATGAATAACCCATTCATATAAATAATATAAAGTATACTTCATAATGCCAACACGGTGGCCCATATAAAAATGGGAACAAGCTGGGAAGAAGAAGATACTTCATAATGCCAAAGTTGCTACTGTATACAGTACACAACATTAGCAGTGATGATGTTAATGATACTGTAATAAGCTATAAAACCAAGTTGGGATCGAAACCAAACAGAAGCAGTCATTCCATGACTCAAATGTGGCCGAAAGAAAAGTGAGGTCAACAGCTGGGTGAGGGCAATCCCTCCAGCCCTCACCTGCTTGCCAACAGTATGTTTGCTATCAAGCTTCAATGATCAACCCCGCTGTTGTTGATGGATATTTCAAGTGATTAAAAGAGTTTGTATTCCCACTGAAACAATGAACAATTTTCTTAACATACCAGCATTGTTGTTGTGGTTCCCCAGACTCTGTTATGCCAGGAAGCCTGCACCGCACAAGAAGGACACCACGCTTACTGGATCTGACCATAACTGTGTGGTAGTGTGGATGTTGTGTTGTTGTCTAAGGGCTGCCAAGTTAGGGCAATCTACTAAGAGATGTGTAATTGTGTGGGGACTAACTTGGCAGAGTGGACATATGTCTGTTTGGGTGTTGTCTATGCGGTGTTTGTAGGTGTTTAGTGATTGGTGATGACCACAGCGAGGGAAGTCGAGTCAGGTGTACTCTCTCCAATCTTGAGAGCTGTGTTTCTGTGCTGCTTATGTTGGGTGGGGGTGCTGAGTATTTTGTTGTTGGGAAGGTTATTAAGTGCTTGTCTGGTGAGGTGAGTATGGATGTGCTTTTGTTTTGTGTGATGTTTGTGGGTGGTGGTATAGAATTCAAGATATTTGTATAGTGTCTGTGTGGTGTATTCGCTATTTGCCTGTGTGTTGGAGGGTGGTCGAAGGTAATAGCATGGGCTGTTTGTGTTGTTTATGACCGATGCCAAGAATTGTGTGCCTCTCATGTCTAAGTGTTGCCTGATGATGGGAATCTTGGTTTCGTGTAAGTGTTCTATTGGTGTGGATTGTGTACTGCCAGGATGATTCTAAGAGCTGTGTTTTGTATTATGTGTAGTTTGTTTAGTTGTGTGTTGGATATGGCAGGGTGCCAGGCTGGGCTGGCATAGTTTATTGCGGAGCGGATGTATTGTTTGTATACTGTGATGAGCGTTTCTTTTTTGTCCAAATGTTGTGCTTGTTAGTGATCTTAGTGCATTTAGTCTAGGTCTGCATTTCTTGATGATGTTACTGACATGTGGAGCAAATGACATTGAAGTGTTGTATGTGACTCCTAGGATTTTTGTTTCGTGTGTGTGTGAATTGTGGTGTTGTTCAGTGTTGCTGTGGGTCTGTACTGATGTTCTTTGTTGTGACTAGTGAGTAGTGTACTTGTGGATTTTGTTGGTGCTACCTGTAATCTGTTTTGTGTGAGCCAGTTTTTCAAGTTGTGTTATGTAAGTCTGTACTTGTGTGGAGCATACGTTTTTGTCTGCATGTATTGATATGATTGTTAGATCGTCTGCATATGAGGAGATGTATATGTTGTTGGGTGGTGTTGGTATGTCATGCATGAATAGGTTAAAAAGTGTTGGGCTTAGAACGGAGCCTTGTGGGACGCCATTTGGGAAGTTTCTGATTTTGGATGACTCGCCATTGTAGTGTACAAATGCTTGTCTGTCTGTTGTAAACTTTGTTGATGAGAAGTGGTCTAGAGATGGCATCAAAGGCTTTACTTATGTCTATTGTGATTAGCAGTGTTCTTTGTGGTGGACGTCTGAGTTAATGCCATCTTGTATTTTTGTGTAAGGTTGGTGAGTAGTGTTGTTGTGGAGTGGTGTGGTCTGTAGCCATGTTGAGTGGGTGACAGTGGTATGTGTGGTGTGGTTTTTACGTAAGATGAGGCGTTCTACTACTTTTGATGGTGTGCAGAGTAAAGTTATAGGTCTGTATGAAGCTGCTTGTGTAGGTGTTTTGTTTAGTTTTAGAAGTGCTATTATTTTCCCAGTTTCCAAATGTGTGGTATAATGCAGTGTGCGTATGAATAAGTGGCTGTGTTTGTCAGTGTTTGTGTGCCATGGGGACCTAGATGTTTTAAATGAATGTTTGAAATGTTATCGATGCCCATGGCTGCAGAGTTTTTAAGTTGTTTAATGATTCTAGCAGTGTCTTCTGTTGTGGCTAGTATTACTGTGTAATCTAATGGGAACTGTTGTTTGCGTCTGTAGATGTGTCTGTCTTCTTTGTATTTGCGTAGGTGGCTGATTTTTGCGTAGTGGTTTATTAAGATGTTGGCTTGTTGTTTGCGTGAAGGGATCTTGTCAGATGTGGTGATTGAGGCGTGACTTTGAGTGTTCCCACTATTTGAATTGATGAGACTGTTGATAGTTTTGTGTAGTTTGGATGGGTTGGTTCTGTAGTCTAGTGTACCTTGAAAAGTTTGCCAGTTCTCTGTCTGTTTTTGAGTTAATTTGGTGTTTATTTCTGTGTTTAAATCATGTATGCAATTTGTTGTGATTTGTGTGTGTGGGGTTGGTGGATTTCTTAAATTGTTTCGTTCTGTTATGAGTCTGTTTATGTCCAGTAAGAAGTTTGGGTTGTAGTGTTTTCTGTTGCCTTTAGGAACGTTTCTTTTGTCTGCATTGTTTATTATGTCGTTGAATTGTGTTTTGTATTGTTTAGTGTCTGTGATGATGTTATGTGTGTGTGGTTTAACTCCTGGAAATGAGCCTCAGTGGTTTCCAAGTACTCATCCCAGGCAGCGCTTTGTAGTTAGGGATGGTGTGTCTTGTATGTGAGAAAGTGTCATGTGTGGTTCGGAGTGTTATTAAAATAGGAAGGTGGTCTGATGATAGGTCTGTTTGTGTTTTCCATGTGACTGATGGCGCTATGTTGGGTGAGCAAAATGTTATGTCTAAAGTGAGACTAAAGTTGGCTTGGTGGGTATGTGTGTGTGCATATCTGTGTTGTTTAGTATGTATAGCTGGTCTAATTGTGTTGAGATGTCTGTGCCTCTTTGTGTGATGTCTTGGTGGGCATTGTAGATACCTGTAATGTGTACATACAGTCAAATTTTGAAGATATCTCCTCAGCAGCCGGGCAAAATTTGAATTTTCCACCTGAGGGATACAAAAATGATAGCATTTGCGAAAGGTTAGCTGAATCCTAATTCATAAAACTAATTTGTAAGGGTTTGTAAGTTATATCATATTTTTTAAGGGTCAAAACAAGGCTCCTAATTGCCCATATTACTAATACTACAGTATACACTGACAACAACAAAGGAAAAATGATCTTGTAACTATATTACAACCAAAAAATTATCTCCCGGCTTTGAGTAGTTTATTTCTCCTATTTTATTAACAACGACACCTAAAAACTAGTTAAAATATATCCATAATCGATATAAATCCTGTATGTTGCACTGTCGTTCAATTATGAAGCCTGTTATACAACAAAAATTGTTTTTGATAACCACAATAAAATAGTTAATAATCTACTACAATACACATTTTTCTATGTACACTTTGCTGACAGGAAATGAGACTTACGGACAAGAAGCTATGATAAATAAACCTAAAAATAATGTGAAGTCCTTCAAGACCTTCATGAAACACCCTGTTGCCACCTGAACCCAGGTCCCTGACTTGAATGTGACAGGCTGTGCCACTATGCATTATTATAGCTTATATTTTGTCTTTACATATACCGCACAGGATATTAACTGTCATTTCAAGACATGGGTTAATGCCTTTACCCATGAAAAACCATGAGATGACTTTACCCATGACAAACAATTAAATCACCAATAAGAAGTCAAAGGGTACCACAAAGATAAACCAAGGTAAAAATGTTAATGTACCATAACACAAGATCTAGAATGAAGAGAATACTATGTTCATCAGAAGAATCTGAGATAAACACTCATCATCATATTATGTACTGTACAGCTGTAGAAGCAAACCAAGAGTATGGTTACTGGAAAGAAAACAAAAAATACAGTCAGGAAAGTGGTCATGTGGAATCTGTGGGGAGGGTGTGAAGAGTGAAATCAGTATTATGTAATGAATGTAACAATTAGAGTTAGATGCTCAGAATTACAGAATGTACTTGGATTAAGTAATTTTTTATCAAATTTTTAAGAGAAAACGGGGGGAAGAGGAAGGTGCAGCACCACGTTGAGTTGGAAAAGCAGGTCTTAGAAGAGATAAAACACTTCTAATACTTCTATACATACTAGACTGTGAATCCTGTACAGTACTGAAAGGTTAGTACAGAAAACAAACAGCAACAGCCTGGATAAAGTGGAAAGAGAGTACTAGACTACTAAACCACTGATAAATAAAAGCATACCATCAATAAACAGCAAAAACTAATGATGCTGCACATAGCTTGTACTACTTTATTCATGGGCTTTGACAATAATATGGAGATTTTGAGATGTGACAACATACAGCTAAGATTCATAGTATAGTTGCAAGTTCTTATGAATAAAGAAAGTGTCTAGCAACCAGAGAATGGCTTAAATCTCCGACTGCGGTAATTTGGACACGTGATCAAATGAAGTGAGGAACTTTTTGTCCGAACAGTAATGCTGAAGATATGGAAGTGGCAGGAAAAACACCAGGTATAGTATGCCAATGAAATCACTGGAAAAAAGAATAAATGATGACCTAGATTACATGGGAATTCAGGTAATTAGTACACATGACAGAATAGAGCTGGGAGAACTCATTTCATGTCTAACTCCACAAAGGGTAATGATGAGTATGCATGTCCTTACCTTGGATATATTCAACAGTCTAATTAAACTGTAACTTCATGGTCTGAACTTCAGTCACACTGACTTGGTCTGATTTGAATTTCTGGCCTCCATGCCAATACTTAGCTCTTAGTCAAGCCCCAAGTTATCTGTTTAGGAGAGAATACAGGAAATGTAATTTTTTCATAACATCTTATTACTAAAAAACCATACAAAAATTAGATATCAAAAGTAAAAAACTAAATACAGTACTGTTGTTAGTAGTTTGCATCATTATTATAAATTTTCACACAATGGCCTAAGCTTGTAATAAAAGATAAATTTTAAATGCAGAATTTGAACAGAGACAAATGAAGATGAGGCAACTACAGAAATTTCAATAAGTGTTCGAGTTATTGTTTACAACACAATATGGGATAGCCTATTTACTGAGATACTGCATCATTCACTAACCTAGCTCTTTTCATAATGTCACATTGTGAACGCTTGTTCTCATCAAATTTGGCTGATGAATGATCAACTCCTTTTAATCCTATAGAAACTCAAATGACTAATTCTATGAATTTTGTAAATTTTATACTGTACACACTAGAAATTTTGTCACTAAATTTTGTTTGCTTTACTCATATTCACAGACAAAGTGACATTTCTTTCCTAAAAACTGTAATTTGACATGTTTTCCAAACTAATAAACTTCAGTTAAGGACTGCTTTAATGCTGAGGTCTCATCTCTGAATGATGGATATACATTCTTGACATTAGAGCAAATAAAATTTAGATTCAATCAACAGATACTAAGAATCACTTGTCAGAGGTGACAGTTTTCAATATGAACAGAGATGTATCCAACACATCAAAGCTTCAGACATCTGTTTTCAAAAAAAAATAGGCTGTTTGCATAACTTTTCCTTTTCGTGTTGAAAGTGCATAAATTATATGAACTCTGATATAGGAGGGTTTGTTACTCAATTAACCTAAAGGTTTAATTAGTATGTAGTACAGTGTGACTATACGGTCCATACTAGGCAACCTAGTACTATACTACTCTATGTTAAGTTATTAACACAGTTAATGAATAGTTTAATTCTCGTATGGCTGGTCCACTGGGTTTACTCTTAATAATTATATTAGAACCTATATAATAGATTTCAACTCCTTAAAAATTCAATACATAACTGGATAAACTGGGGATGCTGAGGATCTGACAATATTCCTTTATAGGATTCATTTCCAAAACTCGATACACACTGCTGGTTGACAAATGAAAAACAACTATAGATGTTTAACTGTAAGTGCTGTTCTGTATTCAGGGACTGAGTGGTGTGAGTTATTCATCACATACCCGTCAACTGCCATTTGGAATATGTATACCAGTCTGAAATTATAACATTGCTAGACCACACCTAAGCTATCTATCTACACCCCTGGTGGAAGGTTTAGTAAATGGTTACAGTATACTGTAGACTAGAAGAGTAGACTAAAGAAATAAGAAGGGAGAGATGAGAGAGAGCTTTTGTGATTGTTACTGGTTTAAAAGTAAGAAGACACATAACACACACATAGCACATCCTCAAGCATCACTTTGTGTATTGCTTTTAATCGCTGGTACAGATACGTCATCAGTTCAATAGATTATGATAGGTGTGTAGATGGGCAAACATTCATGTTTTTTGTAAGCTCTCCATTATTGGTGGAAATACATGCTTCAGTACACATCACTGCAATTTTTTAATTTTCAATAGCTGATAGACATAGTGTCATATCTATCTCCAACTGGCTATAGCTGGAAAGTATCCTTGCAATCACGTTTTCCCCTCTTAGTACAGTCGCTATTTTGAACTGTTCTCTGTACGCGATGCTTTACTCCTAACACGTGGTTTTCATTGCAGCATTGCAGGTGCTTTTATACCTGTGTTTTGTGCTTTGAGTCCTAAAAGGCTGAGGAAGGTGTTGATCCTTCAGAGAAAGTTTGAAATCACCTGGAGAATCAAGGCAGGCTGCCTACGGTACATATCATGGAAGAGTATGGCATTGCTGGTCATTTATTAGCCTCCTAATAAATCTGCACTCACTCAGCCAATGGACCAAAGTGGTGTTATTTCAACAAAACAGCTATACCGGAGGAAGTTCCTAGAGGAGATGATGGTAGTGTTCAAGGACAAGAAAGAGAAAATGCAAGGCTTGGATACAAGGGGGAAATGGACACTGGAGAGTCTTCAAAGGTATTAGCGTGAAGTGTGCCATCTACAACTCCGCAGATGCTTGGAAGGACATCACTATACAGACCCTTGACCACACCTGGAACCATATCCTGAAGGAAAATGAAGCATGATGGACTTCCAGGGTTTCAAAGTCAACAACTCCCATGCCAAACTTGCAAATGGAAGCGACGACATTCCCAAGGATGACATACAGGAGTGGCTGGATGACGATGGTGGTGACCCTGGCTTCCAACTTTAGTCCGATAGCATGATAGCTGCTGCAGTTTATGCTGATGACTAGGAACCCCCTGAAGACGACGACAACGATGACGAAGGGGACAAGGCTGTTTCACACGAGCACCTTTGTAAATGCACATGTGCATAGTCTTCGATATGTTTGTTGGGATCATGCAGAACCCCAACGTCAAGCCAAACTAGAGCCCTGAGTCCTTGAACATGGAACGTCACTGAGAAGTAGAATTGCCGTTTGTGTCATCAGAGTACCCTCGAACCTTCAACAGCTTCTTCCTCTATTGTACTTCTTTAGTAACTCAGTTGTTCAGCTTGGATATACAGGCAAGTACACCTCTCAGCACCTCTATGCCTCTTCCTGCCAGTTCACCACACAGTGTCTCCTGGGAGTCACAGGAGGCATAGGAGGCAGCAAATGCCAGTCTCGATGACAAATTTTTTAAAAGTCCAGTCATCATAAACATTAAGGGCAGCTCACACAGGTAAGTTACAGAGAAAAGGTTTGGTTTTATTTTTACTGTTTTCCCTATTTACAGAATAATGTTTGTAAGCTTATTTTTTTTCTGTGTATATTGTACTAATGTTCAATGGGTTTAAGCAAAATAAGAAAAAAAGTGATACCCATAGTGTACTGCACATATGACACCTACCGTGTTGTGTGTTACGTACGAGAGAAAAATAAAAGGGATTTAATGGGTTCTGGCACAATAGGAAAAAGAAAGAGGTGTACTGTAAGTATCACGCCTGTAAAGTCCCCGCTCAACGCGTTCTCTGTGGAGAACATCCCATTCTCTGCGGTGCCTTTCCGCGACCTAAGGTCGAACGGAATATATATTTATCATCACAATTATAAACTATGTACTGTATATGTTGTCTTTCCAAGCAATCATTTATTATGTACAAGTAACAAGTTATTTATTTCTTATGTCAGACATTGTTTATCACTATGTTCTATGTATGAACCTGTCCTGTTTTTTAAGGAACTAGTTTGACCTCAGGTCACCTGTAAATCTTTGTACCATCAGTCTCTGCACACTACGCAGATGTCCACATCCCGCTTTATAAGCAGCTATTTTTCATCAATAAATCAGCAGTACTTGTCTCCCTGCTCATTATTTTGCACCTCTCTCTGAGTAGTGACCCCAGAGTGGTCTTGAAGCCATTAACAGACCCCAAACGGCAACTAAATCTTGGCCCAATGAACCTAATCCATGCTCCTAACGGACTAACTCGGCACTCTAACAGCGTTCTGGCATTAACTGACCCTTGTCGGCAAGTTGCCAACGTCATTAGTGGACCCACAGCATGCCTCCCCAGCGTGTATTGGCGTGGGTTGTTCAACACACTCCAAGTGAGAGAGCGAAGAGAGGCATGGACGGAGACATTCCCAACCACGCATAAATTACCACGAACCTCTCGGAGGCAGACACCCTCCCTCGCAACTTTCTCTCATGCACCTCCTCAGTACCGCCACCCCACTCCAATGGCTCCCTCGACCAACCAAAGACAGCCCCAATATAAGGCTGCAGTCATTCACCAGGAAATACATGGCGTCTTGGTTCTACAGGGTAGGGGCATTCAAATAAGTAGGCCTGACTGATGAGGTGTTGAAGGTGGACATTGCCATTAACGCCCTCCCCGAGAAGATTTATAAGAAGATCGCCCCATGGTTGATGACGACGACGGTCCCTACCACCTTCAGAACTGAAATCCACTCTGTCGAGACCTGCTCCCTGCCGGTCTCTGAGAGAGCGCCCATGCCCTCGACCTCACCCCTCAACTCCCCGGCAGGAGAAACCCTCTTAGAAGTGTGGCAGCCCTCCAGGACCTCGTCCCCTCCCTGAGACTATTAGCAGCAGCAAGCGCCAAAGGAAATCAGTCTGGTCGAGGAGAGATCTTCCTGGCAGCTACTGCGGAGGTCCGTGGGCAATCACGGATGCGCCCACACCCTGCGGTGAGGACTTAATCAGGTTGGCAGCAGGATTTGACTCCACGAAGGCAGCCTGGCGGGCGGCCACGTCCCCACACCCCGCTCAACTGCCTCCTGCCAGAGGACCCCACCACGGAGCCCGTCCTCCATTGAGCAGAAAAGGTCATCCCACCACCAGAGGAAGGGCCTGGGCTATGCTATTTCCACGGAGGGTTCGGGAGAGCTGGCTGAAAAGTGCTAAGCCCCCTGTCCTTTTTCTTCCCTTCAAAAAAAGGATGCGGCGCGTGACCCCAAAGGCCGCCGTGCAGCAGCAACAAAAATACCTGGAGGCCCCTTACCAGGGTTCTATGTCACAACGCGGTCTGGCAGGATGATGTTGGTTGACACTGAGGCATGGGTCGGTGTTTCCACCTTCAGGACCTCAGGCGACTGCCGGACCCGACTACCTGCCTCTGACGGCCGCGAACGGTCCTCCATCGTCTCCTACAGCAACAAGCTCCTGTCGATCTCCATCCCTGGCCAGAGGTACAACTGGGAGTTCATCATCAGACGTCAGACTCCACTCCTGAGGTGGACTTCTCACCCACTTCAGTCGCAGTTGATGTCGTCGCAAACGCCTGCTAGACACCCAGTCTGCCAGTTCCTGCCCTTGTCGCCAGGCCCAAGGAGCCCACCATCATTCCATCACGCCCCACCAGTATGGTTCCTTCCTGAAGAGTTCCCGGAGGTCTTTAAACCCAGGATATACCACCATATTAAGGAAGGGCCACCCGACACGCGGGTTCCGCGGCTTCCCATAGAGCCTTCAGGAGGGCAAAGGGCCTTCGTGAGAGATGGAAAGGATGGCACATGCAAAAGGCTCCCAGCCTGTGGGCTTCCCCTCTTCATGGTGCAAGCAGGCAGCACCTGGAGGCCCTGCAGCACTACAGGTGGCTGAACCTGGCAAAGAACGGGACTAATACCCGCCCGAACATGCAGGACCTGATGGCCTCTTTCCACGGGGCCAGGATATTCTCAAATGACCTATAAAATCTTATTTTCAGGTCCCAGTAGCTTCGGAGGACAGCCCCACGCCTTCTCCACCTTCGGCCTAAGGAACGTGGGTGCGACCTTCCAGAGGTTGATGGACAGCATCCTGGGGGACCTGGACTTCTGCGTCTGTTAAGTAGACGGTATCCTAATCTTTCAGGTCCCAGGAGGAACACCTGCGAAACATCCGGAAGGTCCTTGCAGTGCCCTAAGCAGGAGAATGGCCTGCCGTCCAGGTTTGACAATTGCACCCTCTGATGCCGAGAAGGTGGAGTTCTGGGCCACAGACATCCCCGGAGGGTGTCCGCATGTCATCGGTCAGAGCTGTCAGAAGTTCCCCACCCTACCATCAGGGCCGCTCCACCTCATGGCAGAAGATTCATCCCAGGGATCATTCCTGACAGGGATGGTCAAAGACTACTGACCAGCAGAAGGCTTTTCCTCCAGAAGGATTCATCTTTGGCCCACCAGGATCTCCAGTGCTCCTCCAGCTGATGACGGACCATGGCCCCTGACAGTTCTGGAACAGAAGGATGACCTTCTTCAGTCTTCAAACCCGCTGAGTGTGGGGACCCACAGCAGAAGGCTTTCTCCTGACGGAAGGCCTCCTCTGCTAAAGCAACATCTTTTGGCCACCAGGATCTCAGTGCCCCCCCTCCAGCTAACACGGACGCCAGCAATGTCGCCTGCGGGGCAGTTCTGGAACAGATCATCAGATGGACCCTTCAGCCCATTACCTTCTTTAGTAGGAGGCTAAACCCTGCTGAGTCCCGCTACAGCACCTTCAACCGAGAACTCTTTGCAGCATACCAGGTGGTACAGCACTTCAAGTTCCTCCTGGAGGGGACACCCTTCACAATATGGACCAACCACCAGCTGCTGGTCCACGCCTTCACGAAGCTGGACGATGCATGGTCCTCTAGGCAGCAGTGGCACCTCACAGCCATCGCGGAGTTCACCTGCACCATCAGGTACCTCCCTGGCAGGAAGAACCTGGTAGCTGACACCCTCTCGAGGATCGAGATCGATTCTGTACAGCTCAGGATCGATTACAGGTTTTCGCCCACGAATAAGCTGCTGGACCCTGGAGACCCCAGCCTGCCCTACAGCCGTCACATCGCTGAAGTGGAAGGACATGCCCTTCAGCTCAGAAGGATCAACATTACTGAGCGATATCAGTACCGGACGCACCCAGCCCCTGGTACCCACCTCCAGAAGTTGGTTGGTTTTTCGACATCATCCACAGCCTATTCCCACTCTCGGGACGACAGCCAGGCTGCTGACGGAGAAGTTCGTCTGTACGGCATGCGAGACGCGACGGCCTGGGCAAGACAATGTACGCAGTGTCAGACCAAGTGGCGTACAATTTAATGGGGGTGGGCGATTCCCCAGTCAAGAGGCATTTTTGGTACATCCACGTCAACGTAGTAGGACCTCTTCCCCATCAGGAGGACCCAGATACCTACTGAAAGTCGTCGACCGCTCCACCAGATGGCCCAGACTACGCCTCATGGAAGAAGCTACCTCAGTGCATGTGAAGCCCTCCTCTCAGCCAGTTCGGTGTCCCGGACAACATAACGACAGACAGGGGACCCGCTTTCCTGTCCGAGTTGTGGACCGCTCTGGCATGTCTAATAGGGACCACTCACCACAGCACCACCGCCTACAACCCTGCAGCCAACAGAATGGTGGAAAGGTTCCTGAGTCTCTGGCGTCCCCTCATGGCTTGTTGCTCTTCTGAAAACTGAAGGTACCAGCTACCCTGGGTCCTCCTCGGGTTGAGGACCAGCCCAGGAGCCAACGGGCGACCCTCCCCGCAGAAAAAGTCTATGGGGAGACTCTGGTCGTCCCAGGGGAAAACCTGCTGTCGCAGAGAACAGGATGGCATAGGAATACAGAGGCTCCAAGACAAGGTTGGAAATTTCGCCCCTGCCAGAACACATTCATAACAGGATGTCCCCTTCATCCCCTCCCCGACCTGAGATGTCCTCCCTCCACCACGTCTTCGTCAGGGATGATGCCGTACGCCCACCCTTCACCAGACCCTACAGAGAGGACCTTTCCTAGTCCTGGAAAGGAACAAGAAGGCATTCCGAACATCCACCCATGGGCAGAAAGACTGGGTGTCGATTGATCATCTCAAACCCGCATTCCTGGAGGGGGTGCAACGGAGCAGACCCCAAGATCTCCTTCAGGATACGGCAGCCCCTCAAACAACCCAGGTCTCAGGAAGGAGGCGAGGGCGTCCCCAGAAACCCAGAAACCTGACGAAAATGCACCACAACAAACCACTGCAGAAGACATTGGGGAAGGCGACCACCCTCTCCAGTTGACATCAAGAAAGAGAGGCCCCGTTCATCGCCCCAGAAGATACTGCACCTGGTTTAATCAGACGTTACCTCTGTCTTGGGGGGGAGTATTGTAAAGCTCCCGCTCAGTGTGTTCTCTGTGGAGAACATCCCGTTTTCTGCGGTGCTTTTCCGTGACCTAAGGTCGAGTGGAATATATATTTATCATCACAATTATAAACTATGTATATGTTGTCTTTCCAAGCAATCATTTATTATGTACAAGTAACAAGTTATTTATTTCATATGTCAGACATTGTTTATCACTATGTTCTCTGTATGAACCTGTCCTGTTTTTTAAGGAACTAGTTTGACCTCAGGTCACCTGTAAATCTTTGTACCAGCTGTCTCTGCGCACTACGCAGACGTCCGCATCCCACTTTAAAAGCAGTTATTTTTTATCAATAAATCAGCAATAGTTGTCTCCCTACTCACTATTTCGCATCTCTCTCACACACCTACCATACTGTGTTGCATATGAGAGAGGAAAAAAAGGGGTCGCATTTTTTTACCAAATGTATTCATACAAAATATTTTGTTACAAATATGGGAAAATAAGCTGGCTAATTGCCTTTTGCATCAAGTTTTCAGCTTAAAGTGTGATGGTTGCTGTTCATGAGCATACTGGGTGCTTATAGTTATGCAGTATTGTCAACGTAGGAGAGATGGTATGGAGTTGCCATTTTGCACAAGCAGAGTTTTATTTGACCTTACTGGGATTTTGACCTTACCCAGCAAGGGCCTTGGTTCTATCAATCCAGATGACTGAAGGGTTACTTGGCTTTTCCACCTGCCTTTTAAAGCCTCTACTCTTCTCCCGGTATACTGTATATCTCATATCTCTACCCTCTTCTCTGCCTGTTCTCGGCTATAGTTTGAAGACTTCTAATTAATTCCCCTTTTATATGTCATGACTACATCACCAAGTCTCCAATTCTTAGAATACTAACCAAGTTAAAGAATTTATTTACATGAACACTGTTTTCTTAGAGTTAAAAGGTAATTCGATGTTTTCGCCTTATTGCCACTGTTAATGGTAATGTATATTGAGTAGTATTCCTACTGTGCAAACACTCATATAAAAGTGGAAAAAAAGACCATCAACCTGACAAAAAGGCTACAAGAATAAAATATCCATGTGTGTAAAACAGAAAAAATCATCATCATCGCCACCATCATATCTGTAATATTATTACTGTTATTATATTAAGCAATGTAATTATCACATCCAAAACGACATGACACAAAGAGCCTCTGCGAGACCTCGCCACTGAAGCCTACCTTTGCTCCTCTCTTTCAGTGAAAGCCGAACTCCTTAGCCCTCTCTTTCTTTCAGAGAAGCCAAACTCTACAGCTCCATGTACTGATAAATCCCAAAGATTCTTATTTCAGCAGATCCTCTAGCTTATCTGTAAGTACCTTCATGAAATTCCATATCATTTCAACCCACAGAGAATCTTACCACCTAATTAAGGACTCCGCTATTACTCCAAATTTAAACATGGCCATGCTTGTTTACTGATATGACTTTGGACATTACACACAGAGCTTCTTGAGGACATCTCAAATTCAAGAACCAATCAGTCTGGCCACCATTAATTGACATCATTTTTAATTAAGAAGCTTCATACTGAGCAGATAAACAATTTCTCTCAGGAGAAACTTATGAAATGAAGAGATAAACAGATCCCATATGAAAGTCTGATCAAACAGAGACAGACAATATTTCAACAGTTTAATTCACATCTTCAGTAGGGAAGAGAAGAGAACAATTCAATCAAGGGGTAATGCAAGGAATCTGTAAGTGGATGGAGAATCCCCAAAATACGTCAGTCGATCACATGACAGGGCCAAGTGGAGGAGGCTAAGACTGGAAAAGAAAGGCGAAACATAAGAGAGCCCCTGAAAGCTGACCTCTAATTATTAAGAAGCAAGAGAACACATCAAGATAGAAAAAGCCTAACTACCTTTGCCTATTTTAGAGAGAGAGAGAGAGAGAGAGAGAGAGAGAGAGAGAGAGAGAGAGAGAGAGAGAGAGAGAGAGAGAGAGAGAGAGAGAGAGAGAGAGAGAGAGAGAGGGGATCTGTATACAACCAGATTCTTAAAATTTTGCTATTTAACGAAGACACGACTCTGAGAACAAGAAAGAAAAGAAAACTTCAAGGTTTGAGGAGAAGAAGGGGGATGAATAATCAGTATAGGTGACAGCTGTTAACAATTCTCATATACAGTATTTTTTTAAGGTGAGGATAAAGATCCCACAGCAAATTCTGCTACAGGAGAAAACAAGAAAGCAAGATTTCGCCCTGAAAAAACACAAATTTTGAAGAATGAAATCGTTTTAGTTTAGATTAACACCGTTTATGAATGTAAAATCTACCCAAATGAGAAATGACTGCGGTATCAATTCAGCTAACTGAAAAATTACCAGGATAAGCAACAACAATGGTCCAAATCTATTAAGAAACTTTCTTGTTAGCTATTATGAAGTTAATTATAAAATGAACCACTGAAAGAGCTATTTTTTGTTCAACTCCTGCAATAGCATTTTGAACTAACAAAGTGAAAGCTTGGACAGATGAAATGGTGCCAAGAAAGTGATGATGATGCGAGTTAGGACGGATAAAGGGCACTTGAGATGAAATTGCTGACAAAGTCTCCGGTGGATAAAGCGTGTACAAACTGACGATAAAAATTAGGATGAACATGCAAGGGAGCATATCACGAACTTCAGCTCTCTAAAAATGACTTGGAATTGATGATTTAATTGGTAATTCCAACAAACGAACACATTACGAAATTTGTAAGAAAAATTAAACGATACCAAAAGAATTGCATAATAATTTAACCTTTTTCTATACAATAGTGAAGCTCTACATAACACCACAACTGCTTATACAGTTCATTTTCGTTTGCTTTCCAATGCTGAAAAACTTAAGATATTTCGGGACTCAGATGCTGTGGTAATTTTTGTCTCCAAGCAACTAAAACTGGAGACGAATTATACATTCCCGTTTAAAGTTGGCAAGCTCTAGATCTTGGGCAAAGTAACTTTTTTTAACTATTGTAACTAAACGGGAATATGGCCAGGCAATTTCTATGGCTTTAGTGCATATAGTTTTTATATCTGAGGAAACTGGTACTCGATTCTTCAGCATGTCCTAATTCGTTCGTTGTGCAAGAAATATATAAATTGTAGGACACCTGCACGTTCTCCTAGAAAAAAAAAGCCTTGCGTGTGTAAAATCCCTCTCTCTCTCACGAACATGAAATTACATACAGTATTCAAGTACAGTATTCCGTGTATAATATAAAGTATAGCCAAAAGGAAAATTTCAAAATTACTGTGAACTAGAGGATACCACTCAATTAACATTACCTTCCACAAACCTTTAAATTACTAAGGAATTAAAAATCGATTAAATGTGCCTACCGCAAGTAAAGTAATGCAGATCATATTACCGCCATGCTCTTATTTCCATTCTATTCAGCATTCGGTAACAATACACTGTAATGTTTCGTCCTCGTGAGCAGAATACAAGGAAAAACACCACAGTCCTGCCATGCAGCTGCTAAATTTAGCGTAAAGCAGACAGCTTATGAGCAAATTTTTGGAGCCGTGCCATATATATACACATACACACATACTGTATAAAGGAGCAGCATTATCTTCTAATGTCCGTGACCTTCAATAAAGTTACATTCAACGCTGTTACTATTATTATCATATTTGAAACTTTAATGCATTTATAAAGAATATGGAAAAGGCCTGTAACATAGTAAACAACTGCGTTTATGTAACAGCCTAGATAAAATTTAGTATAATACCCAAACGAAATAAAAAGTATACAAAGTCTATCAATTTCATTTTCCTAACAATAAAGTCTTATGATTTCCATTACACGCTATAATAATCATATAGGCTTTATTCTTTCAGCTTCCCACTATTTCATAAAGCAGCCCACTCGCGTCATTAGTAGGCTACACGAAAGCAATGAAGGTCTGCGATTTGGCCATTAAACGAACCTTCCTGTTCGCGTGTTCTCTGCACAGCTGCTTCTTTCGGCTTAGGCGCTACGTAAGTGTCATTCACATTCACTTCTGGTACATTTTGTAGCTGCTGAACACATCTGAGTACAAGGAAAACTAGGTACTTTTGTTTCTCTCTCTCTCTCTCTCTCTCTCTCTCTCTCTCTCTCTCTCTCTCTCTCTCTCTCTCTCTCTCTCTCTCTCTCTCTCTCTCTTTTATGCTGTACATTGCGAAATGGTTTTTATACGTAACACTGGTTTCATAATTTGCATTTAATGGATGGATCTGATGCACTCTTCCACATTTTACTGTATGTTTTTTACTGGTTTCTTCTCTTCTTAATGAAAAAATTTCTTCTGTAAGAGCAACCTGATGGTAATTTTTTCTGGGCTGGTTTCACTTAAATATTAATAACAGTAATGTATACAACATTAAATGAAAACATCTGCAGTTCCTAAAATTATCAAAATTTATTGTGAAAAAAATGTATATCTAGGCTAAACACTTTTCCTTCTTCCAAAAGAACTAAAAGGGCAAGTTAACAGATCAACAACAACAAAAGATAATTTCCTTTCTTCCAAGACGAAAAGGTCCGTGTAAAATACAAGACATTAGAGCTTAATCTACACATGAAGACAGTGCCACATAATCTTATCACCACTTAGTCTTTTTAATTTATTATTGTCTACGCATGAAGAATTATATTACCTATGCATGCATAATTATACTGTTTATGCATGCAAAAGTATTTTGTCTCTGCCTGTAAATTATTCTTGCTGAGTCTCAGAACTCATAGGAGATACATAAATGAACAGAGCTATATTGTAGATAGACAGATATATACTACTTACTGTTCTTGCAAACTTTAGTTTCAAGATTCATGGTTTCACCCTTTTCTTGGCACAGATTTCCTGCAAGTTAAAAGCGAGAGAGAGAGAGAGGATTATCACATGGAGTCTACTCGAAGGAATCATCCGAGGTCTACAGACCTACAATACGAATTCTCTCACCATCGGCCTGGGTTTTATACTGTGAGACCGAAGACACCATTGTATAATTTGGACACTGGCCAGAGTTGGATACGTATGCTAAAGTACACAATCCATCCGGGAAGAAGATATGTATCGTGACTTTAACATGATTACGTAGTATCTAAACGTAAGTTATTAAATAATTCGAAGAAATAACACTTATAGAACGAGTGACATTGAACAGGAGGTTAGGCGCCAGCCTTCATCGATTTTACAAGTGTAAACGATTCTGTAGTGTCCGTGACGTCTCTCCAGGCTAAGCTAAGCTATGCTATGCAGCCATGCCATGCTAAGCTATGTGCGATCATGGGTCACCTTGTACTCATAACAGATCTATTAAAACTTACATTTTTTTGGAAACTACGAGAAACATCGGATTCATATATTTTACCAATATAAATTATTATTATTATTATTATTATTATTATTATTATTATTATTATTATTATTATTATTATTATTTTTTATTAATACAAGTACATTCTAAAGGCAAATCACAAAATACGGAAATATTTGCTTGGAGACCCTATACAGAATACCTGGCGTCAGTGACTGGAGCTTGTAACGCCAGAGAACTTACAGCCAATCAATAAACCAAAGGAATACCCGAAAGGAAAACAAATAGAAAGGTCAGGGTTCACAGATGCCCTTCTTAAGCAGGAGGGTCAGCTTTATATTCCACGAGTCTCGGTATTTTATGAATGGAGTTTTGATGAATACTCGACGGTTCTTAAGGATGGGGAGCTTCCGTTTCCCGTCAAGACCTCATTATTATTCTTGCACAACAAACCCCGTTTTCATTAAAACAGACTCT
Source organism: Macrobrachium rosenbergii (assembly GCF_040412425.1). Taxonomy (NCBI): domain Eukaryota; kingdom Metazoa; phylum Arthropoda; class Malacostraca; order Decapoda; family Palaemonidae; genus Macrobrachium; species Macrobrachium rosenbergii. Next base: position 24,784,999 of record NC_089782.1, read on the forward strand.
AAACTAATGACAGCTACTCAAATAAACAAATAACGTATAAGAGATTTAGTTATATATTCCAATTACGCCCGTTCTTATTACAGTGAAAAAGATCCTACAATAATGAAGGCTACTCAATAAATAAATAAATAACACATAAATAACAAGAGGTTTTAGTCACATATCCCCATTAGATGTCAGGACAAAATAAATCTTTATTACTGGACATACATGTCTACAAAGCATTAGAGAGAAGAGTTAGTAGAAATCAATAATCAGAAAGCGTTCGCTTACGACTAATGAATGAAAACGGCACTCCAGTAGAACAAGAGCAAGACAACGAGGGAGTTTTCTAAAATCATTTCCACCACCAATGAATAGACGACAAAAAAAAAAAAAAAAAAAACTCTTTTGCTACGACTCTATCGAAGAATATTACCGGCAATCCTATCCAGAATATATGCAACGGAAGACCTTGCCATTTCACAGATTTTTTTTAAAAATAAAAACTATAATTCTGACAAGATTTTAGGCCATAGAATGCAAGGCAGTCTTTACTGTTAAAAAATATATTATCTTCTAAAACAAATAATTTTGGACTACTTTCTCACATTTAGACATTTAATACTCTGTACTGTGTTAACAGCTCATCACATACACAATTCAAAGCCTGATTTCACCGGTTCATATAAATCTCCTTCTAATCATTAAGGAGTTATTTTTTGCTGCCTTATCTATAAAATGTCATCTATCACTAATATAAAACCCTAGATTAGATTTATATTCCTGAGCAGCAAATAAACTTGAGCAAGCCCTTATACTTATGAAATATTGGCCATTCGGGTGTATTAGTGAACACTTTAGGCAAAATGACTGAACCTAACAAGGTCAGGCTTTAGTAAACTGTAACTAAGTTGATCGTATGCTTGGCCATGAAACTAAATCAATTATCATAGATTTAGAAGATCCACCAAACATTATTACTCATCTATTTCTACGATCCCTGCTTATACAACTAATGCTTGTTTATTTACAAACATATATTATACATTTAAATATATATATATATATATATATATATATATATATATATATATATATATATATATATACACACAACTTACACACACACACATTATATATATATATATACATATATATATATATATATATATATATATATATATATATATATATATATATATATATTAGTTGTGTGTCAAGGTGTATAGATGGATAACCTCTCCTACTGCAGAAAAATTTTTACAAGTACTAATTAAACATTGCACAATGACCGGTCTTGAGTAAAAAAAAAAAAAAAGAAACTCCTAATTCAGTGCGTTTCCCCGAACCACATCCGGGCAAAACACACCTTATCCTGCCGGACGCCAAATGAGAGCTCTGTAAAGGTTACCTGTCCGGCCTCTCTCTCTCTCTCTCCCTGTCTCCCTAATAATCTTATCAAATGTAATTACAAGAACACTTTTTTTGTCAACATTGCAAGTGTATAGATTCATTGTTCGCAAGAAAATTTGTCATTTTGGTACGCTATACAAAACTAAATCATGAATAGAGGTCAAGAAGCTTCATTTAAAGTAGTATTACCTTCCATTCAATACTCCCTGACAGGTATGCCTTCCGATGCCATCCCGCACATCCACACACAAAGAAGAAGAAGAAGAAGAAGAAGAAGAAGAAGAAGAAGAAGAAGAAGAAGAAGAAGAAGAAGAAGAAGAAGAAGTCAGCTCCAAATCAAATCACTCAGAGTGCTACTCCAAATACTTTAGGATAACGTTACTGTTGACTGAATAACTGTTATCTAATAATCTCTTGACTTTGTTTGTTGTATTATGTAATGGCGATGGGCAGCACACTCGTGGGCACTATCTTAAAACAGTATAATCAAATGCTGAATCCCCAGGTTCATTGTTCTACAATTTCTAGTTGAGATGTGGGATTAAAAAAAAACGGGGGAGGGGGAAACTAACACCTATGTTCAACTTTTTCAGTTGTAAATGTGGGTTACACTTCCCACACACAAACATGCATCTTCGAATCAAGACTAGGTGGAGAGGGGAAATCACCAATGACGTCAGAACCTAGATACAGTCTTCCTTCCTCCTTATAGGATACAATAGGAAGAGTCAACACTCGAACTTTTACCCAGGCACGAAAGAGGATGAACTCTGCCAGATGCGCGATGCTACATTTTTCCTTTTTGGGGGGAGAAGGGGGGAATGGAAGGAGATACATGTATCTTTACATTTTCAACATTTATGAAAAATAAAAAAACATTGTAAAATAGAAAATGGTTCTGTTGATTACAAACTATTCACTTCCCCCTTTTTATAAACCAATTAATTATTTATGGTGGTGCAAATTATCCTTAAAATTAAGACAGGATCTGAAACCATTAAACTGAATTACGGATAATAATGTAGCCCTGGATATGAGCTGTCCTTCAGCTGTACATTAATGCCAAAATATTATTTCCAGAAGCTTCGAAACCCCACAACATCAACAACAACAATAATAATAAATAAATAAATAAATTCTTATGGAACCACTTCTCAATTGAGTTTTATGCCTCAAACAGATGCGATAAAGCTTGCCACTAAAGAGTAACTCTACCATAAAATATTAAATTTCTTGAGTACACAGGAAGTCCAGTGTCCATTACTTATACCAGTTGTATTTCCAATCCACAAGCTTCGATTTCAAGACTAACCTTAAGGTATGTGGACACATCTCCAAAAGTTTCTTGGTAGGAAGAAAAAGGTTAAGTATGAACTAACAAGATCGAAATTGATACATAAGAAAAAAGATAGGCAGGGAAAAGGCAAAATATGGAATAAAAAGACCGAAAATAATAAATAAGAAAAAATATGAGTAAGAAAATGGTTAAGTATGGAATGAAGAGACCGAAATTAATAAATAAAAAAAGATAAAAAAGTTAAATATGGAATAACAAAAGATATAAATAAGTAATTAATAAAACGCATACGTACGAAATTAAAAGACCAAAATTAATAACTAAAAAATAACACTACGAACACAAATGACGATGAAATACTGCAGAGGAGTGAGTGTGATGCAACAGCGTTATGGCAATAAGTTAAAAAAAATTAACGCAATCTATATTTTTTCGACAGTGCAGCTACATTCCTCTTCTGTGCTGTACGTGACACGGAAATATCCTATCTTTTTTTATGCGCTGTCGTACTTCAGCCAGTTCTTATAATCTATTTGTTTCGTTCTACGCGTTTACTTTATACTACTTTCAACTGATAACGAAACAATGCTCTCATATCCTTATGCATTTATTTACTTAGTATGAAAAATACAACTCTTAATTTGGTTTCGAAGATATAATATTTTTCTCTTCCAAACACCTCCCTGAAAAAAAAAAAAAAAAAAAAAAAAAAAAAGGCCAGAAAGATACTTCCATCGTTGTGTTGAAGCAATTTAATGTCCATTAATGATAAACAAATATTATCCCAGTTCTCAGTTTCATGGGAGAATTACACGTTAAACATATCATACAAGACAATGATCAAACAGGCTCTTAACAAAAAAATATCTACTTGTATATAAAGAAAGATAGGAATGAGCATAAGAATATATATACATTATTTTGCTACCTGTCGAATGTTGCGTGAGAGAGAGAGAGAGAGAGAGAGAGAGAGAGAGAGAGAGAGAGAGAGAGAGAGAGAGAGAGAGAGTACAAAGAAGGCACAGCTGCCACTCCAGACAACATTCACCAACACCCCTTCTCCTCACCATATGAAAAACCAAAATACCTAGGGAACGCAAAAGAAAGCAATGAAGTCCACAGACTAGTGTTTCAGTGGATGACGTAGTCGCCCTAGCAAAAATTTAAGAGAATCAACCTCATTCAATAACTGTTACTTGGCCTGAGAAGTGTTAGTTCATACCCCACTCGGGTACAAAACCTAAACCAGGAGAAGCTTTCAAGATAAGGACTACCGAGAAAACTCGAGCATGAACACTTCATTGTCCAACGAGAACAATAGATTATCAGGTTCTGCCTGGACAATAACGCGGAATTCATCTTCATAATAAACATTTCTGTATTTTTTGTGGCTACCACAACACTTAACCTGAAAATGCACAATTGTCTTTCCCTACATAAACATAGCCTCACAACCAAAGGGAATGATATACACATGTCCTATAGGAATAACCATATAGTAGTGGAATTAACGATATATAAGATTTGTAAAGCAGATCACTTTCATAATGTTAAATAGCCTAGGCTACATTGCTCAGCCACGACAAGGTCAAGTTTACATCTTTAACGAATGAACGATCACGACAAATTATTCTAAAAGACGTAACTCGATAAACATTAATATTCTTATATTAAAAGTAACAGGACAGATGATTAAAAAAAATCTAAGAATTTTGGTTTTCTCGATAAAGGACAATGGTGGAGTGTGTTTGTGTGCGTGCTTCCTTACAAATGCTTGAAATGTTTTGCCTTGGACTGCGTACATGATAAAAGGTTCTCTTTTATATTTCTATACTTTGGTTTCACCTCTCCTCTAAGAAGAAAACCTAGCTTTGCTCTCCTCACGGTGGTCATACTTATAGGCTACACTAGTCGATTAGGTTAATTCAATATCTTCTGACGAGGTTAAGTAACACTAGGTGCAACCTTCAAATGCCCTTTTGAAGACAAACTGGCAGGTTTTATGAGTGGAGAATCGTCATCACTTGATTAAAGCTTCAACTAGATACGTTTTGAAGGAATCTATTCGTGTAAGGAATGTCAGAAAGTGGAGATAACAAAACAGGCTTGGAAAAATAAAAACAGATACCGCAACTACAAAAAAAGCCACGTGTCCGACGAGATAAAGGCTAAATGCTCTAATAGTATAACCCTAAGAAGAACAGCAACAAGGACTTTATCATGAGATTATTAAAATAAAATTCGTGGTTGAAGAATCAGCTTATGAAAAAATGGAGAAACAGTAAAAAAAAGAAAAATTCCTATGTGATGTGCTGCATCATGTGCATGAGTTCCTCAAGAATTATTGCGAAATAATGACAAAATTGCAGACGTCTCAAATACCAGAAAATAATAAAACAATCTTATTACCATACTTGGAGTATTTGCGATAAATAAAAATAAAAATCTTCAGAAAACTATATCGATATAATCCTCGTTTAAAGACTCTGACAGGACATTCTCCAAAATCCTACGGCAAATAAGGCACATTTCAATATTTTTCGTGGGATTATGAATATATAAAAAGAACTTAATCGGTAAGCAGTGAACATTCAACTCGCTACTACTTTTTTAAGTACGACGGTCCACATTCATTATCTGGAAAGTTACTGCCAGTCCACATTAACATCTTAATTTTTTTCACAGTAGACATTCAACTACTCCAGTACTTATTAGTACATGGTTTGCATACCATTCTTTAAAATTCTTATAAGTGGACAACAGACATTTGATTACTTTAGGTTTTTATCAATACATAATGTGTATTTAATTCCTTAAAGTACTTCTTATCAAAAAGTACACATTCGTCCCCAAAAACTTCTAATCAACAGACGCAGGATATGTAATTCTCTGTAAGTTTTGATCAGTACATGGCAGGCATTCAACAACAAATACTGACACACTGATTTCAGTGGTGAATAATTATTACACGGTCAACATACAGTTGTTGAGTAATGAGCTTCGGTTATAGGCTACATGACCTGGAGCAAGAAATGAAACAAAATATATGCAAAGGATATGAAACATACACATTCTAAATGATACGAGATGTTAATATTTACTGGCTTAACCTAAGCTTGTAATTCTGCTTGTAACCAACTTTATCCAAAAGATTTCGTATTATGGGATTCAAAGCAGTCATCAGCAAGTACACTCTCTTTACCTATTTTTGCAGTGTTTATTCAACTTATCTCATCCTCTGCCTACGTCTACAGTTCTTGTAAAATCTACTTTATATATAGTGCTGGACCACTTGATCTGACACTACACAAGCTTAGCTTAGCATTGCATAGTTACGTAAATGCTCTATACAAAGGTATAATGTTTTGGAGTTTATCTATATGGTTATTGTTTACTTCCATCTCACTTCATGCATTAAATGAAAATCTTTTTTGTATTCTCATTTAATACATTAAAAGAAGTTCTTAAATTAATGAAGTATTTAAAAATGGCTAAAAAAAATTTTTTGCTCTAATAATGACTGGTTCTGTAAAGGTTGTTAATCTCAACGTGATATGACATCAGCAAAAGACCCTGATTTACTTGGAATCTAATCACAAAACTGATTTTTTACATCTGAAATCAGTCAAACATAAATGGAACAGAAAAATCAATGGCATGCTTAACATCTGAGCTGAAATAACTTGCTCTATGCCTGGCCTACTCTGAACTAAAATACCATATGCTCAGCACATCCAAGATTGCACTATAAATTTAAACATTTTCTTTTGGCAGAGGAGACACTGTGTTTCAAGTTCCCAATTATTAGTTACACTAGCAACTAATTACTGTTACAACAGCAGGATCAGAAACAGTTAATATTCATAATCTTACTTATGATGAAGCACCAAAAAAGTGAGACATGAGCTAAATAAAATACTGAAAAAGTTAAATTTACAGGCATGGCATATGCCATTACAAAGATTATTATTGACTATACTTTATCAATTTCCTGTAATAATGGCATTTATATATGAAAAAATTATAAACTTTGAAAAAAAAAAAATCCATTTTGTTGTCTGATTAACTGTCTCCTGCCTAAACTTCCTGACACCACACTGAACTTGCAAGCTGACAGTGACATCCTATGACATGTACAGAAATAGCTGTTTGAAAAGCTATGTGTTTATAGAAATAATCTATATCATATAATGAAAAAATAATAACCTGGCCACTGATCCAAGCAAGAGAAATCAAGATGTTTGTAAAATATCGACAGCCAATAATTACTAAATAAATATAAACGAGAGCATCCCGATCAAAAACATGCGCAAAAGTTGAGGAATCCAGCGAACTAACCCCGTGATAATCTTATATACTTGTTGCCTGTCATAAGATCCACCTTACTGAGCATTAGAACATCATCCACACATTACCCACAAAGAATTGTGCCCCCTGTAGTATAGGGTCCCAAGTATTTCTGTTTTCAACTGTACCCTTCTCTGATTTTCACCTCATTTAATATAAAATGACAGATCTACTTAATGAGATTTTTTAAATGTACCCCCAGAGTATGACAATGTTTCTAAGGGTGCTGCTTAACCTGACTTTTTCACTTGCCTAGCAATGCTGACCCAACCAATCCTAGGGCCCAGTACCCTACATAACCTGTCCTTGGTTGTTATGATATTAGGTAGATGAATTTGCTAATAATGAATCTTGAAATGAGTACAATTTTACTTCAAACTATTATCACATTTCAGACTTGAAAATATAATTCTCCCGTGTTTTAATCCTATTCAGACAAATTTCTGACATCTGTTTCGCGCACGTGACCAAACTACCCACACCTAACGTCACCTAACCTAGGGTGCCATGTTCTTACTCAAGTGCTTGGTAGACCTAAGCTTATTAGGGTTGGTTTGAAAACATGAACTTGTCTAGGTCTGAACAATAACTAGCAATAGGATCAAGGTCCTTGTCTTCCAATTATTTTATGCTTTCCCCTACCCAAAAATCCCGCTTTCCCACTACAGTCCCCTGAATTGTAGGATATAAGGGTTCTTACTCACTCTTCGGGGATAAACATAAATAAAAGGTCGCTAAATCTCTCATTATCTCGGTAAATTTCTCAAGTTATCTCAGCCCTACTGTATTACATACACCCATTTCTATATTTGACCAGACAAACCTTGGTAGGTCAAGAAGAGTTCAATCCTCTAAATTTAGCCTAGGATAGGCCTATGCATTCGACAATAGGCTTATCCTGGTGTCATCGCACAAAAAGCCTGGCATCAAGACATACTTGTCATTTATTCACCAACAACTCAATACTGACTAGGCTATAGGCTATTATATAGGCTAAGATGGGTGATTACGATCTCCACGAAAACCAATCCGACTTACTAGGCCTATTCATTATTGATGACCAAGTTGCTTACTTGGGATGTAACTTTCCTGCTTCTGAGTATTAAACGTAGAAATACCATTAAACGTTGCACTTAACACTTCAATGACCGAAAAACACCCACAGCTTGCAAGCACACATGTATATTCAATTTATTCGATGGACGTAAAAACGTTGATTCCTTAAACAGGAACTATAATACCATCGGTCAATCGGAGTATCGTACTAATGTTTATTCAATTACCGTTTATTCGCATCAAGACAATACGTTTTTAACTTCCTGCCGTAGTTATCCTCGAGTTTATCTCAGAAAGTTTTTTTTTATGGTAAACTGGAAACATAGCTTCATGAGATACGAACGGTAGATTATAATCCATCAAACAGATCGATTTTTTTTGTCAATCGCCCGTCGAAAGTTGTTTTTAACTAGACCTTGAAATGTTCAATTTTTCGTGGCCGGTTTCTTAATGTATTGAGCCTGAAATTATTTTAAATGGAAACTTTGACGGCGATATTTTGCCTGAGTTAATAAAAGTGTTCAGGAGTTATAAAGATTAATTATAAGCTCTCAATTCAAAGCTTACAAATCAAGATTTTATACGCTTTTAAGTGATCATTAGACAGAGTTTAGAAAATTATTGTCTGCTTGTGGTACCACTCATTGTAAGTGGAAAATACGTTGTTTATATGTCATATCAACATTTATATAATATGGAAAGAAGAAAAGAGACAGAGATGATAGGCCGTGCCTCAATGAACGGTTTAAGAAATCTGGTGTGATTGCCACAGCTTGAAATTAGTCTACAAATGTCAATTATATAAACAGGGTTTGATATACCCGTAACTCCAACACAAAGTAAGCTTTTAGTCCGTAATGCACTGTAATCAAATACATAACAGATGACAGCTCGTGGTTACGAAATCGAATGGACCTGAGCAGAAAATCATTTCTTGCCGGAACGGGGACTTAATAGGCTACTAATGAGACAAATACGATCTGTAGCCTATATGGAATGCACGAAAAGCGCATTAAATAAATGCGAAAATCCCCCTCAGAATGGGCATCACAGTTCCACGTATGTCATTCATTTCAACAGCTGAAAGCCCGTGATGGTTAGAATCGTCACCACTAAATAGACGCTTATGCTGGCTGAATCTATTATGGAAATGTAGAACTATTAACGATGCGTTAACGCTATCTTCATTTTTCTTCTTCCAGATTGTTAATATGCTAACTATTACCTTCATTTCGCTTATCATATGCCGAAGCATGAGTACAGGATATTACGAATTCCATAGCGTGGAGAGAGAGAGAGAGAGAGAGAGAGAGAGAGAGAGAGAGAGAGAGAGAGAAAGAGAAATGGGGGGGAAGGGAATTTCATCATCACTTCGCGGCTGACCACATAGATATGTAAATAAGGCTACACTCAATATAATTATTCATAATTTTCACATGCTCACGTGAGGCAGGTAAATTTTTCTTAAATCGTTCCTTTGTTAGACAAGACTGCAGATTACCACAGTGGCACAAAAGGGAACAAGAATAATGCAACTGCTTGCCTAGCAAACTTTATGGATTAATGAGTACTTATGTTTTCGGAAAAACTGAGCCAGAAGTAACCAACAACTCGATGAGTCCACACGACAGGGAGCGGAAATAGTCAATCCTTGGGATGGAGAGCCAACGGTCTAGGTACCTTGTCCGTGGGAGAGGCATGTCGCCTATGTGACTGCACGCCATCCCTCTCTCACCAGACAGAATCAGTCCTTCTTCTTCTTCTGCTTTTCATTTGAGGGGACTCTGTTTTTCTCCCTGTAATACCTGAGTGTCTCGTTCTAGGTTGGCGGGCTGAAGTAACTGGTGTGTATTTTTTAATCGTTCGATAATAATAATAATAATAATAATAATAATAATAATAATAATAATAATAATAATAATAATAATAATAATAATACAGTGGGAGAAGGACTTTTAGATATACTGTATTTCGTTTTTATAACGCTTCTATGATAATATTATTCAGCTTTTGAATATGAGTTACTTTTGTTCAAATAAAGCTGTCCAGGTGTGTGTTTTGAAGAATCTTATCTTAAGCCTTTATTTGTTAAAAACAATAATGCTGTCAGATTTGACAGTTTATGATATCATTTATAAGATTACTATTCTTTTAATAAATGTATCATTACAATTTGTTATCATATTGAAATATTTATTAATTTTGCTGAATTACATGCCGAAATAATTTTGAGTTTTATAAAGCTGTTGAAATGAAAATGCATGTTTTCCATCTCCAATGGATATAAATTTATATATAAGTTTCCGGTGATACTTTTTTTCTTTCCTTTCTGCGATGACCAATATCTTTCTGACCTCAGTGCATATTCTGAATGCAACTGCTCTACCTTCGTCACTGTTCTGAGAGACATGCGACGGTCTCACGTTCGTGATATTTTTGTATGTGCAAAGGCAAGCTGGAGTCGACTCAAGGCCAAGGAAAGTTTTGCGGTGTCAGTCAGTAAGAGGTTTGTGGTAATTTGTCACCTTATGCAGACAGACTTAGTTATATACTAAACGAGAAGAATAAAGTAATTATTATGTGATGATAATAACTTTAGAAATGTTTCACTGCTTACTAAGCAAGTGTTTTGAAGTTTCCCAACTATAATTATTTTTTATTTGCATTGTTCCTCCATGAAATAAGCTTCACATGCTGCGATTACTTTCCAGTGAATAAATGTGTGTATATGTGTGCTGATTCCTTACTCAGCAAGGCCTTATGTATGGACAAGTACATTTATATAAATTAGACCAGTTTTATGAAAATGTGTACGGCTTTGACTTAACTATGCTTATCATGTAGATTATAACCTGTCATGCTTACAGGTAAATTTAATGACTTTAAGAGACATCCTTGAAAAATCAAGGAAATATATGACTGAAATGTATATAAATATTCTTTGATTAGCCTCTTTTTACTGCTTATAAAAGACGGAAAATGAGCACACCAATGAAAAAAAACCTGTTGGCCGTATTTGCGGTAAAATGGAGAAGCTGTATAAAAAAAAAACACACACAATCATAACTAGGCCTAAATGAAGCCAGAGTTTACCTGGAGGGAGAGATTGATGCTAGCGATAATGGAACACAGTGAGGGCTAGGGGCCAATGGAGATTGACCGAATGAGTTCGGTTACCTTCAAGTTGAAAATTTAAAAAAAAGTTCTTTTTCACCCTTGAAATATGCAGTTAAATTTGAGAATTTAAAGTTGCGCGTGTAGATTTGCCTTACAGTGTTCATTCTCTCTCTCTCTCTCTCTCTCTCTCTCTCTCTCTCTCTCTCTCGCTATGTAGCCTATGTACTGTATGTATGCATCAAATCCGTGCAAGTCCTTTAATGCTAAATAGTCGACAAAATATGTGATTTCATAAGTACAAAAATGCAAAGTGGAAGAAACTCAGGTGTTGAAGGAGCCCGCACTCATTAGGTTCATCTTCATGAAACTTTCTAATTAGCTGGTTACCTGCTCAGATCAAGCAGCTCTTTCAAATCCCGTCATTCGTTTATTTTTTCTTTTTTTTTTATTTCTCGGGTCCTATTTATGTCATACGTGAGCTTATTCATGTGTTTACCTTCCTCATTAAGTCTTTAAAAAGTCTTTATTTATAATTTATGCTGCATATGCATCTCTGTACATCTGTGCATTAATCAGCATTCCTAAGGGATGATAACAGTATTCGATCCTTCTTAAGAAACCAAATTTGGGGCACACCATGTGGTTCAAAATGTGCATATGTGCCTCTATATTGCATTACACAGTTATACATGCTTTCATACATGTGCCTACTGTGCATAGCATGAGCAACGGTATGCCATATTTTTCAATACCTTGCTCTCTCGACAGAAACCACAACCTCTGTGTAATGTTCAGCTTTCGTCATATGTTGAAAGATCTAAGCGTTTACAAAGTGTACATTGTACATATATATATATATATATATATATATATATATATATATATATATATATATATATATATATATATATATATATATATATGTGTGTGTGTGTGTGTGTGTGTGTGGTTTTGTGTGTGTGGTTTTGTTTTGTGTGGTTTTGTGTTGTGTTTGTGTGTGCGCGCGCATGCGTTTTAGAACTAACCGACCAGACGTCAGTAACAACGCAATGCGCATCCTCTACGGAGTGCGATTTTTATTTCTCACGGATAAGCCAGCTCGATCGAAATTCTAGCATCTTCTCATTGGGGGTCGTTATCGACCGCGTAAATCTGTTATTCGTTTTTTTCTTACTTTAACTGACAAGAGATAATGGCCCTTTATCAGCCTCACTTGAGGGCTGTTGATCACAGGGTCACTGAGTGTAATATGATGTTTATCTTTATTAGTTTTTAGTTGTTTTTGCTTATGTAGTAGTTTAAATTTTGCCTCATTTTCATAGACAGGCTGTTGCACAGTTAGCGGCTATTTTCAGGGTTAGCGAATCTCATCGGTATTTCATATATTCAAGTTCAGGATGTGGAATTTTTTCCTTTCTACGTGTTTTCTGGATAACGAGACTTCTCGCTTTTAAAAGGCGGATTTTGCTTTGGCTTGTCTCAGTTCCCTTATCATAAATTATGTGAAAATTAAAATGGGATGAAGCAAATATCACTCTTCACGTCTCAATGAAGATAAACGGAAAAAACAGCAATTCTTGTACTTATTTTCTCCGCATAATCAGTGTCTCGTTGCCATAATGGGATAGGCAACGCAATACCCTTTTGTAGCCCAGGCTTGAAGGAGACTGGAAAGAGAGGTGGGAAGGCAAAGGAGCTGACATAAACCAGATAGAAACGATTGTCGGGAGAATGTAAGTCAGAAAATACGAAGGCAAGGAGAGAGTTCAAGAGCGCGTGTGTGTAACATTGCAGTAGGCTTCGGGTTGTGGAATAAGCTTGTAGTTTGAAATGGAAACAAGTACCTGTAAAGAGAGAGAGTAGGGGGAGCGGGCGTTAATGAACTTCTGCTCAAACGAAAGTCATTAAAATGAGTGTCAGACTTATCTTGTGAAATGCTTGTCGTCCTTGGACATTCCAGGGAAGAAAAGATTAGAACTGGATATAACCTAATCATTAGTAATTACTAAATGGAGTTTTTAAGCCTAATAATTAGGACGCACTGTAGGACAGATACAGGCTAATTATGTGTAATCCATAACTCAGTTATTAGCTTGATAAATCAATACCGGTGATGCCTAAAACTGGTTATTATTGACGAACCATGAAATACAAGGAAAATTCAGTAACTTCATATATTCAGGTCAGAATTTGCCCCAGATCCATTCGAAGTTTGAAATCTATTCATAACTTAGGGAGAAGCTTTGGCAGCAATTTCGGGTTTGTTAAGAACGCCCTGTGAAAATCAACTGTCACTGCAGCTTCAGTAGTGACATGGGAGTAGTGATGGTGGGATGGGTGGCGGGGTGGCAGCTTGCACTGCCATATATTTTAACAAAGAAAAGCAATTTAACCGTGAAAGTCATAAAAGACAAGAAAGTAACATGCATCATATTCAAAGAGAAAAACTACAAAACATTGTTACCATCAGGGAAAGAGTTAAGTAGATTATGTGTGTTAATGTTTTAAACGACTGAATGGGGAAATCGTGATGTATTAGAGATGTGATGACACAGACACAGAGTTGAGCAGTTTAGGGCGGAGAAACCTAGACTGAACCCGCAGATGGGTTTTGAAAGCCTATGATAAATCTACCTCAAGATTATAAATTAAACCAGGACAAGAAGTTAAAGTGCAGTTCACATTTAAGAAGAGACTAAAAACATTCCTATTTAATGGCGAAAACAGAATAATTGCTACTGGAAAAATAAACTAACGTAAATTTATCTTAGAGGTCGAGAATAAAAATAAACATAAAAACGTGACAAATTAATGCCGATGTTGCGCGATGATAACATCTAATTAATAGACTTTTTGCATGCTTCATTTGGCTGTGCTCACAGTTTTAGACCTTTGCTTTAGGTCGCTGCCTGTAAAAGTCATGGCTAAATGTTTCAAATAACTCATAAATGCCACCAAGCACAGAGTGATGGATCAGCAGAGCAGGGAAAGTGCCGACTAGGGCTGGGGATGGGGGGAGGGGGTGTGGATGCTGGTACATTCCCGTAAAGATAAGACGTAGAAATTACAAGAGAGGGGAAATGGGGTGGGAGAAAGATCGGAGGGACCGAATCCATTTACCTTCTCGGATGAAAAATGAAGAAACGACAGGGAAGCTGGTAAAGATGTCTATCGCACAGATGTGTGTCATCCCGAGTCTAGCACCGATGTTGGACACAATTAATAATACAAATAGCAGTATAGATGAAGAAAGCGTTTCTATTCATACAATTAGGGTTAAGCCGGACGAAACCAGCAACATCTAGTTGAGACTAATTTCATATCAGAAAAATGCAGACAGAAAACTTAGATCAATGAACATCAATATTACAACGTTAAATTCTCACGCGCTTTCTTTGATCACGCACTAGTATCATGTATTTCATACTGCACTTATTAGCTAACAGTAATCGATAATTTTGGACTGATAACCTCCTTTTGGATTTCGAAAAGGTTAAGGAGAGTACGTGCTCTCCAATCAAAGGTGACTCAGTTATCAAAAGCCTTTCCACTGAGACTTACGTACCTTCATGAAATTATAAAGCTACACATTTTCTTCAGACACGCTTCAGTTTGACATCAACAAATGAATGCAAACTTGAAATTTATTATAGTCTACTCGTTAGTGACAAGAAGCAGACGATATTTTCCAAGGACAGTAGAACGTTATAGATAGCAGGAATAGTCTTTGTGGCTCTTAATACTTATCGTCTATCTTAAATAAACTTCCATAAGTATACGGATTTTTTAGAGAGAATAAAGAGGCAATTGTTAAATTTGATGCAGTATATAATATTATTCTATAATTATGAACACCAACAAGAACATGTTCGTCTTGTTAGGGGAAGATTCCTTTGTGAAACGGTGAAACTCCCTTTGTCGATCGTCATTTGTTTTTTTTTTATACTCGGAGTCTCTTGTTTATACTCAGCCGGCTGCAGGCCTGCAGCTCAGTCAGTTAGTCTTAAGCTTAATAGTCTCTCTCGGTCAGTCGCTCGAGTAAGACCGCTCGCAGGACCAGTTGTTATTTAATTCATATTTTCCTATAACATTCGAGAAAATGGCTCCCAGCAGATTTACCGGGATTAAAGTTGCTCCACCTATCGAGGTATTTGCTGTCATGAAGGCTTTCAATGACAGCACACACGAAAAGAAAGTGAACCTCAGCGTTGGAGGTAGGTTGTCATTTCGGATTTGTTGCAAGAGCTCGATATTACCTAAGGAACCGCGAGTGGGCGGAGTCGCTCGCTCCAGCGCCTTTTTCAAAATTTTTTTTGAATGCTATATTTTATTTTGTAGAAGTCTTGCCTCCTGTTTGAGTATAGGCTAGTGAAAGTAAATGAAAAAAGGTTTCTGGCCTAACAGTTTATATATGATGTTATGTAAGCCATGAATACCAAGAAGTAGCCACTTTTAACTTCTATCAACTGTGGTAATGTTGAGTGGGAATGGTAAAAGATATGCTATTGCCTATTGAAACGTCTTTTCGTAGTGTAGACTAAGTATTTTTTTTTATTGTGTAACATTTTTTTTAAGTAACAATATTCTTCAGGCAGCCAGCAGTTTTCAATTCGCTCTCCAAAGCGAATTTTTCGTTGCCCAAACTAAGTCGTTGATACTCGAGAGATTTTATCGTAAAATCTACTGTAGAACTGACCTTGATCGGAATACAGAAATTAGGAAATGAAAGCAGTAAGTATTTTATAAATACTCTTAAATCCGTTTTGAGGCAATAGCCTACTATGATACTAATATTAATGTCGCCAAATTATAATATCGTCTTAAATCCGGAGTGAGGTAATAGTTTACTATGGTACTGTAATATCTCACCAACATTATAATATCAGGGGTACTTGAGGGGCAATTGAATATATTAAAAGTATTTACATACAGATAAGTAGTTTTAGTACATCTGTACTGTGACGTCAGTGCGACACAGCCTGGGCTAGGCTAACTAGTTTCGATACAAATGGTAAATGTTAGTGTTTAGCCCATGAGCTGGTAAGAATGGTCAATTTGGACAAGTTGGAAATGCACCCCCACTTCTGTTTTTCAGCATTAGCATAATGGGACCACAGTTAGAGGTTTATAGGTGGGGAAATCATAATTTAGTGAAACGGATGGATGCATCCAACCAAATCAATCTTGAGACATTATATAAACATTTTAAAATATTTAAAAGTAACTTGTTTCATATAAAGTTTAGACAAAAATTTAACTTCAAAATTGTATTAACTGGCATTAATCAGTCCATCCTTGTTGGGGATTAGTGTTGTCAGTGCACTCCCTTTCATTCCATTTACTGTACCTCCATTTATATGCTGTCATCCAACTTACTTTCCACCCTCTCCAAACAGTTAATTCATAGTGCAAGTGTGAGGTTTTCCTTCTGTTACACCTTTCAAACCTTTTTACTCTCAATTTCCATTTCAGTGCTGTAATACTTTATAGGCCCCAGCTCATGGCCTTAGACCTAAATTCTATATTCTGTTCTTCTGTTCTTATTCAGTCCATTCAAACCTGCCAATATTTACTCAAAGATGACCACCTAGACTTAATTTTGACTCGTCATCCACACTTTGGTGGCTGCTAAACTGTATGTTGCAGTTGTTGTGATAATAGAATACGATCTCATATATGTTATTTTGTAACTGATAGTATATACTGATAATTCAATGCTGTAATTTTTTCTTGTTGATTTCTGATGTACTGTAAGTAACTGCTAATATGTAACTTTGTTTGACGTCTTTGGGCGTAATAAATTTATTAAATAAATAATTATTCAGTCCATGACAGTGTTAGAAAAAACTGAGCATTTTGAATAGTCAAAACTGTCAGTACCATTTATCTCCAAACAGTGGATCAAGCTGCTCTTTGTGACATTTCTTTCATCTCTCCCAGGGCTTAGGTTTATTGGCTGAAATGCTCCTTCTAAATATGTATAGCATTTTGAAAGTGAAAATATTTCCTGTTACTCATGCACAGCATCAGTAGTCCAAATTGTTACATTTTCTTTGTTTTCATTAAGGTAACATTAACCAGACACTCAAATGGAATTAGGTACTTTAATATGCATAATTCCAAAAACTTATAACTATGGAAATGATCTTAGGGCACCCTCAATAAATGCCTAGCATAGCCCCATCCTTGATGATACAGATTAAACTGATTCAGTATGAGTTTTTGCATCTATCCATGTTTTTGCAAAACAATTATAGTAGAATGCATTGGTTATTGCCATTATGTTCAAAGAATTGCATTGTTATTGTTTCCAGTCTGAATTAAAGTACAGTACTGTGATTCGTGGAGGAAAAAGGGTTGGAATTCAGTCATGCTTATAAAGTATAAGACAATGCATCTGGCGATCCTTACCCCATTAACGACAGATACATTTGTATTTTTGCCTCCCAACACATCCTCATTGCTGCAGTTTCTTGGTCATGGTATAATATGGTGTATACAGTTTTAAGGTAAATATTTGCCATTGCACTTATAATCAATTAATCAATTAGAGCTGCAATATATGAGAGCCATGGCATGTTAGAAGCTAACCTGGAATTGATAGAGAAATTAAGAAAATTTGGATAGTAAGAAAGCCAGTCGAGGAGGATTTGTTGCTGTTGCAAAATATATTCAAAGCTGTGAGGATGTTTTAACAAAAGACTGATAGATGGAGACAGACAAAAAAAAAATGCAGATAAAGGAATGTGGACTTTACATGATTTTGCTGAAATGATTCAGTTGCATAGTAACATGAAAACAGAATAGGGTGTAGGATCTGTTTGTGGAATGTAACCTACTAATGGATTGAGAACTGATGAAACATGGTTTTTTGGCAACACCTTTTTATCAAAGCATCGGATAAGGGTGAAAGTTGGCAAATGTATACTTTATAACCCGACCTAATTTTTGCGAGTATTATTTAGTACCTAAGTTCGATAGTTTTGATATTTATAGAGTAAAATGAAGTCGCCAATGCCAGAACCAAGAAAACCACAGACAGTGATCCTAAAACAATTCGTGATGTAAGCAAAATATGATGTCATGGGGCTCCGCCCATCCACCAGGTAGGCGGTAAATGGATATGCTTAAACAGTCTAGGCTTCAACAAATTCGATAATGGCCTGCAGGATATGGAATTGTCCCCGTGGTTGCAGGACTGCTTTTGTGCTAAGGCCTCCCACTTTGTATACAAGTGAGAAGACCCGTGGCAAGATTTACTATAGTGTGAATAGATAATTATTTCTATAGTGGGTAATAGTTACTAGGTCACTCCAGAAGTGTGGGCAGGAGCTGTTAGACAATAGGAGTACTGGAAGTCGGACAATATCCATGAGAGCGTGGAACCAGTCATCACTGACATCGCTAGCGACGATGAGGACTGGGATGATGACCTCTTCCTCGAGAGTGACAATGAAGATATTTTGTAAAGAAATTATTTTTAGTGATAGACGTTTTATTTGTACATCCAGAACATATTAAAATGCAGTGATTATAACAATATGTTCCTCATTCAAATTGATTTCAATATATTTTTCTTTCCATGTTATCAGTATAAATTGTGTTAAATTTGGTTGATATTAAGTAGGTAAATAATAGCTTGCCCTCGAAATCTTGACTAATACCTTTTATTTGCAGCGAGTATATGAACGCTGTTTAGGGTGCTGTATGATATAAATAAAAAAAAAAACAAAGAAATATAGCAATGGGTTATAATAACTGAAATAAAACAATGGCATTGACCTTTACACCTCTAACAATTGAGGGAAATGAGGTATCATTGCTTTTAAGTTGAATTCTACTTGTAGTGACCACTCCTGACTTGCTGCCAATAGAAGGTTATAGTGTTGAAACTTGAGGGAAAACAAAATGGATTGCCTTTTTATATTCCTGCCGTGAACAGATGTAGATCTAACAGGTGAGCTATAGACTGGTTCATTATGTGGATGAATTACGTATATTGAATTATTTGTAAAGTAGAAACAATATGAATATCAAGAAAATGGAAGAATTCCAAGCTAACAACGTAGTCCCAACAACTGCTTTGGAAGTTGCGATGAAACCTTCACAAAATAATAATAATAATAATAATAAAATTATTGAGAATGGTAATGCAATCAAGGGGACGATGACAAATTGTACTCACCATCATTTATATCGCTGAAGCCTAGGATAGGTACTAGCAAGGCCAAGAGAAAGAGAAATTCTGCTCACTTCCCCCCAGATCCCCCATGTAGGCGGAGCTTTGTCTACTTCCTTATTGCGTCAGCAGGCGAATTGCTGTAATGAACAGGTACCTCCAAGATACATCATTGCCTACATAGTTACCCCAGGTGGGAGGTGACTCCACCCAATTGGGTAGGCCTTGTCTACTGATATCAGTTAGTGAATGTGTCATTGGCAAGTGGGCAGAGCCACGGTGAAGAGACGTTTTCCCCATTCGAAAACCTCTTCACTGTGGGTGGAACCTCATGATGTCGTAGGTTAATGTCAGTACTGTATTGTGTTCAGAACCTGTAACTGCAACTTTGATGGCTCTGGCATAGTAAACACACTTTTACTCTGATAAGTACCAGAACTATTGAACTTAGGTACTAAATATTACTTGCAAAAATTGGGTAGGGTAATAAAATATACACTTGCAAAAATTAGGTAGGGGTTTAAAATATACACTTGCCAACTTTCACCTTTACCCAATGCTTTGATAAAAAGGTGTTGCCCAAAAACCGTGTTTCATCGGCTCTGAGTCCCTCAGTAGGTCACCTAATCATCACATTATTTCAAGGTTACAACCAGTGTAATAACTGTTTGATAAACCGAAGAGGCAGGAAGAAAGGAACCTCTTGAGTTCCCGTAAACAGGAAGAACTCCTCCTTTGTTGGATGTTCAAAGTTAGTGTTGAGATGACGTGTTGTCAGGGGAACCATGGCCTGTTATTTTGCAGCTCAGTGTTTATGTTGTTCACTACCGTACATTTCTTGTCATCACATTCTCTGTAACTACTACATCAGTTTCATCAGTTTTTACCACAGTAAGTATGAAGGATGACAAGAGAGACTGCTCATGCACA
Organism: Macrobrachium rosenbergii; assembly: GCF_040412425.1. Lineage (NCBI taxonomy): Eukaryota > Metazoa > Arthropoda > Malacostraca > Decapoda > Palaemonidae > Macrobrachium > Macrobrachium rosenbergii. Next base: position 24,805,320 of record NC_089782.1, read on the forward strand.
TACAGTATACAGTGCTGGTAAAGAGAGTGCAAAGAGAAATAAAATAATTTGTTTAGGTGGAGAGAGCCATAAAATTTCTTTATATTTTTCTTACCACAGACAGCAAGGTACATCTACCAAATCCATGTTACCAGTATATTTAACTGATTAGTGCCAGAGGGACAGGCCACAACTTGTCTCTTACAATGTATTTGCTTGCTTTTTTATAGCTATCAAGACTGCATGGTTTTGCAGAACTGAATGCAATTTTATATCTGAGTGAAGGAGCCTGGATGTATACTTGCCTACTAAAGTTTATTCTGCTGTTGCAGCTGTTCATCATTCAGACTGTTATGCAGCGTATTCATATCATTTGGATCAGTAATAAATAATTTGAAACATCACTCATTCCCCCAAAAATTACTGTACTGCTCTTGTTTAACATCATAGCATTAAAGGTGTAAGGTTGAGAGGCTGTATGTTTTGTAAGACCTTAAAACCAACCTTTTCCACAAGAAGTGCAACTACAGTTTACATTCATACATGGTATAGTTAAAATGACAAAGCTTAACATGGGTGCACATGTGTTCTCATTTCTGGAGGAAGTAAATTTTTAAGGTTATATTTAATGGAAATAGTTATTTACAATTTTAGGATATGGAGATATATTTACCACATAGTATTGTTAACAAACGAATACCATCCCCACAGCTTACCGTACTGATGAAGCCAAACCATGGGTCTTACCAGTCGTAAGAAAAGTAGAAGCAGACCTTGCAGCCGACATGTCTCTCAATCATGAGTACCTGCCTATTCTTGGCTTGGAATCTTTTTCAGTTGCTGCTGCCAAGATGTTGCTGGGTTCTGATCACCAAGCAATTAAAGATGGAAAGGTAAAATTTTTTATGCATAGTATACATTTTGTATTTTTATTTATTTGTTTGCTTGTTAGTGTTAGAAGCCAATTTTTGCAGCGTCTATGCCCTGTACATCTTATGTAGTTTGGAGGATCTTCATGTGAGTTTAGTAGATCCTTACAGTAGTGGATAAATGTTAAAACTTAAGCAAATATATAGGTATTGCTGGAACAAGATTCCCTTAATAAGTACTCTTTAAGTACAACATTAACAACTCTTATAGTAAAATAAAATAAGGCATTACTCAGTATTTATGTAAAATTTGCCGTACACATTTTCTGTAAAATAATACTTTACTCTATAGGGAAGTTAGCTCATTGGTTCCAGAGGATATGTCAGGATGTCGTAAAGGGATAAACAAAATTCTTCTGTATTTGGGATGCAGGCCTAAATGTTATGTAAACCAATTTATGACAGTAAGTTGATGATGGATGCACAAGCTAACTAGTAATTGCATAAGATGTTTGAGACATGGAGTCATCATAAAATTTTTGAAATGAGTGATAGTGCTAGATCTTATCTGTCAGACTCATGCAGGTCCACTCCTAGCTTCAATCTTGAATGCACACATTTACAGCTGAATTATCCAGCTGATTTATGGGAGCAGTGTCTTGTACATACCTTACCCCAGCTTTCCTGATTGTATATTATCCACTGGCCAGCAATATATAATGAAAGAGATTAGTTTAACGCTAAGCTTCTGCTGTCTTACTTACTGATGGTAAGTAATAATGTGTGGGGCTGAAAATATACTTTAACACACATTTTTTTTCTTTGATGGCAGGTTACTTCCATTCAAGTGTTGTCAGGAACTGGTGGCTTAAGAATTGCTGCAGAATTCTTGCACAGAGTTCTCAATTATGACACCTTTTACATATCTAATCCAACTTGGGGTAATTATTAATTTTATATGTTAATTTCCACTGAATTTATGTGTTAGTTCTTTGGGCTTTATATAATTTAGGTAATATGCCCATTTGTTATGTATGGTCAGAGGGAAATTTTAGTGAATGAACTTTGAGATTGTAAAAGATGTGTTCATATAATATAAATCAGAAATGGTTTGTGAATTTTGGTAAATTAAAAAGTAACAGGGTCTTGGTAAATTCTTGATAACAATGAGCTTTGGTTACACTTTATTTCAGGCAACCACAAAATGATCTTCAACCAAGCTGGGTTCACAAATTGTGTTCAGTACCGGTACTGGAATGCAGGGACTCGTGGTCTTGACTTTGATGGCATGATAGAGGATCTTAAGAATGCCCCAGAAAATTCAGTCATTATCCTTCATGCTTGTGCACACAATCCAACAGGAGTGGATCCAACTGAGGTATTTTATTGTTGCAGGATAAATTCGGCAACAGATGTTTTGATTGTCACCTGATCTCAGATTGAATGGTATTTTTTGTTTGTATTAGTGGGGCTTTTTATTTTATATGTATACTGTATGTTTATTCAGGCATTGCATGAAAGCATGATTGAAAGTCTTTCAAAAATTTTTAAAAATTAAGTTAATTACGTCATAAGAGAATACAAACCATTACTTTACATGTGCCTTTTTTCAAGTCTCATGACAGAACAAGCCCTTAAATTACCTCATTAGTGGTAATTGTTTAGTGACTGGAGTGACTTCAAGGGGGTACCCATTCCCACTTGTGTGCTAAACCTTTCCAATAGTCCTTCACACTCAGTGTGACCAGTTTTAATTTTTAGTCCATTTCTTTATTTGTGTGACTATAATGACCAGTAGAACTGCTTTTTGGATCCAAGGCTACTTTGCAGGATGGAAGGAAGATGATGTTTCACTACATCTCTTTGGCTCCAAGACTTCCAGTAGGAAGAAGTCTGTATGGGGTTAAGCATGATGCTTGAATGTCCTCAGCCCCAGGATTTAATGGAATACTGTAGAGTTACTACACTTGGATATCTTGTTCGGTGATTTGGTACTGGTTGTGTAACTAATCAGCAGCCATGAATGTTATCTTTTTATCAAAGGACATTGTTTGTTGATGGAACATTTGGTCTTCCACATCATCTTTGTAGGCTGCAGCCTATATTGCCACAAGGGAAACCCCTCCCATTATATTGATGTTCCATACCAGGCTTGCGACTAGAGGACCCTAGGCAAGATTAGAAAGAGTGAAAGTGACTGTGGTTTTAGTTATCCTCCTCTTGAGCTTTTTCACCCAATGTGCCTTGTGTAGTACACTCACTAATATTGAAGCTTCTTGTCTGTGTCCTTTTGCCCCAGTCTGCACTGCTTTTCGCATTTCATGTCCATTAACCTACTTGCCTTAATGTATCTTTCTCCTGCTCTGACTTGTAGGCCTCACTTGAGCATGAATCATTCACGCCACGATTGTTAGCCCAGGAGCATCACTTGATGGTCACTGTTAACTACTTCGATAATTCGATAATGAACTCCATCCATAACTGGCAGTAGTTGACTTTGGCTGCTTTCCTGTAGAACAAATGAAAATGTCCCAACTAAAGGTTGTTTGCAATGTCCATTCAGCCCCTAGCTCCACCTGTTTAGCCTTTTACTTTACCATCATTCCCACTTTCTTCTTCCATTTTGCTGTCCAGTCTCTCTACGCCTCCTTTAAACTGTCTCAAGCGCTGAATGGCTTCAAGTGCTCAGAGTTTGGCTTTATATACAGATTTTTAAAATCAAATGTAAGATAATGGACAAAGCCTAACAGCAAAGGATGCAAGGGATGTCTCACAGACCAAGTCATCATGGAGGAAGGTTTGTTTGCTTTGATTTTACTGTAGATACAACTAAAGTTTCTGAGGTCAAGTTCTTGTGATCTTATAACTGACCTTTTGGAGAGCTGCAACAAGACTTGCTGCAAGATGTAATTTATGTTTCAACTTCAACATAGGGTTGAGTGTGAATTATTTGTGACTATGCCTCAAACTATTGACTGGAATATTCAGTGCACTTTTGCCATATTTTAGAGTTAAGTGTGAAACTTAGAACAGTTGAAAGAGATTTCATGGTGGGGGAATATTTTTAGAATACGGATCTTAGCCTTGTCTGCCATTAGATGTAGGTTTGTCTTCTCAGAACTCTCCTCAGAGCTTTAATTGACCAGTGGATCTGAGAACCAATTGAATGTCAAACTAAGGTTAATGGTTTGTTTCCTGTGATTAGTTTCTTCTCACTTGCAAGCTTGGTTATTCTTTTTTGGAAACATAAGAATTCATTTCTGTTCTTATTAAGAGTTAAAAAAGAATTCTCTGACATCTTAAATCTCATCCAGAATGAAGTTTGTTACTTCTAGGCATACAAGTTGATCAAGATTGACTAACTAGTCCTCCATGGCTTTATAAGGGCCATAATTAGTTATAAAAGGCTTTTATATAGGCCGGCTTATGAAGTTTTTCCATGCTTATGACTTACTATTAAGAGTTGACATGACACCTCAACATACTTCCATTTTTATATTTCATGGGAGGTGAAGCAAAAAACATTTGTCCAATCACAGCTCCAAGAGTGTACTTGAAGTTGACAAGATGGCTCTCAACAGAGTAAAATATTCTTGCTTTTTCTTTACTGAAAAGCCTCATTTAACATTTTTCTGTGGCATATGTGAGGTCAGACTCATAACTCTTGGCTTATGATTAAAGACCTTGACCTACTAAGACCAGTGAACTTGGGCACTTGTCAATGTGGTGGTATCTATTTACTAAACATGAAAATTTCTTTTGTGGTAATAGTCACATTGTAGGGGCAAGAGCACTTTGGATTTGTACTGTATTTCAAAGTTGCATCTGTTGGAAGATAATGAAGTTTTGATAATAGACTTTTTTTGTGAATTTGCTCGTGGTTTACCATTATTAAGCTTATACATGTTTATCTTTGCCATATTTATCCTTGCTTTACCATTGTTAAATTCATACTACCATAGTGCAGGGAATGATGTAAATATGTAAGGTTCAGAGTGTATTGGCCATCCATTACGGGGATGTGATTAAAGTTTGTTATAGCCTTGAAATTCTGGTTATGTTTATGAATATTTTGACAGTTATAAGTGGGTCATGCATGTATACCTTCAGATTGCTTTTCACTTTGAAGATTTGCTATTTTATTCTAAATATTGCTGTTGAGGTCCTGTTGTAATTGAAAGTTTATGAGCATGTTATGAAGGTGGCTTATAATGGAGGAATGCCATAATTAATTTTGATGTTTGCTAGTAATTCCATATGAATTATTTATTTGTTTATTTTTTTGCATTTGGCACCTTGTAAGATCAATCAGTCTCTCAACTCCCTGTAGGACCAGTGGAAGCAGATTGCCGATGTTTGTGAGGAGAAGAAACTCTTCCCTCTCTTTGACTCTGCCTACCAAGGCTTTGCATCTGGAGATCTTGACAGAGATGCTTGGGCTGTGCGCCATTTTGCTGACAGAGGATTTGAGATGATGGCCACACAGTCCTTTTCCAAAAACTTTGGTCTCTACAGTAAGTTAGGAGGCTTTTAATTTAGCATTTTATCTACTGGCTTTTTTAAAATTTACTTTTTAGTGTTAAATTTATCTTTGTATAACAAGGAAAATACAGAATATTGCCCAAATTTTAGATATGCTTCTGTAGCTTAGTTTTGGCTACTTAAAATTGATGGGAGAATTGATATACTCTATTGATAAAGGTAGTGTAAATATTGAGTAGGTCTAATGAAAGTTAAGGTATGATACAAGTACCTTGCAACCTTGTATAAGAGTAAATACTATAGAATGTAGTTGTTTTTTATCTTAGTTTCCAAGTTGCCAGACATTAATACATTCTCAAGTTTCCAAGTTGCCAGACATTAATACATTCTCAGGCAGACTTGGCAAATAGAAATAAATTTACAGGTTTTTGAATTTACAACTGCCAAGTTTTATAACACAATGCCATTAAATTCCTCCCCAGATGAAAGGGTTGGCAATCTGATGATGATTGTTAATGACACTAGTATGATTGTTCCCATGAGGTCTCAGCTGACATTACTTGTTCGAGGTTCTTACTCCAATCCTCCAAGCCATGGTGCTCGCATTGTTTCTGCTGTCTTGAACAATGAAGCACTTTTTAATGAGTGGTAAGTACAAAGCTTATGGAAATCCTTTGCAAGTTTCAAGTTCTGATGCTTGTGTGTGTTTGTTCTTGGTATAGCTTTCCTGGTGTAATTCAGAGCTAGAATTTTGAAGCAAGTTTGTAAGAAACTGACAGTGTACGTCACAGAATCATTCATTGTCCTCTTCTCACCAGTATTTTTATAGTACATAATTTTGTCCCATTTTAAAATTAGCATTGCTAGTGTTTACAACACCATCTTTCAGTTTTCCACTGAAATAATGTTGGTACATATATTGCCTTCTAATTTTGCTTGATTGAAACTACTGTAATCATAATGAATGGGACAAATTTTTTTGCCATATGTCAGTGACAAGATGTGCTATGTGTAATGCATGTTTCATAGTATAAAAAGCTCATTAGATAAAGTAGGTGTAAAGTTTAAAGGTTTGAGATAGTGGTTAAACATTTGTGAACAGTAAAAATCTTTTTCACCATTATTAATGAAGTTTGATGATGAATGTTGGTTAAAATGTTGAGTCGGTAGAGGAAGAGCTTAACAAATTTGATGACTGAATGCTGTAATTCCATATTGTGTGTCTGGCAGCTCACCCTTGTTCAAACAACATATATATCCAATTCATTAGCATTCATCTAGGTTTTACATGTGTATGTGTACTTTGGATCTGCTAATAAGGAGGAAAGTATGTTGCATGGCCGCACTATAATTACAGAAACAGCCCTGAGATCTTGAGTTTGATTTCGAATATTTCATGTCATAAAGCCATGGGTGACTTAGTTTTACTTGGATGGTACACAAGTTATGTGCTTAGCAAGAAGTTCCTATAATTGCTGATTGTTTGTACTGTATGACTAACACTACAGTACTACAAAACCAGTTACTGAATCTCACCATCTAAGTGAGATATTGCCCACAGTGTCCTGGCCAGCCCTGTTAGAGTTGATAATCTGTACAGTGAGTCTCATTATACACACAGTAGGCAGTACTTGGCTTTATCATAAAGTACTTTATTGAGATCACTGAAACATTTCAAAACTAGCATACGGTTCACCCAGAGGTTTTGCAGTTCAGTGAGAATTAAAAATTGGGGCAGTATTTGGCGATGTTTGTTACCTCCCTTCATCCCAGGCTGCATTGTTTTCTGCCTTAACTTTTCAACTGATCGTTTTACAATCCTGAGCATCCTCTGTTACATTCAGTACATAGTACTGAGTTCTCCCATGCTGCTTTCACATAGCATTAACATGGCCATTGTCCTTGATGTACTTTTTCTGTGGCTTCCATTTCAGTTCATCCATAAGCTTTTGTATAGCTTACTTTGTGCCTAAAAAGTAGGAACAGCAATAAGTGATGCTGGTAGTCTGTAGTTTTAAGCCAAACTAAAACTAACAATGATTATCTTTGTCCACTAATGTAAGAGGTAGCATAATAGCAAGAGTATGGAAAGACTCAGTTCATATGAAAAGTTTTTTGTTTGACTTTGGCTAATTACTCATTGACAAGGTAACAACCTTGCACCATTGGTAATGGCCTTGACTTTTTGCTTTTTTCATGTTTTATTTGCTTTAACTTGGCTCCAAGTTCTGTTTCTTGCTGTTCATAAAAGTTTTAATCCACAGGAGAGAATGCATCAAAATAATGAGTGGAAGGATTATTGAGATGCGCAAAGGACTAAGAGAACGCCTTGAGAAGCTTGGTACCCCCGGGACCTGGGATCACATCACCAAACAAATTGGAATGTTCTCATTCACTGGTCTCACAGGTATGTGTCTTCGTTTTTATACTAAACTTAACCGTACTATGTGAGAGGCTTTATAAACATTAATTTACAATGTCTATAAAATATCCAATGAGTAAGTTGATTTAGAAGTCCATTGTTCTTCTTCATATTACATGTGTTTGTGTGTAGTTGAACACAAAAAAATAATTATCATTTGGCTTTACTGTAGTTAAATTGAAATACGTATCTAAAGATTTAATGTTTATGAAATAATGTTTATAATACTCTACAGAGGCAAAACTTAGTTCATTCAATACTGTTACATGTGAGGAGTTGAATATTCCTTATCTTGACCATGAGTTATTAATCTTTGTTAAATATTAATTAAGTTTTGAATTGCTGCTTGTAACCTATAGAATAAATTTCAATTTTTTACTCTGAAAAATGTTGTTAGAAAACTTACTTGAGAATAGCTGTAGGTTTTAGAGAGAGAGAGAGAGAGAGGGAGAGCCAAGAGTTGGGGATTTCTGCATTGTTAGTCATTTTCCATACAACTTATTTTTCCCTGTTAGCACTAGCAAGAATTAATAAGTAATTTTTTTTTTTTTTTTTTTTTTTTTAACTAGAGAATTTGAGCCACAAGCATCAGACTTCACCTTGTACAAGTACAAGAATGATCATTGTTCAGAATTTTTTCCATATTTTGATAAGTTTTATATTAATGATCATATTTTTTTCCTTCCAGCGGATCAGGCTAAGCACCTGGCAGATAAGTATCACATATTCTTGCTTTCAAGCGGTAGAATCAATATGTGTGGACTGACTACTGGTAATATTGACTATGTTGCAGAGGCTATTCATGATGCTGTAACCAATGTCAAATAAAACATAAGTTTCAATGGTTGTGACTCATTGAAAATCAATGGTTGGAGGTTGTAGTGATAAAGGATTTTTACCATTGATTTAATTTTCCAGTATCGATCAAACCAAGGGCTCGGCGAAATTTGGAAGCTAGGTAAAAGATCAGTTTTTCATTAAAGTGGTAAATTGGGAGAGTTATTTGACTTTTAAAAAATTTAATGTTACCTGAAAAATATGAGTAAACTGCAGTAGTTCATACATTGCTTAAAGGAGGCACTGGCTGTGTTTCAAGAATTCTTAGACATCATTTGAGCTAATATTAAATTTGTTTTCTGTATATAATGTGCTCTAATTTATAAGGTTATTTATAGAGGTAGACCCTGCAACACTTTCTCCTGAAATTAATACTCAATTACAGCAAAGAAGTGGGTGTTTTCAAGTTATGTATATGCTCCAAAGCAAAATACTCTAAATACAAAATTAAGCAAAGGCAGATTTGCTAAATAATTGGCATATTTCAGTATGCCAGGTAAAGGGCATTTCACTTTTTTTGACCAAATTATTTTTAAAATCTGGTTGTGTAAAGAAATATTTACATGTTATAAAATTTGTTGCAAGATCTGAAATGACATTTTAATGAGAATTTACTTAAGGCATCAAAGAGTAATATATTGTAGAGGATTATTAATATTATTGAAATTGAAATATATATTTGTGGATGAATAGCAATATATGAGTAGTTTTGTGTAATTGTGAATTGTACAGTGTATAGAATGGTGCAACAGTGAGAAGTCAGTGATCTGTGAAAATTAAAGGAATTCATATATGATTTTTATTGCCTCCTGAAGCTTGTAAGTTCCCTTAAAATATTCAAGACTTCAGTGATTTTGAGTCTTATTTTATTTATATAGGATAGTATTTTTATAAGGTTGACAATTTACCATACTGTTTTATGGCATTTTTACATAAATGGCATTACACACGTTACTTATTTGTACAGTAATATAATTGAGCCTGCAGATTTGACTGTTGTTTGTGAATCTGTTAAACTTTGTTTAACCTGTATTTTGTGTACAGATTATCATGATTGTTAATTTGCTCTATATGCATTTGACTGTAGAATGTAGGTAGAATATTCTTAAATATTCTAGAAGAGAGTTATGATGTTGATAAGAGTGATGCAAATGTTAGTGCCTGTGTGTTAATAACAGAAGATGAACCTTCAAAACACGGTTGATTGTTGCACCTGTAAATATAGTTTTTGTTTCCATTGTCACTATTTTGCCAGGAGAGTAAAGACCATTAAAGCATTTGCCTTGGTTTTTATTTGCCATTAATATGAAGAAAACAGTGTTTTTGTGAGCACTTTATTGCAAGACTAACAAAATAGAGGCAGCTATTTTATTAGGCCTGAGTAAGGCTGCAGAGCAAATGAAAGCTCTTCATTAAGGCTATGGAAGGTTATGGTCGATATCTTCTATGTACAGGAAAAATATCCCTTACATGAGATGTGTAGTGTTCAACAATATACAATGGTAATATCTAATAACAGCCATTGCTAAAATAGCCATTCATGTCTGATGGTCTTGGTTAATACTCTATATTATTTTAGTGGTTTGTGTAGTGAATGAATATGAAAAACTGAGAAACACAAAGGAACTCGGAAACTAACCACTTAGAAAAAAAATGTGCCCTGTGATTCAGATAGTCCTTAAAAGAAAATGCAAAAAGTTTTACTGTACCAGTGACAAAGTCGATGGAAATCATGCTTTTCAGCTAGATACGCAAAGCTTGTTTCATCAATGGGTAACCAGAAGGATTTATTTTTGAATCTGCATCTTAACTTTGCTCTCTTTGGCAGTTGCGTTCTGCAAAGCAGCGGTGGTCCTAGTTAATTTTTTCCAAAAGAAAAATGGTGCTCAAATATTTTTGGTACTTGTAATGATTGACTGCTAGAAGCATGTAGCAGATACAAGTAAAAATATGCTATTCATTATGCATTTCAAAACATTCCAAATCAAATTCAAACTGTTCAGAGACGTTACTCTTGTGAGAATGAAAACGATGTCTAACTAGTGCATGAATTCATTGGTTAGATATCAAAGATGCATTTTCATTAAGGACTCTCCTGAATCACAACAGGGTCCTGGAAATACTTGATTCATCATCATCTCATGCCTTTACTGTAATAAAAATTATTACCAGCTTAACAAATTGGTCATGCCAGTAAGTCTCGCTATAACTATTATACTTAGGATTTTGAAACTTGAATGGTAATCCTGTTGAATATAATCCTAAAACATATACATAATACTTAAACAGGATTTCACCAGTATTGTACCCCTTGGGACGTTGAAAAATCCTAGCTTGAAAGTGACTATACCAAAAATGACACACTTAACAATCCTGCAAACATTCCTAATATTTGCATGTAGTGATTAAACTACCAGAAAATCATAGGCTTAACAATCCTGCAAACATACCTAATTTTTGTCTTGGACTGCCTGTTATTTAAGTGTCCCCTGGATGTCACACACTGCTTCTACATTCATTGTTCTCTGCCTTAGTTTTCATCTGTATTCTTCGGTTTCTTTTCACCAAGCCGCCCACCTTTTTCAACATCTTGCTCCAATTTTCACATCACTGAAAAAATAAACCCTTTTGCATAAGAATTGTGTCAGTTGAAAAATGTCAAGGTGGCCTCATTAAATTACTTTATATAGGAAAGATGATGTCATCGGGCTAATGTAGTCTGTATAAAAAAAGATCAAGGAACAGGGGGCTTCCACTTGGTATCCCATGTACACCATACTACGATATGGTGTTTAAAATATAGCCTTTCATACTGGAGGAAACCTGCCACTGCCTCACCACTTCTGCCAGTGTTGCTTATCTTACGACCGAAAGTCCAATGGGAAAAGTTGGTGTGAAGGACATATCCTATTCCCCTTACCTTGGTATATCACCCTTGTTAGTGCACGGGCTGGTCCAGTGCATGGTCAGGAAGATACTCCATATAGGTATGCAAACCTATGGAAAAATACAAATTACTTTAAAAATGTATATTGTGAAGGTGTGGTAATCTTAACCGGGAAATATCCATTTCAAATCATTAATTGGACTTGAAGAAGAATGAAGGGAAAATGCAGAATTTGATAACTTCATGTTGAGATTGCCTCTTGCATAAGATAAATGTAGATCCTGAAAAAGGCAAGTAGGCATTTTCATGGATTATGCCAAGTAGTGTACAGTACACTCACAATAGGAAAACATAATGTATATTATGCTTAAGGATATGAGTGAGTATTCTTAGGAATCATAAACGAATGCCTATCATTTTCAATAACTTAGATAACTGACTTAATGTTATCTTTGCATGTAAAAACATTTTTTATTTTAAAATTAGGTGCCAGAGGACACTGAGATGATAATGTAATTTTCAGCTCATTAGCAAATATTTCAAGATGCTCTTCATTAAAAATGAGTTCAAATATGTCTACTCCTAATAGGTTTTACTGAGAAAGTCACATGTATTACTACAATTGAAGTTAGCAGACATTATTAAAATGGTCTTATATATCTACTAAATACAAAAGAAGGTTTGTGAATACAGTATATGCCCCCTCTTCTCTTGCAGGCTGGTCCAATATGCATTTATTCAAGAGAAACTCTATGCACGATGCCTTACAGTGAGACAGAGGTCAAAATCAAACAGGAATTTACATTTGGCCATAACTTCAGAACTATACAAGTTGTAAACTTCACATTTAGCACACACAATTCATTGGTGATGTTTTGTACAGAGTTAAATCAGGGTCTTACTTCAGAAGTCAAAGGCCAAAGAGAAACTTAACGTTGACGAAACTTTTTGAACTATACAAGATGGAGATTTCATTATCTGGCAAACCTAATCCAGTACTGATACTGATGTGCAGAGTAAGGTTAAGCTCATACTATTAAATCCAAGATTAAACAGGAATTTGACGTAGGCCATTCCAGACCAGAATCATTTACAGTTACGTTTCTGCCTTAGCCCAGCTGGGTGTAGGTGAAAGGATGAATCAAGTGTATTTTGAGATGGTCTGGTCATGTTGGAGTGGAGGAGGAAAGGAAGCCCTAGGCTAGGTAGCAGTTATGAGCGAGTCATTGCAAAGGAAGGAAGGACCCTCAAATCTAGAATGCATGAGTGTCTTCAAGATATACATAGAAGAAATGACTGATGCAGTGCGTGCGTGGGTCTGATGCACAGTCGATGAAGCCTCTCTGTGACATTTTGCACATCATTTTTTACTTCTTTTATAATACCCTTCTAGCCCCATGGGGGAGGGTAGTGCCATCAGTGCACCTCATGCAGTGCGCTGTAGGGACTACTTAAGGTTCTTTGCAGCGTCCCTTTGACCCCTAGCTGTAACCCCTTTCATTCCTTTTACTGTACCTCCATTCATATCTTTCTTCCATCTTACTTTCCTGAAAGGTGCCTCACTGAGGACCTGGGGCAACCAGAACGAACTGTAAGGTAAGGTCTGTAAGGCCCTCTCTCAGCGATTGTTTCATAGTGCAACTGAAGGGTTTTCTCCTGTTACAACTTTCAAACCTTCTTTACTCTCAATTTCCTTTTCAGTGCTGAATGACCTCATGGGTCCCAGTGCTTGGCCTTTGGCTTAAATTCTATGTTCCAATTATAACACCCCTCTGAAAATTCAAACAAGTGCCTACTAATAATTCTGCTTGTTAGTTCTGAATCGACCTTTAGGTTGAATGCTCATACTAGTCAGTTTACCTAATGGAAGAGTAAACTGATGAGAACCATTCAAGATCAAATATAAATATTGCCCCAAATGATTTTTCATGTTCTGTAAATTTACGTAATGAAATACAGAAATTCAGAATATTCACGCGGAAGGTGAGACTGTATATATATATATATAACTCGACTTTTTATTAATGAGCTGCTTCATGATGGATTTCCGTGGCTCACTGAAAAGCTTGTGGTGAAAAAAAAAATTTAAGTCATGTTCTTTATATATATATATATATATATATATATATATATATATATATATATATATATATATATATATATATATATATACACACACATATATATACATATATATATATATATATATATATATATATATATATATATACATATATATATATATATATAAATTTCTGATTAACACAGAAGGGATCAGGTCTAGGTCTTTCAATTTGAAAGGCAAGGGCTGCCCACTAGACCTTTCAATTGAAAAAGACCTGGTTCAATCCTGATGTGAGTCAGAAATTTATTTCTGTTCCACAGGTGATTGTGTGTTGATTATTTATATATCTATGCATATGTAAAGCTTTGATAGAGCTCAGAGTTTTAATTGATTTTAATTTATAGTTCATCCGTTGCTAGCTTATTCAGTGTTATCATACTCCTAATGTTAATTTGAGTTTATTAATCAATACAAATCAATAAAACTAATATTATGTCACATATATATATATATATATATATATATATATATATATATATATATATATATATATATATATATATATATATATATATATTCGATATTACTTTACATATTTTAGTATGATTTCTGATGTTGGAAAATTCAGTATTGGACAGTCCTGACCCTCAGCAAATCGTTTAGTCGATCCCACGTATGTCCCCGAATTACATTTGGAGCAAGTATATTTATACAAGACTGAAGATCGCATTAGTGGGCAGAGTATGTCTTTTAATTTAAAAAAGTGATCTTATTGTAAATGGGTTTTTTTCGGAATGAGAATGACCTGTAACATGTTAAAATGTTTTCCTATTGCAGAATATATGGTATACTGGCATAAAGTTTCTTCCTCGGTACTGTGCTAACGACAGGAGGATCAGGTAGTTTCCTGTTTAGGAAATTTTTGCATTGTCTATAAAAAATATGTGATGGAAACCACTTGTTGATAAAATACTTATGTAAAAACGATACATCTTTACGGTATGATTCCCATGACGAGGTTAAATCATAAGCCCTGTGGAGGAGAGCATTAGTTTTGTCAATAGTTTTGTTAATAATAACACACACACACACACACACACACACATATATATATATATATATATATATATATATATATATATATATATATATATATATATATATATATATATATATATATATATATATGTGTGTGTGTGTGGGGATAATATATTTAACACACACACACACACACACATATATATATATATATATATATATATATATATATATATATATATATATATATATATGTGTGTGTGTGTGTGTGTGTGTGTGTGTGTGTGTGTGTGTGTGTGTGTGTGCATAATTTGTATATAGTTTGTATTCGATGGAATACTCAACAATAAGCGTAACACGGAGTTTGCGATAAGCAGAACTACACAACAGGACTGTACATTGTTTATTTGGGTCGTTTTGTGGTTTCAGTATTCGAAAATAAGCTGTAGAAGTTTTTTCCAAATAAAGCTGAAACCATAAAATACCCAAATGAATAATACAGCAGTCCTTTTGCTATATGGTTCTGCTTAATCACAAACTTCGTATTATGCTTATTATGTTTGTATACCATCGAATGCAAACATTTATAGGCATAAGAGATTCCTTTAAAAAATAAAAAAAAAGAAGAGTGATATTCTGTCGATCCCATCTGTCATCCATTGTCGTTCCACTTGATCAACGACAAAGCCTTGTAAACACACGCACTCACGCGCGCACCCAAGTTCTTTGACTTGACGAGATTTTGTACCCTGACACATCTGCCAGTCTAGACAGGCAACTGCAAAAATAGTGCCGCTGTTTTTGTAAAGGTTTAGAATCTGCTATCTTAAAAAAGAAGGAATATCGCTGCAAGTGGAAGAGCATTGCAGCATTTTCTTAGCGAGAGAGGGAGACAAGAGACCCAGAGAAGTATGTCCGATGTGTACGCCCTTGCTGACTGGCTGTGTATGTAATAACATTCCATTCTTATGGAGACTAACCTTTTATTTCCCGTTGCTACAGACTTCGTTCGAATTCGTTATCGCTGTTGTCATGACTAGGAAATGTCTTTCTAACTTTCGTTGTTGACCCTGGCATGTGCTTCCGTTTCTGTAAAATTAGATAATGATAATAGATCTGTCGATGTGTGCGGACTTGCAAAGATATATGTTTAGTATAAATTTCCACGACGTCCGTTCGGGCGCAGAGCTGAGAAAACAAAAACAAGAATCGCGGTCTCGGTATATTTAGGAAACTAGACCGCTTTGGAATGTCTTCATTTATCTTTTCCTGTCTTACTTCCTAACAAGAAATATTTGCTGATGATGAAACATAAAACACTCCCTTTTTCGCGAACAACATACCTTTAGACAGCGCCGATTATAGAAACTACGGCTGTCGCCGAGAAGTGGACGAAAAAAGCTGAGTTCGAACGGAGTGTTTTGAAAATAGTCCGTTCTCCTGGCATTTCCTCTCTTCCACGGATCGCGAAATAAAAAAAATCTATACAGTAAAAAAAAGGCTTCTAAGTATTTGCTGTGTATCTTTGTTTTGCTCACGGTTCGGATTAATCTAATCTTTGGTATGTTATCAGAGAGTGATTGATACGCTGAGTTCTTAGGCTATGAGTGTGGTATGTAATCTGACGATACGCTTTTCCTAGTTTCTTTACTGTTGTAAAACTTTGTATTTTTTATTTTTTTAGCGACATTCTTTCGTCTTGTCGAAATGAATGGAGGAAGAGACCGAGGGTTTAATTTGTGTTTATTTGCTCTGTTTCACCTCTTGATCTTTGATGTCAGGGATCATTTTTCTCTTAGATATCCAGGTGGCCTGTTCATATCACTCTAAATTGGCGTGAGAAAAGTTATAATAAAATGCGGGGATGTAATGCATGAGACAATTAAAAAATAAATAAATAAAACAATCAACAATTATATACATACGTATACATATATGTGTGTGTATCTTTTTCTTTAACGCGATATGTTTATGTTTTATGTTACAATAATTTTATAATATGATGTTATGTTATGCCAACAGTTATGCTGTATTACAGGCAAAATATTTCGAATCTACTTCAGTCATGGTGTCTAACTACGTACATATGTACCCTAACCCCATAATGTTGAAACGCACTGAGAGTCACTTCAACAAGCACACACACACACACACACACACACACACACACACACACACACACACACACACACATGACACACACACACACACATATATATATATATATATATATATATATATATATATATATATATATATATATATATATACTATATAATGTTTATACTTGATGTTAAAAAAATTGGCAAAATGCATTCTACGACTGTAAAGGCTTGATTTCAAACTGAATGACAAAAAATATATGACAGAGTGTGTGTGTGTGTGTGTGAGAGAGAGAGAGAGAGAGAGAGAGAGAGAGAGAGAGAGAGAGAGAGAGAGAGAGAGAGAGAGAGAAGATGGCGGGAGGGTGGTAGAAACAAATCAACAGAAGAATAAATTAGACATGGTTGTGATATTGGCATAAAACAGGTATGATTTCCCTGATTGGGTATGACCACTGCAAGGACACTTAACAGAAATATTAACACGACCATCATTTAAAATGAGTCAAGTCCGATTATTCGGAAAAAAGAAAGATGGCAGCGAGTGTGAAATACACTCATTATCTGCTAGGTTACGTAACAAATCATGTACGACCAACCAGATAAGGAAATTCTTAGACCTAATTAGCCTAGGTTCTTATCTAGCGAAAGCTAAGTTTTTGTCTTATAACATAAGAATCATGCCAGATTTACTAAAACTAACGACACCAAGGCTTACAACGAGTAATTTGGGATGTATGAATAAGTAACAAGGTTATACTAGGGTCTAGCATCTGCAGCAGCAATGGTTAGTAAGGAAACTGTAGTAGGATTAGCCTAAGTCTTTTGAGATAGCCAAACACACTAACCTTTCTTCTTTGCGTTGTTCTTTCTGCCTTCACACGTGGAGATGCTGTTCTGCTTAAACCTGTCAGAGAAACCCAAGTCCTTTTAGCCTTAATTAATACATAATTATCCCGAACAATAGCATTAAACCATGGTAGACCTCTCGGGTAATAATGGAAACAGTAGTGGTATTAGTAGTGGCACTTAAATTAAATGCCTCTGATACAGCTCCTCCACATGGAATCAAGACACTTGCTCTAGGAAAAAGAAAAATCAAAAGTATCACGGTGACCTTGCTCAAAAATGCAAGACAGGCAGCTGGGTACTGGCTGGATGCGAAGAGGTGGTCAAGAATTTGTCGGAGGGGCTACGCCGGGGTATTAGTATGACGACGGAATTAGGCGTAAAAAACAAAATATTAACCATCTGCCATAATGGTTTGGTGCTGTCATGTGATGGTAAATAAATAATGAAAAATACCAGAGTTTCGAGAGGAAGTGAACAATTGAGAGAGAGAGAGAGAGAGAGAGAGAGAGAGAGAGAGAGAAGAGAGAAAAAAGATCGGATTATTTAAAGGAACGCTTTAGGAATATACACTGATAAACCTACAAACAAAGCAATTGGCCAGTAAATTCAACATTCCACCGTAGGAATGAAAAGAGGAAACTAAACAGGGAAGAAGGGATTGGGCGTTCCACGAGGCAGATTCCAGTAAGGAGGAAGTTAGACAATGGAGGAAATACTTGTCAATTGAGAATCGGCCTACGTTCATTTGAACTAGCACTACGTGACTTGATAGTCCATCAACATGCTGTTCAACAGAAAACAATCTGTTGCTATTTATTATGAAACTTTTGCAAAAAGCTAATACTGTATAAGACGACAATACATCGGATGTTAACAATGTTCAGATCAGTTATTGCAAATCATAAGAACGGATGCTCGTCATGTGTTCGAGAGTGACACACCATTAGCCTTCGTGTTGAACCATTAAGCATAGGCCTATGGGACACACAATCTGATGGTCCTGTCTAGTCCAGGCCTTATATGCAACATGAGTAAGATGGTCGTATTTAATGGATTATATTAACGAATAAACAATGCAAAATGTGAAGGAAAAAAGATGTGAGGTTACCTAAAATCAACCTAACCTGTCCAATCTTTGGCCTATACTATTGCTACCGTAGTAACAGTAGGTCTAGCTGTTAGTACAGTGAACCATGTAATCTAATCTCTTATCTAGACTAGGCCCACTCTTCTTCTTCATCCCAGTTTAATCTCTAGACTGGGTCATGTTTTTAATGAGCCTTGTCCAGGTGTTTCTGACACTCATTAAACTGCTCATTTCATAATGTGTTTTGGCAGATGCTTTACGGACGGAAACCCTCCTTATTTATTCGGGTTTAGGAAAGAGACTGGTGTAAATAATAATAATAAAAAAAAAACATTAGGGGTTAGGAAAAAGTTGAGTCAATCCGGAGAAGGTAGACACACCTTTCAAGGTGGAAGATTATCTGTGAAAACAGGAGCAGAGAGAGAGAGAGAATTCCAAAGTTTGATGGTAGAAGAAGGGTAGCCTTGTTATGAGTGTATATTAAAAGCATAGCAGTACAATAAAACTATGCTGAATCTATAGTTTAGAAACACTCGTAATTTCGTACGATGTTCAACAGCTCCTTTGCCAGACCTCAAGTGCACAGCTGAATGTTGGAATTACCCTCCTTTCCTTGAAAATATGTAACGTCAGCGTTTCAGTTCGTTTGACCTAGTCGAGAGGTCCACACCAGACCTCTTATGCCCTTCAGCACCTTACCACACTTAAGGGTAACCTTTGGACAAGGGCACTTGTTAGGCACAAGGCCTGCTTGATTTGAATCAATCAACCAATTGAAGTCTTAACTTGTTTTTCTCATAAAAATAGGTCATCTCTAACTTCCAATCCATGGTTTAGCCTACTCATCGTCTGCACAAATTAATGCTATCATTGGAAGGCCGATGGGAAGGGCATCTAAGTGACTATATTTACTCGGATGAAAAACTGAGGAAAAAAAAAAAGAAACGAACGCTACCACAGAAAGGAGCACAAGCCTCGTTCCTTGAAAGCGGGAAGTCTAGATGATAGATTTAATCATCTGGTATTACTTTCTCTTTCTTATGTAAATGACAAATTAAATATTGTAATTTATAATCGATAAAATAACTACACATTTTGTTACATATCGTGAGAGAGAGAGAGAGAGAGAGAGAGAGAGAGAGAGAGAGAGAGAGAGAGAGAGAGAGAGATCACATGAACAAAAAATCGTTTATTAAGAAGGAAATTCCTTTCTCACTGGTAAGTGAAATTGGGTAAAATCTTAGATTAAGAGATTCAGATTAAGATTGATAATGAGATCAACAAATAAATTAGTGAAAAAGGAAACTAATGAAGGCAAAAACAAAAAACCCAAAAACAAAAAATAATAATTCCCTTGCCACAGGCAACAAAAATGATATCACTATATGAAAAATACTGTAACTCTGTAATATGGAATGTTTGAGCCTAGATTGGTTAGGCCCGTGGTTCGCGCCCGGCCTACCGCCATCAGTCGACCCAATAGTGGACAGTGTGAACGGCAGTTACGAGTGAAAAATAAGAGCATGGGACAGGCAACCTTATCCCTCAAGACTTTGCAGGTACGAGAAGGCTCTACCCTTCTGGCGTCAAGGCAAAATAGTGCTAGACTTGGTAGTACCTTTACAGTATGTGGATGCGAACAGCACACTAATTCAAGAGACAGGTACTAAGGACGAAAGCGGAAGTTTCCTGTTTATGTAAAGCTTATTTATTAGCAGAAAAAGGATTACAATGACGTATTGCTTTAATAACAACATTAAAAACTACTAGCATAGAGTACTAGTGGATGGTCAGCTTATTCAACTTTTATATGGCAGGACTTCTTTCTGACAGAACTGAGTCTAAAGCAAGTCATCTTATCAACTGCACTTTACCAGAGTTGATTATTTTTTGTCGTCGCTCTTGAGAACTGCATTGTTGCGTCACTACACCTGTCCTTCTAATGAATAGCGTACCTGTGGTACTAACGTCCCTTAGGGGAAGAGTGGGTCACATTGACCACTTTCTTTTTCGATATCTTAAAACATTTTCAGATTGATAGAACCCTTTGGCGTTTTCACCTTCATCAAATATTTCTTTGTTCACGGAGTGGGCGTGTCAACTCCGAGGGCATGGCTGTCACACGCGTGGAATTCCTCTCCTTATTTTTTGTGACCATCTCGGTTCTCATTGAGGCGTTTTAAACCACGACTAATGCAAGAAAAGACCCAAGGTCACCTGCGCGGAGTAAATCCCTTCGTGATGGACTTCATATTCAAAACACGAAGTTTGGAGAACAAATTTGCCTCTCTCGTGTATTTTAAGCATCATCCCTTAAAATCCCAATGAATGCACCTATTGTCTTTAATTACGCTGGTGGAATGCGACAGAAAGGTAGTTTGGGTAGCGGGGGTTGGGGTGTGGAAGGTAGGTAAGAAAAGTAGGGGTAGCAGGAGAGGAAAAAAAGTTCTCTGAATTATTCAGGTGAAGCAAAGGCTGTCTTCCCTAATCCGCATTCCATTCCGTCTTCAGATTTTGCAACTTGTTTGAGTTGTTACCTTCTCTTTTTCTTCTACCTGGGGCGTTTTGTTTGTGAAACCTGGTGGCCATTGATGACCCCAGACAATACCTTGAACCTGTTTACCATAAACATTTTTGTTAAAAGGCAAATAAAAAAAAGGGGGGTTCTTTTCCACCAAGGACATAATGCTGTGTACGCGCGTAGTGAAACGTGCGTAGCTAGAGTCAAATATCCCGTCAAATAAACACAAATTATTTTGTATTCAAATATGGCCCTAATAACACGAGATATTTCGGCCGAGTTTCCCTACTACTGGCTTTGGAATGCAGGGCTTTGATTGGTTCCCAGGAGTGTGTCTGGCCTCCCATTGGTGGATATTCGGCAACGTCACGGAAACGTTATCGAAACGTCACGGACTCGCGGCATCCGCGGCGGTGATTGGCCGCTGGAGGTGACTCGGCGACGATTGGCGAAGGAAGGAGTCCCTTGACGTCATTAGAACTTTAGTAGAAGTCTCAATATGGAGGACAGTGGACGGTAGTGATGAGAATTTTTCTGTGTTTTTCACTGAAAACATAATGCCTAGAAGACGAAATGGAGAGTTGCCGTTACCGAGTGGATGGGAAATTGGACACGATTACGACGGAAAGATCTATTTCATCGATCACAACAATAAGAAAACGACGTGGATAGATCCGAGAGATAGGTAGGCCGTGTCTCTCTCTCTCTCTCTCTCTCTCTCTCTCTCTCACACACACACACACAGCCATTCCTTTATTATAATTACGTGCTAACCCGTTCGTATTAGTGCCGAGTCGTGCTTGCTACTGTGTCTGACGGATACGCAGATCGTCCTGAGTGTGATTCGAAGTGGTTTGGTTTTGGAGACGAAGGTTCAGACGAGAAATAATCATTTGGCCTCCTTTTTTGAGAGGAGTGAGAGAGAGAGAGAGAGAGAGAGAGAGACTGACTGTGTCCGTATGTGTTGTTCGCATGCCAGTCTCATGGCCGCATATTTCCGTTATATTCCGCCTTTTCTTCGGCCCTGGAACCGAATTTGGCGGCGTGAATGTGCATTTGGCGAACGGAAAAGTGGCGAATTTGTGATGTGGAGGGGCAGAAATGCGGCCCCAACATTTTGAAGTGGTATGTGAGTGTGTGACCCTGGCAGATAAAGCTTTGGAATGTTTGGTATGCAGGGGCCGGGAGGTGGTGGAGGAGAGAGGGGATGGGGGAGGGCTTTGGAGGACCTAAGGGGTCTCGTAGCCTACAGTAGGGAAATGGGGAGGAGGGGAGGGTGGGAGATGTTGTTAGAGGAATGATGCTCGCATTTTGCGATGTATTGGATGTAGGCCTAGTTGTGATTGTTGATTGGCGGGGAATTCTCATTCCTGGCGTCGTTTTTGTGCCCAGTGGTTTTGTTAGGCTACGTGCATCCTTCTCCAGCCCTGCATTTGGTCTCTGGTGTTGCAACATAACCTTAGTATGACGAGTAGACAGTAATTGCTGAATAAAGGCTAGTTAAGGCTCAGTATGACGAATAGACAGTAATTGCTAAGTAAAGGCTAGTTAAGACTGTGTTTAAATTAAATCATGACATTTATACAATTGCAAGGTTATTTTCAAAGATCAGACAGTGCATAATTATATTAGGCAAAAATTCCTCAAAATTTAAAAAATTTTAAAAATGGCCTGACATATATACAAGGTTTGGCATTATTATCAGGCATTTAAAATAAAAATATATAGTAATTAATTTCTCCACGCCAATCATAGCCTAATCTTAATCTTTCATTTATCCCGTTGGTATTTCTTCAGCTTCTAGCCTAATCTCACGTTATTATTATTGTTATTGTTCTTTCCATCCATTTGTTGTTAATGTTTATCATGGGAACTCAACTTTATTTGGTGTGATTATGATACAGCACACATATCAGTTTATGAGGATTTTACTTTTGGCCAGTTTATTTTAGGACTTATTTGATGATTTTCTTAGGTGTAATTAGATATTCTTGTATGTGGAGCTATACAGAGATTTAATTGTTAACATTTTAACCAGGTTATTGATTTAATTACTGGACTGTGCTTAAATGCTTCATGTTTTGATAACTGCATATTTGAGTAGTGTATTTTTGGGGTGCAAGTTCTGTTAAATTGTTATAGGGAATATGGGAGTTTTACCAGATTTGATTGTTGAGTTTAGAAGTAAGTAGTGAGGGGCTTTTGTTCATTGTGGAACATGATCAAGATATAGGCTAGTTAAAATTGTTTATATTTAGGTACAGGTATCAGATCTATTGGTCTCTCAAGGAAAAGTTACGTAGGACTTTTTTTTATTTTACTAATTTATTATTGTCACACAGTACCAGGTGTTACATTGTTGTTTTGTAGTGGGAATTGTAATAAGTGAAATAAGGGTATATCCTGCCTTTGAAAATCACATGAGTAAGCATTGAAAAACAAGAAATACAAATGGGGACGTAAACAGGCTGTCACGAATTTTGTTATGGGAGTAAATTTACATTATTGATCAGTTAGCAGCGGTATTTTTTCACAGTGATTTATTAAAGGTGTAATGTACAGGGATTTTGTAGAAGTGTAGTATAGTGGCATTTTTCATTTCTAGTAATTTAGTTTTGATGAAATTTAAATGCTTAAGTAATCCAAGGCTGGTAACAATCCTGTAGATTAAGAATACCACAGTGAAAAGTCAAAGATTTGTTAGTTTGTTTTGTAGTCAGTAAAGAATTGTTTGGAATACTGCAGTACCGTTGTAATTCATGGTAAAAGTTATGAAATCACGGAAAATAAGATAAAGTCTCGTTCCTTTAGAAAATAGGTAGGATACCTATAGAAAATTCATACAGTAATTTTGTCAATAGGGCTAATAAACAATTTTGCAGGTATGCAGTTACTGTATTTAATCTAGAACCTGTGTAGTCACTTTAAAATACCAAAATGAGTATCATAACAATATCAGTTCAGAATTATAGTTGGAGGAGGAACATGAGCAGATCACTGTATCATTTTTGCAAGGGCCAAAGACCAAATGATACTCTGTGGCTTTCAAAACTATTAGGGGTTAATTGTTGTTACCATTGCGAAACTGCACTGCAAGGGTTAACATTTTTTGAGGTGAAAGAATCATCACTATTGTTCTTGTCACCATTGTTATTCATTGTACTTAAAGGACAAAAAACATTCTGAAGTGGAGTGAGTAAAACAGTCTGAAGTGGAATGTTCAGCCTGAATGTTTAACCACAACAATGCTATAATAAGGCTTTTTTATGATATAAATTTTAACAACAGAGCAGTTATTCAGTTGTAGTGCATGGTGGTAATGCTGTTTATACTGTTTACAGATTGGAATGTTTTAAATTTTAGTTCATTCTCGTTGTTGTAACAGAAAGAGAATTGCAAGAACATTGCAGTATGAAGTCAACTTGATCTGTGATGAAAGTTTAGTGTTGATAATAAGGATGATAGGCAGTCGTTGGGGCTGTCTTGGGTTAGCCTTGACCATGATTGAGGGTGAGATGGGGCAAATCATCTTAAGTGAAGTGGTCACCACAGATTTGATGATACACCAAGGTATGAGGAAAGTGGGATCAGGAGAAGAGTGCCTTTTGTTCCCTCTTTGTTTTGAATGAGTGTGCTGGAGAATTTGCTGCTGTACGATTGTGGTTGGGATAGGTTTACTCAGGTTTTTTATCTTTCATTGGTACTGTTTGCGTGGGTAAATTGTATTTACCAAGTTTAAAATTGTTACTATCTTTTACCAGTGAATTGTGTATGTTTCTGTTTTGATTCTCAATTTTTACCTTAAGCTGCTTGTTTTTGGTATGTACAAAATTTTTTTCATGGTGAACAAATCATTGAAGATACTTTTATTTATTTTCTCCCTCTGAGATGTATGCAGTATCGTGAAGTAGCAGTAGAAATGTCTACTGAATTTTAGACACATAGGCTACACTGTCATCAAATACAGTAATGACTGTTATAGCTAGCCTACATGCTAGACTTGAACTGCTATAACTGCTGTGCATTAATGTGCTGTTATACCTAACGTCATCAGATTCATTTGGAGCAAAGCCACAAAGGCCACTCCTCCAGAGGAATCCCCCACAGAATTGAATGGTCTTATGTGAAAAAATAGAGTAAGAAGAGTCAGATATAGTAAAGAATAGGAAATAACAAAAAAGTTAATTAATTGAACATCTAATTCAAGGTCTATGTACTGTATAGGGTCAAGGGAATAATGATCAACATAGTTTCAATCAATATCTCAGGGTCAGAGGCATTGCTTAGTTATTCCTTTTATCATCTTCCGTATCACATGTGATTTTGATTGTTTGAATTGCTTTAATTGCATAAATAGCAATGGTTTAACTAAGTTTTACATTTGAACACATCATTCACTATACTGTACAGTATTTTGACCTTCCCAGTCAAGACTGTGGTTCATGTTGGTTACTGTACTGTACTTGTAAAGCCACAAGAATTTCTGGTTATGTTTCTTTTATTTGTTTCAAGTATGTTTTGGTCTTGGAAATTAAAGTGATCATATTCAATACTACTGGAGAGCATAAAAGGTTTTGGAAGGTGGAAGGAACACAGTATTGTATTATAAATGGCTTTGTTATATGCACTGGAAGATAGCATCATTTTGACAGGATGTTGCTGTGTATTTTTATTTATTTTTGAGCTGTACATATGACTTATTATTCTTCATATTTGATGTCTAATCACTACATATTTTGTTTTATTGTAACTGGAAGTTGTTTTGCAGTTGAAGTAAAGATGCTTAGACATTATTACAGAATTGTCCATTATCAGGTTCACAACTGTCAGTTTTTTAAAATTAGTGAACATGAAAAAAATGGTTTAAAAAGGAATAGCAGCTCAAATTTGACTGCCCAGTATATGTTACATTTTAACAGTTTTTGTATCCCCTTAAAGATTCATTGCTCATTTATTTTTTGTGACATTTCTGAATTCTTAGTACCTTTGTGTTCATAGTCAAAGATCTTTTGGGAATTGTTATTTTTATATTTTGATTTGGTTATGGAAAGACTGTAGAATACTCTTTTTTGGTGAAAAAGATGTTCAGAGTTAATTTGAAAGGAGATTGCTGTAATTGAGTGAGTGCCGTATTGCTGAGTGAAGATGCTGTGAGAATGCTGGAGTAGCTGTGAATACGTGCAGAATATTGCACATGTTAATGTGCAGTGGTGCATGCCTAATTGATACCATCTATTGTTGAGAGAAGAGAACTAGAGTGTACGCTATAGTACTCTACTGCACAGTAATTTGAATAATTGCCTTGCTGACCTTCATAATCATATCATTTGTTGTGCCCTTAAGGATACAGAGGCTATTCAAATGTACAATTTTGATCACAGGGTTATTCAGTTGAAGTTTGATTGACTTGTTTTGCTTGGTTGACAAACTTCCTAATTCACTGGTTGATCATTTTGTACTTTTTGGTATAAGGACTTTGTACAGATAATTTGGATGTAGTTAATGAGTAGAACAGTATGTGAAGCAACATTTGAAAATGATCACTTACACGTTTTCATGTTTCCTTTACAGTTATACCAAGGCCCAGACATTTGCCGATTGCGTCGGCCATGAACTTCCTTATGGATGGGAGGAATGCTACGATCCACAGATTGGTGTTTACTACATTGATCACATTAATAGTAAGTTGTTCATGTCGTTTGTAATTGCATTAATTGAATTTTTTTTTTTTTTTTTAAGAATATTCGTGTATTCTTAAGCCAGTATACCTTCTGTTTAAATCTTGATGGTACCTAAATGATTGGCTTCATATCCAATTTTTATTATAACTTACCAACATTTTGAACCAGAATTGGTCATGATTTGGGGAATTTGGTAACTGATGAGGAATTCCAGATTATATAAAGTGAAATCATTGTTATCTACAGTGTACAAACATATGGAGCAATGCAAAGTGTTCTCTTTATCAGTTAGACTTCTATAGAATATAATGTGATGGAAAACAGTGTAAAGGGAGAGAAACGTAATAAAATACAGTTGAATAACAAATTTTAAAAATTAGGGCATGGAGGCTTGGCTCTTGAAGGTAGCAGCACACCCATGTATTAAGTAAGACACCAACATCAGCTTCTGCCCAAAGACTGTTCCAAAGCTTTACTGGGAAAGGGATAAAACCACTGTTACTCAGCACCTGATTAGAATAAGGATGTTGACACTGCAAAATGACTAGCTTGCACAACTCCAGAAACTTACTAAAAGTGAGACTAACACTCAAAATAAGCACATGATAATTGTCTAAAAGATGTCCCAAGGATGATAATGCCATTCAAATGGGAGAATGTCTCAACAATATGAGAAAAAAAATTGAATCCTGTGGGATTAATTCCACCTTTTCTGTAAATAGGAGAACACTTACAAGTTCCTTGTTGGGCGAGTCGGTAGAGTTGTGAGCTAGCACTCGCTAGGCCTGAGTTTGAGTCTCCGGCCGGCAAATGAAGAATTAGAGGAATGTATTTCTGGTGATAGAAATTTATTTCTCGCTATTATATGGTTCAGATTCCACAATAAGCTGTAGGTCCCATTGCTAAGTAACCAATTGGTTCTTAGCCACATAAAATAAGTCTAATCCTTCGGGCCAGCCCCAGGAGAGCTATTGATCAGCTCAGTGGTCTGGTAAAACTAAGGTATACTCAACTTAGAACACTTACATACACATGTACCTGGATTGTTGTTTAAATGATGCAAAAGCTTATTAAATTGAAGTTAACTCCAGTTACAGTCAGACATTAAGTCAGTCTTTAAATAGTTTACCAATGCATATTGAATGTTGAAGATATACAAGAATTGTATTGGTTTTGTGCCATGTATCGGACAAAGTTACCAGCTATATCATTTTGCATTAACAGATAATGTTGCTAGTAAGACCTGGAGCAGAGTCTCCTTGCTACCCTATCAGATGTAAGCAGGTTAAAACAACTCTTGACCTTTCCAGATCAAAAGATGAAGTTGTCTAGTGGTTCCTTGAAACACTGCTGATCCTCTTCCCAAATTGGTTTGTTGAGGTCATTCACCCTTTATTTGGTTATCTTGCATGTATAAAATACACTTGGTAGGGGATAGTGCTGTCAGTGCACCTGACGTGGTGCACTCTAGGTATTACTTAAGGTTCTTTGCAGCTTGCCTTCGGCCCGTAGCTGCAACCCCTTTGATTCCTTGTACTGTATTTGTATTCATATGCACTTTCTACCATCTTGCTATCCACTGTCTCCTAACAATTATTTCATAGTGCAGCTGCAAGGCGTTCCTCTTGTTACACCTTTCAAACCTTTCTACTCCTGATTTCCCTTTCAGCATTGAATGACCTTGTAGGTCCCAGTGGTTGGCCTTTGGCCAGAATTCTATACAGGCAGTCCCCGGTTTACGGCGATCCTGTTTTACAGCGCTTGTTTAGCGACGAAAATCGGCAATTTTTGGCGCTGAAAATTGCCGATTTCTGCTTATCGGTGCTGATAACTGGGTATTGGCGCCATTACATACCTAACAGAGGCACCAATAACCAAAAATCGGCGCTTTTCGGCGCTGATAATCCCCAAAAATCACTGAAAAAGCACCGAAAATCACCGATTTTCAGTTAGAAGCGATTTTCGGTTATCATCACACCCTCAGAATGGAACCCCCACCGATAACAGGGGACTGCCTGTGTTCTATTCTATTCTATTCTTTTCACCTTTTATTTGGTTTCATGCATATATACTGTATATAAAATACAGGTTCATTAGGTCCTTGACTTCCATCACATCATTTTATTTGAGCTTCATGATGACAGTCTGGCACTACAGGCTCATACTAAGTGCATTGGGTTTTTTGCACTTGGTACAAAATGTTATGCAGTAGTACTTGTTCTTAAATGTTCAAGGAACACTTTTAAAGCTAGCAAAGAATATTAATGAGGAATAATTAGTCCATAGATCTAAATTGGGTAGCAAGTTCCAAATACTCTACCAGCATACTATGAAGTGGGTATGGTAGCGTGTGTCACATTGTCACCAGACTTTTTGTACCCTGTAGGAGGGGTAGTGCCATTAGCGCACCTCATACGGTGCAATGTAGGCATTACTGTACCTCCATTCATAGTCTCTCCCTCTCCTAACAATTTTTATCAAGTGCAACTGTGAGGTTTTCCTCCTGTTACACCTTTCACACCTCTACTCTTAATTTTCCTTTCAGCTCTGAATGACTTCATAGGTCCTAGTGCTTGGCCTGTGACTTAAATCTTATATTCCAGACTTTTTGTAATACTGATTAATGTTATTCTAGCTGACCATTTCTATGATTGTGATTTTCATTGATCCAGAAAACTTGCAAATTTTTTTTCTCTTGACTAAAGTTTTTGGCGTGCTGTGTAATTGATACATTATCCATAATTTGTAAGATGATGATAGAAATGTTTAGCAGTAATAGATTTCTGGTCATATTGTTATTAAAAGATGTAATTAATTATACTTATAATTTTTTTTTATTAGGCTTTTCTGATTTAACCCCCTCCCCCCACCCAAAAAAAGCCCAGTCTTAAACTTATGTCCATTTGATAGGTGTTAATAGAATCCTTGTTGAAATAATGTGATTAAAATCTGCTTTGAGTAAATATTAGAATCATCATTGAATAAATGTTAACAGTTATTAAAATCCATGTTAAATAAACTTTTTTTAATTCAATTTAATTTGTTAATTGATATAAGGAAGCTGTGATGTAAAGAAAATATAGTACTGTACTCTTTACTCTTTTCTCATAATAGCTAATATCTCCAGACATCTTTGAATGGCTTGAAAGTATCGCTCAGTATTCTGGTTAAATTGTCGTCATTACTGAATCAGTCCATTTGAAATGAGCAGCTGGTAATTTGTTGTGATTTATGGGGAGGTGTTTCTAAAATTTTGCCATCTAGAAAATAGTACATGTATCTAGCTAGGCATTCACGTTTTTATTGCAGCAGATTTTTTGTTTTATGACAAAGTTATTTCTAAATTTTTTTGTTAACTATCAATAATAATATGCATATGTTTTCAGAGCAAAACCAAATTGAGGACCCCAGATTAGCATGGCGGCAAGTTCAGGAGGCTATGCTCTCCGAATACCTGTGTTCAGCTCAGAACGACCTGAGTGCCAAGCAGGACATCATGCAGGTCAAGGCTCAGCGTCTGGCATTAGCGCAAGATGAATATCATCATCTCAACACTACTCTCACCAACCTTTTTAGCTCAAGATCCTCATGTAAGACACAAGTTTCTTGTTTTCACATTTAATGTAATTGTATTGATGATTCCATTTTGAACTGTGTATGAAATTTTTTCCTTTATTGTGGAAGGGTTAATAGAATTTATTTCAAGGCTAAAGTAAGTGTAAGAAGAGCTTTTATTTATGATTGAAGAACTTTTGTATACTTGATTGATTTTTTAAGTACACTAGGTAATGTACTGAATAGGGGTCTAGTCTAGTGACATCTGAAAAGTTTTATTTGAAATCGTATAGCAATAAGGGGCGTACTGTATATAAGGGGAGATAAATTTTCTTTTGAGTATACAGTAATTTAAAGAGAGAGCATTTTGAGTTTAATTATGGTGTGAATCTTATTCATTATTTGTCGTGTCTTGTTATACAGTAAGTTCGAGTGGCAGTGGTGCGGGACGTTATGATACAGATTTGCTCAAGGCAGATGTAGCTCTGGCCAGGAGTCGTGTTAGTCGTCTAAAAAGGGAACTTCATCAGATAAAGCATGAGGTTGCAAACACTGAGGCTGGCATGCAGACATTGGCACAGTGAGTTGATTTGCGTACATTATTGCTGATATATTACTATCACAGTTATTGTTACGTTCATTTGTTTTTACCTTCCCTCTTTTTCTTTTTTGCACTACCATTAGTTATGTAATGTCTCCTTTTTTGTTACTTTTAATATTTTTTATTTTTACAGAGTTCAAGAAAAGTTGAGTGGATTAACCACACCTTACAGTATAGAACAGGCACAAGTTATTGTTGCAGAGCTAAAAAACATAGAGGAGTCTTTACGAGCTGGAGAAAAGGAGAAAGCTGAGCTTATCAAATCTTTGAATGTGTTAAGAGAAGACATTATTGCATCTGAAACTACCCAAGCTATTGAAGTAAATCTTGAAAAGGCAGCTGAAAAGTATAGCACAGCCTCACAGACTGACTTTTGTGGCGAGGTAATATTTTGTCCCCTTGAGTGCTGTGGTGAAATAGCTTTCCTATCACAGAGGTAGATTTGTGCCATGAAGTTTTTTTTTTTTTTTTTTTTTTTTTTTAAGGTGTGGTATTTGTACCAAGTTTTCATTTCCATTGGCACTAGACTTTGAATGTGCCACCTCAACATTACATTTCCTCTTTTACAAATTTTGCATACTAATGTAGATTTATATAAAGTTGTAAGTATGAAGTGGAACAGTAGGTGTTGGTAGTTTGAAGATCTCATTTCCTTATTGCTGTAACAGTAAACGTGAAATGTTTTTGGTGAATGTTTATTTTTATAAGTTTGAAGTAACATTTATTTATACTGATTGATAGTAAATAAATGTGATCTTTTGTTTTTTTATGTCTTATAGAAAGAAATAACATTTTTATAAGAATTACATTTTTTTTTTATTGTAGGGAATGCCCCTTGGAGCAAGGTTAGCTGAACTTACAAGACTCAAGTTGGAGTATGACTCTGCTAAAAGCACACTCAAAGGGTTGCAACATGACTTGGCGGGATTAGAGGAAAAGCTGTCTCCTGAAGACCTCCAAGGTGACAGGGATAGAGTTGTACTCATTCAAGAAAAGGAGCAGCTACTTCGGGAGTATCGAAGTGTTCGTTCATATACTCGTGACCCTTTACAGGTAAGTGCCTTTTATTCTTTATTATATTCTTGCTGTTTATGCTGTTATATACTGTATGTCAGTTGAGAGGAAATTTTAATGTTATAAGTATAAGCAAAACATCACCTCTATAAGTAAAATTTTTCTTACAGGTGTGTGAATTAGATGAAAAAATAAATCAGTTGGAGTGTGACTTAGCAAAAGCTTTAGAGGTTAGCAATAAAGCTGTGGCAGAGCGGCTGTCCCTGCAGGAACATAGACAGGAACTACTGTGCAGGTTGCGTGATACTGTACGCATCATGGTTAGTCTGGAGGGACAGCTGCGTTCTCTGTCGGCATCTACTCTTTCCGTGTCTTCATCGTCTTCCTTAGGTTCTCTATCTACTTCTAGTAAGGGCTCTTTATCCAGTCTCTCATTTACTGATATATATGGGGGACAGCAATACTCTTCAAGTGAGCATGTTGCTCTTAATATGAATGAACTTCAAAAGCGTGTAGAAAGACTACTTAAATCAAACTCAGAGGCTGAAAGGCAGTATGCTGAAAAGTTACGGTCTCTTGAGGAGAGCAGTGGTAATTCAGCTGTATTATCTCAGTCTATGTTATCATTATCGCCACGGAGCTCGCTTTCCTCTTTGTCCCCACCTACCTCTGCGTGTGATGCTGTATCTGGCATGGACCCATTAGCACCTCCAAGGTTCACCCCGGGAGAAGCAAATGGGAATGGCCCTCTCAGTGCTGTTGACCTTAGTTCAGTACATGACAGGTTGGCAGAATTGTGTCTAACACCTGGTAGTGCTGAGGGTGGATCCCACAATCCTCCAACACCTCACCTTGCCAAGGCTGGGGTAAAACAATTAGAAAGTTTATCAGTTGGCAATAAACAAGTGAAAGAATTGACTGAATACGAATTTAACGTTGGGAATACGAGTGTAAGTGGTGCATTACTGGGAAGGGTTACTGGTGACAGTGATTTGTTGTATGATATGGTCGAGGAAGAGGAGGAAGGTTGTGGCGGGGGGAGTGAAGATGGAAATGCACGGACAATGTCAGCGGCTGTCAGTGATGAAAGTGTAGCTGGCGATTCTGGAGTTTATGAGGCGTATCCTAAAGGATCTGTTTCTCCGCCAGAGACACCTCAGGTGCAAATAAAACTTAGGTAAGTGAATAGTT
This sequence comes from Macrobrachium rosenbergii, assembly GCF_040412425.1. Classification (NCBI taxonomy): domain Eukaryota; kingdom Metazoa; phylum Arthropoda; class Malacostraca; order Decapoda; family Palaemonidae; genus Macrobrachium; species Macrobrachium rosenbergii. Next base: position 24,838,503 of record NC_089782.1, read on the forward strand.
CTGTTTTTTATTTTTTTGTAAAGAAAATGTTGTGTTTGGTAACCTGCTTTCTGCATTCTGTGGGAGTTTTTTAAAAAGCTAACTTTAAAGCCTAATTTGTATATTATTAGTTTCCATTTTTATTTTGTATGTTACATATTTGGGGTTTATTAGTAAAGTTGAGAAGTGTGGTAAATCAGAACAAATTTAGGTTTTATGAAGGTAGAATTTTTTATATTTTAGGGAGTACTAATTAAGATTATTAGCAGTTTATATTCTCATAGATGTAGGAGTGCATTGATGGCACCTTATTTAACTTTGATAACTAACAAAAACTGAAGCCACATACCATTATGGTGTGCTCATCCGAGCATATGTCGTAGTAGTGTAATATTTTAGGTAAATTACTTAGAATAATTGCAGTACTTATTGGATAGGAATTTGATGTCATTGGTCGTATGTTAAACTACCTTCAGTAGTAATATTGACAAGTATAACTGTACAGTAGCAGTATATTTTTTATATTTTTTTTACTTTCCAAAATCTGCCTTTGACCATAGACTTTTCAGTGCGAAAGAGTATGCCTGCTTAAACATGGACAAAGATTCTGGAGTAGGAGGTAATATTGATAACTGCTGCTCAGCTAGGCAGGTTGAAGTACGTCATGTCTAGGGTTGAATGTTATATGCTGATTGGCTGAATGGGAATGCCATGTGTCCATTGGCTGAATGATATGCCAGAAGTTGGGGTTGGGAAAGTATTAGTCATGTTGACTGGCATTTGGAGCCGAGCTATGATTGTCATTTAAAGTTTTATTACTACAGTTGTGTAAAATCAGATGCATTTCTTTTATTTTTAGATTATATTTTAACTTAATTTGGAATTTAAAAGTAAATTATATAATATATATATACACATGTGTATATATATATATATATATATATATATAAGTATATATATATATATATATATATATATATATATATATATATATATATATATATATATATATAAAATAATGTGTTTATATATGTAGCTGTAATGTGAAATATGCCTATAACTAAATTTATGCACAAACTTCTTATAATTATATATCTATCATGAAATCAGATAATGTGTAATGCAACTCTCATAGACAATCTGATTTTATTATAAGGCAAAACAGTTCTATTTCATTTTCAATTTATGGCAAAGAAGCCATAAATGAGAGAGTAAAAAATGTGCAGAATATTTTTATAATTTTGTTTTATACTCTTACCTTATACAAACCCATTATTATAGTTTGTAAGACCTTAACAGAAAATTCTCCAACTCCTCCTTTCTAACCTAGACGAGCTAATATAGATTAGGCTGTGAAGCCTCTTATTAATAGGCTAGTCTGTGAACTTTTCACAGACATTCACTAATTTAAAAAGTAAATGAATTATTGTAGTTTTGTCTTAACATACAGTATATATGTATTCACGGTTAGGCAAGTACAGTATGAATATGTGTGGTAGGCTATCATAGGACTAATACCACTTTTTGCCTGCCCCTTTGGAGCTATTACTTCAGATAATAGAGAGGTTATTGTACTTACGCAGTTTATGCCATTGTAAAGCCTTGTAGCAAGACAGCTGAGTCATAACCTCTAGAGTTCTAGTGCCTGCATGCAGGATTCGTTCTTAAATATAGACAGAAGTTGGGTTAAGATAATATCGAAAAGTTTGGATGTTTGGTGGAATGAAAAAAAAAAACTAAAAGCAGTGCAGTTACATCTTATAGGGATGATGCAAGTACAGTAATTATTGCAATCTGCAGCACAAAGCTCATAGTGGGCATTACCCTGTAGGCCTATAGGATTATTACTCAAAAGAAATACAGTATTGTTTAGCAGTTATGAGAATGAACTGAGTGTTTGCTCTCTGTAAATATTTTTTTGAAGTTGGCTTTTTTGCTTCAGGAGTTCTGTATCCACTTTGCCATTTTAATTGTACAAAGTATCTGATTTAGATCTTATCTAAATATTAGAGTAAGGTTGATTTGTCTTACAAAGATATCAGAAAGCAGTATGGTGCTCATTCTCTGCTCATTCTCTTGATAATATGTACGCACAGTAACAGAAATGTATGTTTAGCAACACAGTATTACAAAAATGCTCAGTTTACCAGCATATACTTGGAAAATAAGAACTTGGGATGTGAAGATATACTTTTAAAGGATCTATGTTTTTGTTCATTGCAACTGACATGTTAGATGAATGTATGTGTTTATTTTAGAAAAATGTTTTGAACTTAAGATGTCTGAATTCATTAGTGCTATTACAAACAGTTTGAGTAGTTTCACCAAACCAGAGTTGAAATTAACTTTAATAGGGCTGGTACTAAGGATTTAGTATTCTTAGATGGAGAAAAAAGAGTCACACCTTATTTAGGAGATGGCAATTTAAATCCCTTAGTATCAGAAACTGTTGGGAGGCTGAAAACATTTCTCGTATGTATTTGTGTCCATGATATGTTGCTATTTATTGCTGATGCAAATCAGGGCATATTGTGTAAATATTTGCATCAGCAATAAATAGCAACATATCATGGACTACAAATACATACGAGAAATGTTTTCAGCCTCCCAACAGTTTCTGATACTAAGGGATTTAAATAGCCATCTCCTAAATAAGGTGTGACACTCTTTTTCTTCATCTAAGAATACCAAATCCTTAGTATCAGCCCCTTAAAGTTAATTTCAACTCTGGTTTGGTGAAACTACTCAAATTGATAATGATGGTGATGATTATAGTCTTATTTACACTATATTTTTTAGTTGATTCCTCAAATACTGATGTGCATCTTAAATTTATCCCTCATGAGAAGGGAAACAATATTATCAGGCTGACTGAAAAGTGATTGAAATGACATGAAACCGTGTTTAAAGCTGAGATGAATATTGTAATTAAATTATCTTCCTAAGCTAAGCCTAATAATGTAGACAGTACAGTTGGCCAGTTTTTTGCCTGTCAGAAACAACGTAATGTTTATTGTTTACAACTCTGTGGTTTTTACCAGCGAACAAATTTCCAGTTTTCCTTGAATTGCAAAGGTTTGATTTACAAAAAAAAAAAAAAAAATGGAAGGCAAAAAGACTTAGTTCACAACAGAAAAACAGGGTTTGGTGCAAGGCATCTGAGGTACTAAGATTTAACAGTATATTTTACCCTAAGTGTGTACTGTTTACAGTGTGCCTTGCGCAGTTCTGTGTGCAGTCCTGTCTTGGGACTACATTGCATTGATCTTTGCATTTTACTTTTCTTTCAACCCTTTGGTCTCACCCTGTGTAAACTGTCTAATGTATCTTTAACTTCACCTTGTTCCAGTTTTCACATCTTAAGAACAGACCTTTCATGCAAGCCAATGAGAGTCTAGGAATATGACTCGTTAACTATGTGCTTAATTATAAAAATAATCATGGTTAGTAACAGTGGGTCTCCAGCACCTTCAACCCAGTGTATTGAAGTTTTTAGTACCTTTGTAAACCCTAAACTAATTTATTTTTTGCCATATTTTTCAAAGGTCTTTGGTAAAAAAGATAATGTTAGGGAAAGATTTTTTTTATTCACTTGCAGCATCATTTAGTAAGGTAACAGAGTCCTTAAATGTTATGCAGAAGTGCAGATTTTCTTGCCATTAGAAAAGTCTTAATTTATAGATCAATATTCAGTATAGTTCATGTGTACCAGCCTAGGAGAGCTGTTAATCAGCTCAGTGGTCTGGTAAAACTAAGGTATACTTAACTTTTAACCTAAACCTTTGCAAGGTAAATCACACCTTCATGGTGCAGCTAAAGATGGATCAGATATCATAATTACTAAGCATTCAAACTTGATATAAATATTGAGATTTGTATGAAGATTATCATTAGGTTTAGTGTCAGAACTTTTGAAAGATAGAATTCCTTAGGTGGTTTGTAATTCAGAGGTACTGAATTGTAACAAACTAGGTTTTTTATTATGATTATTATTGTAAATTAATTTGAAGAGAAAACTGAGTCACATTTCTAGACGTGCCTAAAGCATGCCAGGAGGATATTATTAATTAATGTAAAGAGAAAAACTGAGTCACATATCTAGACTGGCCTAGGGCATGCCAGGAGGATACGTTTTTTGATGAGACTGAAGTTGGACAAGACAAAGTTTAAAAAATTGGACACCTGAGCAGAATGAAAAGTAAAAGGCAGAGAGCAGTGCAACTGGGACTGAAGGGGCACTAATGAATTTTTAGTAGCATCTACAGTGTGCCTTAGAAAGCAAACTGCAAGTGTTTTGCTTATTGATTGGGAAAAAGGGAATGCTGTAATTGAAATTGAGGCATATTTTGCAGAACAGCTAAGAGCCATAAGCATTGTACTGTTTATTGATACCAAAGATGGTTTTGGATGTCATCTGTAGGGATTACAAGTTTTAATAACCTCATGATACAAGCAAATACATATTACATATGTATTTGTTAAAGGGGTTTGTTTGTCTGAAATTTTTCTCTTTCTCAAATATGTAAACTCTAAGAATATATCAACTTAATGAAAATAAATAAAAATCTCTTTGTACATTGTACGTCAAATAAAGTTAGAGTGCAGTGTTCTTACATTATTAGATTGGTGGAGGGAGAAAGTTTCAGTGAAATATAAAATCTTGTTTTTTCCAATTTTGTGTTGGATATTTTGCATTGGCTTCCATACTTGTGTTTGCATTTTTTTTTTTCTCAAACACATCACTTAAAAGGTATGCAGTGTTGTATATAAAGAAAGCATGTAATCATGTGCATTTTACAAGAATGAGCCATTCATTTTATGCTTTTAGGGACAGGCATTTTATTTATTTATATTTTTATTTCTAGGTATAGCAGAGAAGAAAACCAACTAAACGTAGGTGTAGAGAGAGCGAGAAATTTGTCAATGCTCAACACTGAGGAAGGGTGTAAAGTGTAAGTTCTGTTAATGATTTTTTACCAATTGGATTTATATGTCACACATAATATTAATACTGTATTCATGTTCTGTAAAAACGGCTCTATACATACAGTCATTCATTTTACCATAAAGGTTTATATAAGAATTGTAAGTTATATAGTATATATTAGGAATTCATATTAATTAACTTGCATATAAATCTAGCCTTTACTTGTTTTATTAAAGGTTTTTTCCACATTTCAGATGTGTAAAAGTACAGCTTTTTCCTGCCGGAGCAGCAACATTTACCTGCTGCACACATCTTGATGGGAACACAGAGAGACCCACTTTTGGGGAGTCCTTTGCTTTCCCTGTCGCTCCGCGTAAACTTCAGTCTAAAACCTTACAAGTTAATGTGTGGGCTGTTAGTGATACTAATGAAACGTTTGATGAAGAGTGTGTGGTGAGTAATCTTGGCAAATAACATTCATTTTTGTTGCATCATTGTTTTTCATGTCGTGCCAGATTTTATTGATGATAGACATTTTTAGGTGTTATTTGTTTATGGATAAATGCATTTGTGGGGATGGACGAGTGATTACGATGAAGAGTTTTATGTTGGGGTTTAAGTGATGTTTGAGATTTATTTCACTGAATTTTCTAACTGATGCTTTGAAAATAGCAGGTATTTCATGCAGTCACGTTCTTGTTCACAGTAGTTTATTTGGTGAGAAGAGGAATCTTTTTTTTGTCACTTACCTTAGGTAACGCTCTGAGGTTTTGAATGAAATTTACTAGTACAGTGCAGTAATAGTTACTGGAATTAATAGCCAGATACAGATTTTGCCTTACTTTGTAATGCGCAAGCTGACATAAGAGTTAAGTCCTAAGCAGAGAGTACTTACTACAGGTATTTGTCCTGTGCAAAATTGTTTATATAATTTTTATATAAATGTCGTGATAAATTTAGTATAAGTTTATTCATAAGCAGTTCATAAGCAGTATAGTAATTAAACTGATTTAGATAAAGCTAGATCTGATGTCAGATATCTGCTGTTAACAGTAACCCAACTTCCTGAGGCACTGCTATATATGTACTAGGAATTAAGATGATTTTTTCTTGCACAGAGCATTACATTGTGTTTAAATTTACTATTGTTTTTATGTTCCTTTTATCATTGTTAATAACTTCATTGGGAGATAATTAAATAAATACAATTTTGGCTTGTGAGACTACCAGAGATTTTCAGTCTTTCTCAATCTTAATAACTTCATTGGGAGTTAATTAAACAAATAAAATTTTGGCTTATGACACTACCAGAGGTTTTCAATCTCTGGCAAACTACTTTTAATTTTAAATAGAAAATCTTTTGTATTACTTTAATATTTGTGTTATGATTATTTAATAACCTCATTTTGTGCTAATCTAGTAATAACAGTATGTTGCCTTATAAAGGCTTGATAGGCTAGTAAGCCTTGTCAGCCTATTGTAAGTTACAAAATTTTATGGGAAGTTCTTATAGTTTAATACAGATCTTTGAAGGTTTATTTTATATTTGTGTATTGCTTTCTTGAGCACATGGTAGAAGTAGTATTTGACACTAACTTCTATTTGATAGTCTTGACAAATGTAATTTAATATTTCAGGGTTATGCTCAAATAAGTTTAGCAGATTTCTCGCTAGACACACCACAAACGCGTTGGTACAACATATTAAACTTTGCCATGCTTAGACCTGATCACCTTACAAGGGATGATCTGTCTTCCAAGTCATCAACATTAAGATCTTCCGTTTCAACTTCGAATGTTAAGGTGAGTTTTGATTTCTTTGGTTGGCCTGTTTTGTAGCTTTACAGTAATTGCATTGCTTGCAAAAGTTCAGAGCAGGATCCATGTAACAGATGTATTCTGAACCAGACTAGTTTGGTGTTATGTGTAAAATTTGTTCTTGGTTGCATAGTAAGAGGTAATTTTGCTTACAGTTTATGTAACTTGCCATTTCATGTTGTTAGAGGGGAAAGGAAAAAATGGTCATTACACAGGATATTTGTCGGCTATATTCAACTTGTGGTTATTTGAGCGTGTATAAGATTTATTGACACAAAATTTACTTTTTCAGTTGTTTATATCGTAACACAATTGTCATTGCACATTGTTTGATGGAAGTAACATTTTCCTTTGATACATGTTTTGTGCAAAATGCTCTCCATATTTGTTGGTACTGTAATGTACCAGCAAATAAGGAATAGGAAAAAAGTGTAGGCGTTCAGGTTAAGTACTGACAAAGCTTGTTGATTGAAGATTTTATTCCTTACATCTATTCTTAAAAAACACTTGTGTACAGAAGTTATTACTGTAAGTGATGTTACAGAACCCATTTGAAGGATGAGATTTGGTGACTCATCTTTGTTATAGTACCTGTACATTGCATTTTCCACAGGATAATTAAAAAAAATTTTCCTGTTCACAGGAGGAAAGCAGTGATGAGAGTACCATCATATCTTCCCAGACCTCTACCTTAACCCGTAATTTAGGACCTGAGGCCTTGCGATTAAACCTTCATCTTACTTCAGAGGACTTTGAACATGTGATAGATTCAGACGACGATGATGAAGAGGAAGAGGAAGATGAAGAACCTGAAGAATGCCAAGAAGTCGTCATGGAAGAGGCCTTGGAAAATGCTGTAAGTATTTGTTAAGTGTTTACCATCCCCCCCTAAAGAGATGTTAAATGGCCTAATATACAGTAATATTATATGTTTTGATGTTGAGCTTACTGATTTTCTTCCTTGATGTTTTGGTTTTTTGGAATGTGGTTTCTTTTTAAAACAAATGGCTTTAGTTTTTATGGATAATGCTTTTTTGAGTTTTTAAAAACTTAATTCCCCTTGCATGTTCTACATTTTTGCCATATTTCCTTCAGCTGGAGTGCCTAATGCTGTTTTAATATTTCAAGTCTTCAGTGTTTTTTTCATATTTGTATTACCATTTTTCACATATTTGATGTAAGATTTAATGTTATTGTAAGAAATTCCTACCGTGCTTTATTGAAGTTGAAATGTTTGAAAGATTTCTTGATGTTAAGATTTCACGATAGCTTTGTTGTAAAGCACTTTTTTTGGCTGCACCTTAGCATGATTGTTTTGCTCATTTGGCAATGTTGCACGCCTGCACAGGAGGATACAGCTGTTGAAGGCGACTCCACTGATCAGTTGGTGGAGATGGCTGATAAGGAGACCAACACAGAATGCATGTTCATGCCTCTGTCGGCCAGCTTGGCAGGCTCTCGGACATCCCTGGCTGCGTCCAAGATGGATGCCACTCAACCCAAGCCAGGGATACCTGTCATTAAGAGGTCTCAAACCTTTACCCCTTCAGCAGCCGTTGGCAAGAGCAACTACGTATGTCGGGTAAGATTGGGATTGAGTTTTGTATGATTTTATCCAGAGAATATTTTTCCTACTAATTGTGTGCGACTGCAGTTCAGCTTTAGAACATCAGGTAAAGATTGAGGTTCTCTTTTCTTATATGAACCAGTAGAATGCAATGTTTAATCACATCGTCTCACTCTTTTCATGGGTTATTCAATCTATTCTTTACAGGGAACTCTCAAGTAGTATGCATCTTCCAGGAATAGTGCATTTATATTGTGCTATCTGTGGACTTAGGAAATGACAGCTTTTTGAGCCGTTCTGTTTTGTCTTTAGTAGAGAACTTATTTTTGGATCAGTAAAAGATCTGTGAGTGAACAGATGGAAGAGAAACTAAAGACATTCAAATTGTCTCATTAGCCACAAACTTCTTGTCAGGCGTGGTACTCTCTTTTTTGCCCTGAGACTGTTACTGACCCCATTGTAGATGTACTAAATTATAATCTACCTTATCTGGTAGTCTTTTCATAAAAGAGCTGAAGTACTTAAGTGGAAAATTTTCTATGTATAAGAATATAATTTCAAAAAGTATATGATAGATTTTGTATGATATTAGTTTCACCCCACTATTTTGAAAATACTGTAAAGAAAATAAAAAAAATGTTAGACATTTGTTAAATTTTTTTAGCAAGAGACAACAAATGAGTAGTAGTCATGGGTTTAGGGCCAGATATCATTTTAGAATTTAAATTGAATGTGTACTCAACTGTCACTGCTTCATGTATCTAATGAAGCATGGAAGTTATACGCAGAAAAGTACAGTAAAAAATGCAAAAGTGATGGACAACATAAATTCACAAGATGTGATACACATATATACAAATCTTGTATTATTCATTATATAAAATTTGCACATCAGGGATAATTTTGCATATTTTTGGAATTGTTATTGTTTATTGATTATACCCTTATTAGTTGCACTCTTTCCATTCAGGTTATTCACCATTTAAATATATCAAGAGGGAGTCGTTTCAACTCTGTTATGTTTTTAATTGTTAAATAGAATAATTATAGGAGTGTTTTGACTGTTTGGGTTATTTTGTTTCTCTTCTTAAACACACTATTTATTAAACAGTATCCCAATAGGGATTTTATGTTGAACAGTAGATCTCTTTTTCGTGCAAATGATTTTTCCATTGCTTTGCTTTGACAGTGATTATGCAGTATTATAATAATATCAGTTGCTAAGATACTCTTTAGGGAAGAGAATATGAACAGAAAATTTACATATAAAATGCTTTGTATTGCTTAAAAGTTTGGCCTAATGCATAGTAATAATGAGAGAAATACCTGAAAATTTAGTGTTCAGGTTTTGAAAATTTTCACTTTGTAGCAGTATGAATTTAAATGCTGATTTGACTCATTGTGCAGTTGATTAATTCAAGTTATTCTTGCTTATAACACAACTCTTGTTAATGTGATTTTATCTAAAACTTCTTTATAATTATTCCTTCACTGGTGACAGTGAATTTCTGTTTTAATTTCCTGTAGAAGCTCTACTGGAAAAACAATTGCAAGTTTGATGTACTAACTGTTGGATCTGGTGGGCAAGGTTTTATTTTTTAAATTTCATTGTTTCAGCTAAATCGCAGTGATAGTGACAGCTGTGTGCCTATGTATAGACGAGCACCTTTCCAGCGGGGCACTGCCGAACGCCGATCTTTAAGATGGAAAGGTCGCTTAGGAGGATCATTAAGATTGTCTTCAAGGTCATCTGGATCAGGTAATATAAAAATATGGTGTTTAGGCCTTTTTACCATGTAAATGTCTAGGGTTATCAACCATTGTGTGCTATTGGTAATATTTTTTCCTTTTAAAGATTTTGAGTGTGAAGCTTTCAACACCTTAGTTGCAAATATTTAATTATAGTCTTGTGCACATTACCCGTTTATTCCCAAATGTGGTACCACTCGTAGTTTTCCATGGCGTTCCCAGCAGACTTTATTGATTACATACACTTTTGGCCCTTATACTTTAAGAAGAGTTTGAAGGGACAGGAGAAGATACAGATGTAATTTTTTGTAGTATAGATTATATTAATTTAGTTTAAATTGACCTTTGAGATCTGAGTTCTCAGCAATATGAGATAGCCAGCTTGTGTAATTTAGATTAATTAATGTCACCTCTGAGGATAACATAGTAGTTTGCCTTGTAAGGAAAGGGGAATTTGTTATGTGAGAATTTAAAACCAGAAAAAATATGGTCTCATAAGAATGTGAAACAAGAAAATTTTGAAAGTCATTTTGAGTCTTTTAGTTTTAACTATTGATGTTGTTTCAAGGATTTCTTGTTGATTATGTAGCAGTACAATATTGCCAGAGATGCTTTAGTAAATGTTCACTGTTGATTGGTTGAGAATTAATGAACCAATGACTGTACCATGTAATGTCCCTTTTTTTTTTTTTTTTTTTTTTTTTTTCTTAAATGCAGGAATGAAAGGTGGCCGAACATCTCTTGATCTTGAGTTAGATCTGGCAGCACAGCGTCGACGGTTGCATCAGCTTCATGAAGAATTAGATGGATTGCGGAATATGAAGAGCCAGCTAGAAGGGGTAAAAGGCTCTCCAGATCCACCTTCCTGGTTGTCTGATCAGAACACTATGACAAGTGTTTTAAGCCAAGTAAGTTGATGAAGTGCAGTTCACTAAGAGGTGTAGCCTATGAAGCAGCTTTTATTTTTTGTTGCTATTGAATTTTGTCATGGTTATCAGAACAACAAAAAATTTATTGACCAAATTTCATCACTTGACGGTTATGGTGAAGTTGTAGTGAAAACATCAGGGATGGCAAAAACCAATGGTTAAAAAAAAAACCATGTTTTTTATTTTTGGTTTAAACCAAGGAATATGGTTTTTTCTGGTTTAATTAATTAAATTAATTCCTGTGCTAATCCGTGATAAAACTTCAGATACAGTATTTAGATGATATTCACACAAACTGCAGTGCCTATATGTGTTTGACATACCATTATATCCATCAAAGTATTGAAAAATTAAATTTTCCATTATCATTCATCTCCATATCTCGTAGAAATTAGAACACTTTACTTACAAGTCAAAATCGTTGGTTATATGGAATACTTCAGATAACTGCATATGTGTGTTTGTGTGTGTGTGTGTGTGTGTGTGAGAGAGAGAGAGAGAGAGAGAGATTCTGTAGTTGAGTGGATGTGTCATTTATAATACCTGTGTCTGATTGACTTACAAGTTTGGATCTGGTTACAAAATATTGTTACCAACTTACCATTTTAAAGTATACTTAATATTTCATATTAATGAACCTATGACTTTCTATATCCAAAATGGCTTTTATTTATTACATCTGAAAATAAAGTAAATAAATAACACAGAGTTAGATGACGGATTAATATTATCATATGATCATATGTCAAGTTGGCAACTGTAAGAGCACTACCAATCTACCAGCATGCCTGGCATGTTACTGTTATAGTTATGGTACAATCACTAACTGGTTTTCTAATAAAGTGCAAGTGGTCAGTCCAGAGAAACATTAGCCTGATCAGCAGTTTATAGTAAACTGACCAATATGACAGTTAGAAAAGCAGACTACATTTGGAAATGTTATGAAAAAAAAGTGGTGGAAGGCAGAAAAGGGTATAGAGCTATTTGTAGAAAATGCCAAAAACCATTTTTTGTTTATTTGATACCAGTCACCAAATAGTATTTATTTTTGTAAATTTTTTGTTAATTTGATTCATATTCTATTTTTGTTTATATATACAGTACAGTACCTCTTTTGCATTAAAAGCAAATTATTTACCAATTTCTTTTAACCTAAATATCTGAAGTTTACCACTAGTATTAATATGTTCTAAGATATGACTGAATGTACTAGTAGGTTAAACATTATGTTAAGTACCAAAAAATTAATATCTCAAAAAAGTTGTGGAGGAAGCATGAAGACCTAACGAAGAAAAAAAAAACATTAAAAACTTTTACAAAACATAAAAACCAAAAAAACCTTGGTTTTTTTACTGGTGTAAACCATTTGGGTTAAACCATTTAGTTAAATTGGCCATCCCTGGAAAACATAATTACAGTATTTGTAATTTTATTATTGCAATAGCTGTTCTTGTAAGTTTATCATATTTCTTTAGGAGGTACCAGAAATGTTGCTCATTCAGATTTACTTGAAGATTAGGGTAACTTCATAAAACTGCTTGTGTGGGGCCAATGATTTCATAAAATGAATGTCTTTGTACTAAATTGTAGAAGGCCACAAAGTAATGGCATATTTAGTTTGAAACCTTTACGAATTATAAAGGTTAAATTTTTTTTCTTATTTTTCTTAATTGGGGGATAGAGAAATGATAAAGAATTTTATTAGGTGAGCATAGTGTCTTGTATATGAAAATACAGCATAGAAAACTTGATAAGACATATGGTTGTAGGTATTTGTTTGCATATAATGGTTTCTGTATTTTTTTATAGGCTACGAAAGGTGGTGGCGTGAAGTCTCCAGAAGATCGAAGGATGGAAAAAATGCTTAGGAAAACTTCACGTGAAATTCACAAGCTTCGTAATTCAAAGACACCCAGAGGACAGCCAGATGTTGTCTCTTTCAAGTGAGTACAGTATATATATTTTACTTTAGAATTTGTTTATGATGGGGTAGTCTAGCTTTTTAATGTTTTTTTTTTTCTGACCCAAGTTTGTAAAATTTGCACATTGAATGCAAGAAGTCTCATAAATTGGCCTTTATTCTCATCTTGCATGACTTTTACAGGGAAAAAATGGCTTTCTTCCTGAAATCCAGTCCTACTATACCTCCATTATCAGTAGAACTGGACAGTGAAGTGACGTCGCCCTCTGAACCGCTCAGCCCCATTAATCCCACCGCAAATGTCACGTTACCCTCATACTCATCTGCCACTTCAGACGTCAAGTCAAGATTACAACTTGCAAACTCTGAACCCATGTCTGGCGAACATACTCCTGTTCAGTCATCGCCTCCCGCATCATCCCCATCGGCCACCTGTTCCTACCTCAAATACTGTTTCCACTTTCCAAACACGCTCTGGCTCTTCTCACTCAGAGTACCAGCCAGGCAGTCTAACACTGGAGCCATTCCTAAGGTCTTCTCCGCCTGATGCCTGTCTCAGCACGAAGATCAGGAGTGGAAGTCTTGATTTATCGTTAGGATTGCTGGTTTCATTTGTGGTCATATTTGTATGTGGATACACACACACACACACATAAATGTACATACAGTATTTACACAAATTACACATGTATAGTCTTTCATAAATAAATTTTTATATCTGCTTATACAAAATAGATATCTACATGTTCATACATTAACACTTTAGTATACACACAACCATATATGTACAGTGTATGTGTATGTATATCCATGTATATTATATATGTATGTATATTTATATGTGTATTTTATGAATATATGTATAGATATGCATACAGATATGCATTTGTACATAAAAACTATATTAGAGCATGAATGGTTGCTTTAATATGTGTATATATATATATATTATATAAATATATATGTTGTGTGTTTGTGTATGTTTCTGTATGTATGTATTTGTATATTAATTCATGACTTCTTCCATCCAGTGCCACTTGAATCTTTTATATTATTTATTTTTTGAGACCCCAGAGAGCAGCTGTGAACTCTGTTGCAATATTTGTAGAGCATTCTTGTTCATATTTCTCCCTCTCCCGCATCACCAGACTTTTGGCCAAATCTTTGTAATTTCATAATTTTAAGTTATTCATCTGATTACATCTTCCATTATTAAAATTGCATAACCTTTTGAGATTTTGGGAAGTCCCAAAATTCGTCTGTGGCAAATTAAAGATTGTCCAGTTAAGGACATCTCAATGTGTTTCTTATATTGCTTACTTGAAATTTATTTTTCATGATATGAAGCTGGTTTTTGGTATTGTTTTGAAGCTGAATACCTTTACTCTATTGTAATGTGATCAAAATTCAAAAACAACAAAATGTAAAAGTCAGAGTAACATGCCATTCATTGAAAATTTTTGGCTGATGACTTCATTTGGCATCAACAGAATCTCAAGGGTTGGGAATAGAATGTCATTTGATGTCATCAGAATCTCAAAGGGTTAACAGTAAGACTTTGCCTCCTCAGCATGGAAACCCACTTACATAAAAAAAAAAAATTTGATGCAGCTGTATTTCATTGGGGTTCTCTGTAATCTAACAAAGAGGCTTCCATATACTTGTGGTCCTGGATGGAGGATTCCTCGTGCCTCATTCACTCATTAAGGCAGCGAGATTCCATGAGAGGAGTATTTTATTCTCTCAAGGCTCTTCACAATAATTACAATGTAATTACCATAAAAAATGTAATCTATTTATGAATTTGAGTGTAATGGAAGATAGTGTAGAGAAAGTATCAAAAAGCTGATGATCTATGTAGATTGGTTAACATCTATAAAACTTATATTTGCCATATTAGCAGATAAAAGGTTGTACTAGTCTTTTATGAGGAACTGTAGGTAAGAAGAATGAACATAACTTATTTTCTGTCTTCCAGATTACATTATATGGTTAATTTATAGCCAAGATGATATATTGGCATTATTTTGCTCACAAGGCAAAAACTTTTCTCTCTTAGGTAACAGTTTGTTCCTTTTTTATTGTTTCTGTGAAGCCCACTTGTCTTGGGTAGTGATGGAATGTCACAAAATGGGGTAATGGTGAGGAATTCTGTGCCTTCCACTGGTGATAAATCCCTTTCGTTTTCCAAAGAAGGGAGTCTCAACAATTCATTGTACTCGGTACTGAACATGAAAGAAATGTTCTAAGAGACATAGCTGTAGAAAGCATTACAACCCGGTGAAGAGAAGCTGGTGTTCAAAAAATTCTCAGATGCTAGAAATACCAAGAGTTACCTCTGTACCTGCTTTATCTCTCCTGAAGTTGCCTTCTTATTAAAATAAAACACTTGCCGAATAGATTATAAACAAAGTTTGTATACAGTATATATAAAAAAATTTTTTTGAAGATATTTATATATCTGCTTTCTAGACTGAACCCTTGTATCATCTTCCTCCTCCTCTTGTTGCAAAAGTAAATTTTATGAACTCAAAACCAAATTACTTTTTATATATTTGTATATTTAATAGGGCCAGACTTATGAAAAATATTTATATAGAATTGTATATTGTTATTTTATGATAGTTGTCATCAGCTAACAGGTGATTGTTAAATAGTAGAAGTGTCATGATTGAATACTAACTTGTTAACATTCACATTTTCATCCTGTTTTGTTAAACCAAAAATTTTATTGTAAATATGTACATAGAAACGCTATATCCACGTGCCTTTGCAAGGTACAAATTATTTATGCTAACAAAGAAAGAAATTAAGTGCTAGTTTTATTTTCCTGATTTTTCATAAATGAATTTTACTTGTTTTATAGTGGAGAAAGATGTAGTAGAAAGTGTATTAAGGAAATTCAAAGGTTTTAGGAGCAAGAAAATATTACATTTATTAAAGAATGCATGACATTGCACCAAATATTTGACAGTCAAGTGATTCTTGGATGTGCACAGATGAATGCTGTATGTTTGTTTCATTTGGATATGAAGTGTAGGCCCTTTGCTTTAATGACAACAGTGTTTTTTTTTTCTCAGAATTGTTGCTTCAAACACAAATACTGACAGTACTGATCAGTAGCACTGTATGCACTATCAGGTCTGTCCAGCTTCCATGTCTTGCAACTGCTTTTTTATTCGTATATTTTTATCCATTCCTTCAGCTGTCTATTTTAGAATTTTTTGTCTCCAATTGTTGCCTTCTAGAAATTAAACTGCTGGGCCACCCTTGCCAGATGAGCAATTTTACATCATTAAACTATGTAGTAATTAATGGTGAAGTTTAAGTTATGTTGTGATTTAAACATGCTTTTCATTTTACCTTTTTCTTGGCTTAACATTTAAAAATTTAAAGTGCTAAAGCTCTCTTGGCATTGGATCATATGCTCAAATGGGTCAGCTATGGAACGAAAAGTGACACAGTTGTTGCTGCAAACACTTAACTACCAAATCAAGGATGAAACCCCTCTGGATCAAATTAAACAGACTCGGTAAATTCATATACCTGCACTACCCTTGTATACAGCATGACAATCCCTTTACATGTACTGCAACGGTCAGTGTCAATTTACTTTTACTCCTGTGCTTCTTTTATGGTTCACACTCATTCCATAACTTGCAGAAACTCCCACCCCCTTAAATTTGTCTTCTCTGCCATCTTCTGATCTCCATAGTCTTAACTATGTCTTCTAATCTGACCTCATCCATTCTCTGTAAGTGACCAGACGACATAATATTCTGAAAGATCTTATTTTAATCTGTGCTGTAGTTTTATTCCAGCCATGGCCAATTTATGGCATAACCTTTCTAGTCATAGATGAAATGTTGGTTTCTTGGGAAATTCAAAGTAAGTACAAAGACATTTTTATTGAGAAGGGTTGCATGAGTCTCTTCCATTGCTTAGCTAGTTTCTTTAATTTGTTTGCTATTGTTAATACTTTTTTCAAAATGGACTACTTAACCTTCTGGAGGACCCCTTCGAGGTTAGTAATGTCAGTGTACCTGATGTGATCCTGGTAGGCAGTACTAAAGGATGTTACAGTGTCCCTTCAGCCCTTTTACATTACCTCCAGCCCTTCCATCTTGGTGTTGGTCTTTGCGCAATGGTAGGGGTTTTCTACAAGTTGCACCTTTAGATCCTTTACTTCACCTCATTATCTGGATCTCTCTATGTAGTTGTCCAGCCACTCCCAATTCCTCTTCACTGAGGTGCTGAAAGTGCTCCAGTGCTTGGCTGCATAGTCTAAATTTCATTGTTCAGTCATTAACAATTGAGTCATAGGCTCTTCATTAGCTTTTCCAACTTTGGATGCAGCTTGTCCTCAGTTTCAACCTTCTAACAATCTTGGCAACTTCCATCTTTCTTCGTATGATGAGAATATTTGGTTGACATTCTTGTAGTATATGAAGATTTTAACCAACACATAAATACTGCAGAATAGCCAGGGGCCAAAATAGGCTGGCTGGTATTGTATCTGCATCAAGCGGGGCAAAATGAACAAATACTACTTTTTTACAGCCTGAATAAGAACAAGAATACATATTCTGAAGTTACTTACATGGGCACAACGTTTTTTTCATTACACTAAAACTAATCATTCAACAATGAGTAGTTAGCATAGATATTCAAAATGCACTTTTTCCATATTTACAATGATGAAATAACTCAATTTTCAGTTCAAATTCATTGATCTCTCATTATTTCCCCAAACTTTTGTACTGAATGTGTAACTTATTTTTCTCCATACGTTGCTTGAACTGTTTTACTCTGTACAAACACCCAATCTGCTTATGCAAACTGCCAATAGCAAATATGTTCACCCGCTTCTGTTGTGATCAAGCCCCCCTTTTTTTGTTTGCAAAAGCACATTTTCTCAGTGATGACAACATGGTGAATTTACTTCATTGTATGATATCTGTTATTTCATCAGTTATCATTTGCCTGACCATAAGAATTTGAAACAGCGATTTGCTGTACCTAAATTATTGGTCTATATGCTGGTCTTTCCAGTTCACTGATGGTGGTAACGGAACGCTGCTGTTTTTCATATGCTCTTATTTAGCTTGCTTTTTTGCCTGTATGTATGTTTGTCTTAGTCAAATCTTGTAACTGAAATTTAGACCTGTTCCCTTCGCCCGATGGACTTTTTTCAAGGTTACTCAATCCCGGTGACAATACAACCTTACATGATCAATAGGTCAGCAGTGACCTCTAGTGACCCTACAGTGACCTCTCCCAGTATCTCAGGATTTATATGAATCTCTTCGGATTTTTCAGAAATTCTTTGACTCGGTAAATTTCTGTCAAAAGTAAAAAGTCTAAAATAAAAAATATATAAAAAAACCAGTTTTTTAAAACACTTTTATTAAAATCCTTTAAAAAGTGAAAAATTATTTTTTGAGACACACTAGGATTTTCTAACAATTAATCATGCCTATAAAGATAAAAGCGTGGACGCCAAACAAGGCAGGCAATGCTACAAGAGATAAAAAAATATATTTCTTTTCTTGTAGCATTTCCTTCCATGTTTGGAGTTCACGCTTTTATTTTTGTAGACATGATTGATTGTAAGAAAATCCTGGAGTCTCAAAAATTATTTTTCACTTTTTAGTGGACTTTAATAAAAGTGTGTATATATATATATATATATATATATATATATATATATATATATATATATATATATATATATATATATATATATATATATATATATATATATATATTAAAGATGGTTGCTTTTTCTTTTATCAGCTCCACTTCTCAATGTTTGCTTCGTAACTCTGTATCTTTGAAATAAAGATGCAATGACTCTTTCCGTGTATCCTAACATTAAATTTGGTTTCTATACCCTTGCATTTGTCTTCTCGGTTATACTATTCTCATCCTGACGTGATACTTGGGAAGACGTAAATTTTAGCGTCCCGAGTCATGTAACCCCACAGCGGGGGTAGTTGGGGGGTTGGGGCGGGGTATAGAGGGGAGGCACAATAACACTGGTTGGTGTCATTGTTCCAGTTTCCAAATAGTTCCTACGAAACAACAAATTACCAGACTGAAAGCAGCAAAAGTCTACTTACTGGGTGTAGTCTGCCTAATTTTCTTTCAACTGAGAGAAGGACGATTCAGCCGGCAAATAAGGTTCCTGCTGCTGCATTGCCATTAATTTTTTCTTTATTGAAACGAAGCAACTTTTAAGGTGAATAACGGATTTTTATATATATAAAAAAAAAAGTATTGTATATAGAAGTAAATGTAGCAGCAATTGCCGTCTGAAAATTGGAGATAGGAGTCGATTCGTTAGGATTTGTTGGAGCAGCAGTAGATTCAGTAAGATTTGCTGGAATAGTAGTTGATTCAGTAGGATTCGTTGGAGTAGTAGTAGATTAGCAGGATTTTTGGAGCAGTAGTAGATTTAGCAGGATTTGTAGAAGTTGTAATAGATTCAGCGGGATTTATTGAATCAAAATCAGTTCCTAGACGAAGACTCCTGGCTCACCAGAGTATTAAGAGGACGTGTTACTACACCATTCTGATAGTACAAGCTATCTTTAGTAAAAAAAAAAAATTCTGAAAATGTAGTAGTATAATATGCTGTTGCCCATTGTTCATTTGCTCGAATAGGTCCAGGGGTGGAGGAGGGGGCGGATGCAAAATATCTATAGTCGGATCATAAGAACACTGACATGGCTATGCTACCTCTAGGACTAGAGGTAGCATAGCCTAACCTAACCCTGGCTAGTCTATGAAACCATAATAATTTCAAAAATTATCTAGAAACCAAAGAATCAGGGATGGCGTAAATTTTCTTTTCAAAAGTGTTCTTGAAAAATTGAAAAGTATGCTCTAAAAGAATAGAGATCTTTGAATTAAGGAGGTAGGTATTTTTTTTTTATTTTGTTAGTAAATTATTTTCCAAACACTTTCAATGGAAATTGAGACCCAAGAATATGTTTATTAACTCATATTTTCTCCTTCTATTACCAGGTTGGACCTGGATAGAGTTCTACGGTAGTTAAAATATGATCCCTCTACTCCGCATGCAACTAGAACGAGCGAGAGAGCCGTCCTATAGAAAATCTGTATTGCTAACTACTACTGTCAAGGGTGTGGGTTAGACGATTCGCGAATTTGTCAATACGTGCGACGGACAAAGAACAGTCTTTTTATCGATGAGTATCGCTATATGAATCCATATTGTATGAATCTAGGGGTCACAAGGCGACGTTAAAAACACACAGAGCAAAAAAATAATGTAGCTGAGCGCTCAAATTTTATTTCTCTATCGTTTTTCTAATAACGTTAGTAGCTCCCAGTGACGTCACAGTTGTTGGTTGCTATATTACTAAATGGCAAGTTCTTATGTAATAAATGGAAGCCTAGATACACCTTATTCTGAAATATTATCTAAAATATATTACATCTTTTATATATATATATATATATATATATATATATATATATATATATATATATATATGTGTGTGTGTGTGTGTGTGTGTGTGTGTCTGTGTGTGTATGTATGTATACACATTACACGTGTAGGCTATTACATCTGCCATGTTTTCATTGATAATAAACTTTTTTCCTCGTCTGTCTCCAAGCCACACTTTTTCCCTCTTTCTGTTGGATGTTCATTTTTTAAAATTCATCTTTCGTGGTTTCTACATTCACCAAAATATCCTCAGCAAAGCCTCATTTTCCAATTTTTTTTATGAATTCTTGTTCTTAAATCCTCTTCCTTCCTCTTTTAGATTTTTTTTTTGTCATCAAGCGTATGATCAATTTGAACACTGGCGTTGAAGCTGTGCATTTTCGTCTCATACCACTTAATTTCGATTATTATTATTCTTCTTTTTCGTTTTAACGTGTTTTTTCCCATTTTTATATATATGGGGTAAGCACGATGCCTTCTGTTGAAGGACTTTGACGCATGTTGGGGCAGGCTGTAGCCTCGATCGGCTGCCCTCCCTGACATAGCTTATTATTATTATTATTATTATTATTATTATTATTATTATTATTATTATTATTATTATTCAGAAGATGAACCCAATTGTGTGGGACAAGTCCAAAAGGGGCTATATTAATTAAAAATACAAGCTTCCAAAGGATATATGTCTCATCTGAAAGAAGTAACAGAAATTAAAAGAAAATACAAAAAAGAGTGAGACTGCTATTAGAAAAAATAGATGGATCAACAAATAAAGAAATAAAAAATGTAAGTAAATGATTAAATATTTGTTTTCTCCCTTACATATCTTGTTTCTAAGTGTCAGTGACCTTAGGTAAAATGTATTTCGTATTCCATTATTGCTGCTGTTATTGACATAAATGCGTCACTGAGTGACTAATAGCATTATTAATTATCTTTTTCTTATTTTTATGACTTTCTTCTACACAGTGATGCAAGATAGTTATCTCTACCTGCTTCCTCCTGTAAAACCTGGTCTGCATTTATTACCTTTTCATCTGCTCTTGAAAGGTTTTCAATATTACCCCATTAACAAATTTAATGATATATTTGATAGGTATTGGCTTCAGATTTTTGTAATCGTTCTTCCTTATCACTTTGTTTTGGGCTATTCTAATTTTCTGGTTTTCTTCTATCTCGATTTTATTTTGGTAACAGTTTAACAGTTTCTAAACATGTTTTACCTTTATTAACGCTTTTAGAGTTCAAGTTTCAATGAACTGGTTGCTAGAGTAGATGGGTCCGCCTGGCAAAACATGTCACTTGCGTGACCGAGGAATATGAAACGTCAACGCTGAGCAGAATTGCCAACCAACTATGTAAGATGTAGTTAAATTAATATTCTAGTGTAAGAATATATTAAATAGGTTTACTATAGTAATGATTAAAATAATATATGTATTATATTCATAGCAAATATATAATTATTAGTAATTTTAATACTGGAAAGTAACCAACTTTCTTTTTGTTGTCAGCTATAGTTCCACGGCCGTTTCATTTCCAGTCTCCCGTGTCCAGAGAGACGCTGGCACGTCACCACGTCAACGCTTTAGTGCCAAATTTTATTAACTATTTTACTCGATTATTTGTTCTAAAAAAACGTTATGTATTGATATGCCTTGTCGACTAAATAAATTTATTAAATTTATTTTATCATAATTTGATTATATCTGGTTTATGATGATGACAAATTTATTATATTAAATGAGTAACTGGCCACTATGATCGTTACCCATAATTCTGCCCTCTGTTCAGCAGCAGACGGCTGGCCGGTTTGTAGAGGCGAGAAAGTTCCTTGCGTACATACTCGTTGACACTGACCAGTACTGACTCTAGGTACAAGATGTTTTCTATGTTGAGGAAGCTGCTATTTTTGTTACTGCTAGTATTACCAGCCGTCATTACCATCACCAACGAAGGTAAGCAATTTTAGCAATACGAGGTTAACCCCTTGCAACTTGCGAACGGAAGCCTTATCCAGACCAAGGGTCATCTGTGAAGCTGGGTCATCTTATAGGGATGATAGAAGTTTTACGTTGAGGTCAAAATTCTAAGGATTAATAACAGGAGCGGGCATGACGGGGCATTATTTCCTTTGTATATACTGTGTTGTTTTGAGGACTGCAAAGTCTTACTGAGCCACTGGGTTTTACCTCCTTAGATAGGTCAGGTGCCATCAATGCATCATACTTGGGGAACTGTAGGCATTAGGCCACCAACGGTAAAGGTTTTGAACGGCCCTTCAACCCTCGTATTTACCCACTTTATTAGCCTTTTGCTCTACCTCCTCCCCGGCTTCCTTTCGTCTGTTGCTTTTCGGTGCTATTATGGGGGGGGGATCTCCTTGGTTTTATAGCATAAGTTTGTTTCATTCATTCATTGGGTTTCCTCAAAGTGTAATGATTTTTCGAGTTTAAGCCATATTCACGGGTACCGTTGGCCTGGGGGCCCCATCCCATCTTTAGCTGGTCTGTAGGTTGGATGTTTTATATGGTGATATTAGTCAAATGTCCTTTAGACTGTGATAATTGCCACTTGTTTCATCTGTGATTTTCACGGTCTTTGGCTTGTTAGCCTGTTGTATTGTTGGATAGAATAATAGCCCAGTGGATAAATTCATAAATTATGCACCAAAGACATGAATAATTTTTATATATATGATGGGATTTTAACAACTAGGCTATTGTTGGTCAGATCAATTATATTTTTTAGTTATGCACATCGTACAGGCTGGGCTGTAGACTATATAAGTAGATAGGGATCCCAGTGGAAACTAGTGTTTTTTCATGGGGAACTAAGAATTAGTGAATTTTACCTGCTGAAATGTTAAAAAATGTATAAACTTAAGATGAATTGTACGAAACATACATCGTCCATGTATTTGATTAGTTACAATTTCATAAGAAAAAGTAAGGCACTTCTAGGGGACATCCTAAGCTTTTTAATTTCCATAATCGTGGGGTGCTAGGCTCTACATGACAAACAGCTCCTAACCTAACAACTCACAGTGCAATAATATATACAGTGAAATAGGCTACAGTGTTTCATCCTAATATTAGCTGGGATGATGGGCCTTTCCTAATCGTTGCAGCTTTTTCCCTTGCTAGTTCCCCAGCCTAAACTTAACCAGAGCTTTAATTATGGAGAGAATTGCAGATTTATCGTAACCTAACATAGATTGCTGAATCCAACCTGACTGGCTAAAATTAACCCCCTAGCGCACACCTTAATCTGGATTCTTGGTCCAAAATTTAAAATGAGCTTTCCCCTGGACCCCACTCTTAGCTTTACATACAGTTAGCATATTCCTTCAAGTTTGGTAGTTAGGCCAGCTGCACCACAACATTGCAAACAGGCTCTTTCATCTGTTGGGAAGACAATCAATAGACCTCTTTGTAATGAGGTTCAACAGAAAACTAGAGGTCTTCTGATCCGTGGTTCCAGATCTATTTACATTGACAGAGGATGCCTTGCAACACCCCTGAGACAATCTGGAGGTCTATGTCTTCCTTCCATATTGCCTAATCCTTCAACTTGTAAACAGGGTAATGGCCTCTCAGAACCTCAGAATGATGTTAGTTGTTCCCATGTGGCCCTACACGGAATGGTCTCTAACCTCTCAAAAGGTTTGAGAGAGATTCCTCCGTGGCACAACCTTCTGTGTTAACCCCTCCGAACAAAAGGCTTTTCTCGCAGAGCAGCATCAGAGATGTCTGGCTATCTCAGAAGATCTTCCTCAGCTGTGTACCAAGGCAAGTGGGCCGTTTACTGTGGTTGGTGTCGTCGTTGGGGTTTCTTTTCAATTGGAACGCCTGATCAGCAAGTAGCAGATTTCCTTGTTTTTCTTTGCAGAGCGAAACAACTTTCCATGTCTTCCATCAAGGGCCACAGATTTGCCTTGAGTGTAGTTTTATGAATGAAGGATGTTGATCTTTCTTCTTCGTGGGAAATCTCAATGCTTCTCAAGAGCTTTGAGCAGTCTTGTAATCCAAAAGAGCTTAGACCACCCAGTTGGATTTGACTTTTGGTACTGGGCAGCCTCACCCGTGCCCTGTTTGAGCCTCTGCTTCGTGTGTCAGATAGGACCCTAACCCTCAAGACGGTTTTCCTGCTGGCTCTGGCCTTCTCGAAGCGAGCTGAACTCCATGGCCTATCCTATGGTGTCAAGCATACGAGGGGTTAGAAGTCCGTAGCCTTCAAATTTGTCCTGGAATTCGTGGCTAAGACCTAAAACCCCTCTTGTCATGGTGACAGATTTGATTCCTTCTCAATTCTGTCTCTCAGTGACTTTGTTGATAATGATCCGGACGAATTGCTCCTTTGCCTGTCAGAGCATTACGCTGCTACCTGAAAAGGACTCGCCTTCTCCAACCAGGTTGCCGAAGACTTTTTCTTAGTATTGGCCGGAACAAGAAAAAAAGTGTCCTGGAATGCAATCTCCTTTAGGCTGTGTGAGGCTGCCAGACAAGTCCATGGTCTGACTTCATGCTCCAATCCTAACAGAGTGCAGGCAAGAACACATGATGTTAGGGGGCTAGGCCCTTCTTTGGCATTTAAAAAGAACTTGTCTGTTAAAAGGATTTTGAAGGCTGACACATGGCTTCGTCAAACCACCTTCACTTCCTGCTATCTGTGGGATGTTGCCCACAGGTCCTTGGACACTTTCCTTGGGTCCAGTGGTGGCTGCCTGACAGGTTGTTTAACTCATCCAGGGCCTCTAGCCGGACAGTTTTTATCTTAAATAAGATGGTGGTATGAAAGTGAGAATGAATGGGATGGTTGGTCTCTTCGGTTTCCTTTCTTTTCTTCTTTACCCGGTGGGCGAAGAAATCATTCCATCATGTGCTGGGTCGGGTCTGATACGGTGAGATTGCGGCCTTTTTGTTAAGTTTTGCTAATTCCTACATAAATATAAAACTTTGGCAAAAGCAAGTCCCTCCTCTCTCTAGCAAGGGGAGAAAGGACTGATAGCAAACTATTGGTGGCCACAAAGGTTTGTTATCCACAGATATAGTTCTTTAACTTCCTCCTACACTGTCTCATCACATGATTCCCAGAAGTCTGACTTATAAATAATCACTTATTTATTATGTCAGAGGCTTTGGTTCCCATCCATAGGCTTCTGTAAGCCAGGAAGAGTAAGCAGGTGTGCTGAACCTCCAGTCGGCTCCAGAGTTTCTTTCCTCCCTCCAAAAGTGAGTCTATTCAGAAGTTAAGACCCAGGTTTGTTCTGCATATGAACAAATGACAAATTCATTAATCAATTTGTACTTTTCATAGCTAACAAACCTGAGGTCTCAACTTATATGGCCCACCTCTAGCCACCCCTCAGTCAAGTTTCCTGGGATGGAAGAAACTGAGGCTTTATTTCTTTCGCTACATGCACGAAGGAACTTGACGGCCTATTGGCCTACCTCGTTGCCACCAATTCCTTGTTTGTTATTTTTACTGGTTTCCAGCTGGCGCTAGAAGGATTATCCATAAGTTAAGACCACAGGTTTGTTAGCTGTGAAAAATACAAATTGATTAATAAATTTGTCATTTTGTTGAGGAAAAGTGATTGAAAGACGTAGAAATCATCTGGTTTCAATATGTAACTACTCCAGAATCAGAAATATAGCATAGCCCCATAAACTTGTCTGATCAAAACTATCCTAACCTAGAGCCATCATGGTGTTGGTAACACATACTACTTGTATTACACATTTATTTCATGTGTATTGCCAAGAGGAGGTGCATGTTTATCATACTTAGGTGCTGATGGGTTTTGTATTTAGCCTTCTTGCTATCTTATGCTAGGATAGCCTGTGTGATCTATAATTTAGCAGTGGTGGCTGATCCAACCATGATAGATTGGGAAATTCATAATCATTTTAAGCCAGAGTGACACAGCTGATAGAACACTTACCCAGAATTTGAATAACATCAGTACTAGGCATGACTGATTGTTAGAGTATCCTAGCCAATAACCTAATTTGTAAGTAGAAGATGATTTATAAATTTACTAACCTTGATCGATTTCTAAGATTGTTTTTATCTCTGTAGCCAGGGAAAAAGTGAAATAATGTAATTGTGTTCTTGGCAGCCTGTAGAGAGTATGAAGCCTTTCTTGTGATGTAGCATGGATTTTCTGAACCCATTGCTTTTCTAACTAGTTCATGGGGAGTCACAAAGTTGACAGATGCCATTTCATTTCGATGGGATTTCATTTGTCAATACATTGACTTAACAAAACCACAAGGACTATAGATAGGATAAGCTTCAGTACAGAATGTTCATCATAATGAAATCGAAAAAAATGAAATTGTGATGTGTCGTGATGTGGTGGTTATGAGAGTGGGGTTTATGGTGATAAAAATGTCTCATATTGTGTCAAATCAGTATGAAAATAATGTTTTCCAATATGGTAATTTTACAGTACTTTCCCATAATGCCATTTAAGCAATTAACATTTACTTTTGTCCCCAGTGCATGCACAAGTCCAGGTAGGCTTAATTGAATCCATTATAATTGGTTAACTCCAGTCTAGTAGTTTTTATAAATATGCATTTACTTGAATACCTGCCTCTATCCATTAATCAGTGTTCCGGCTATTTAATTTTCTTCAGTTTGTTTTGGAAAGTACGGTAGAGCATACTACAGTAGTTTCATTTGTGTGTTGATTACTGTCATTCTCAACAGGCTAGAATCAGAGTTATTTGGGTGGCAATCTTTAGTGACTATTTACTCTTTCAGAGAAAAATTATTACGTAGTTTGACAGCAACATCAATATATATGACATAGTACCAAACTGTGGAATGCCCAACTTCTCTTGGTATGATTTCCATGACATTCATTCACCCAAGCAGATGATGTTTCTTATGGGGGTTAGGTCATATTTCTTCCTAGCTCACTTTTCTCAGACCTGGACTAGCTAAGGGCATCCTGTCAGTATCATGTAAAAAATCAGACAAGTTTTTGTGATTAGTGTTTGAAAAGTAATTCTTTGTTGGGAAATACCAGCAAGCAAGATTTATTTAATTTTCTTTGTAATATGGTTTTGTTCCGTGAGAAGGTGGGGTCCACAGAGTAAAGGCTTTAAGAACAGATGTGAATTAGTACCTGTCCATAGGTCAGGTCACCTTATGTGCACAGGTATTATACTTGTTGAGATTGTTCCCACAGTGAATATTCTAAAGTAGCCTACTAGGAAATTCTTAGAAGTGATTCTAAGTTTAATTTTGTTTTTATTGGTAGTAGTTACACATCATCCATGGCAGTTTCTATTTACTGGCAGTAATTTTTCTCCAGACCCTATCGTTAATGATTCTACTGTAGTATGTTAATGGTATAAGATGGTGTGTATAATGCACTTTTTAGTTAATTCACTCATAGTTTCTTACATATACATTGCCAGTTGTGTTGGCAACAAGCCCAAATCACACTTGCTGGGTATTAGTACACATCTCTCAGCCAGGTGACTTACAGCTTATGAGAAACATGTTTAAAGAAATGTATTTTTTATTATAGGTCAGAAAAAAAAGAAAAAACTATAATCCTTTAAAAATTGATAATATATGGCCTGTTTTCTATTATTTATACAGTGCAGATTTTTTGTTTTATACAAATGGCTTTTTCCAACCAGAGAGAGAGAGAGAGAGAGAGAGAGAGAGAGAGAGAGAGAGAGAGAGAGAGAGAGAGAGAGAGAGAGAGAGAGAGATGCAGTTTCAGCCATATAAAATACTAGTCATCATTCTTTGAGTGCATTTCATTTGCATATGAACCCAATGGATTATGAGGTATTTTTAACACTTTTAGCACAAACTTGTGTTTTTTTGTTTGGTCTCATCTTGACAGATTGTGGGTTTTCTTGGGTGCTCCTGTTTTAGCTCTTACTGTACCTATATGAATGATTTGCCAGTAAGACATATTTTAAACCCTGTGTAGAAATAACTACAAATGTAATTTTTTTTTTTTTTAAAGAATGGTGACTGCAAGGAAAATTTGATAGTTTTACTTTCCTCAATTAAAGTATCTGTATTGAAAGGTTGCTGTTAAGTTTTTATTTTATTATATCCATTTTATGTAGTTATTTACATTGCTGAATATAGAAAGGCCATTTTGGTCTGTTCAGCATCATGAGTAATGTGGAAAGTAGTCAACTTTTGATTTCAATTTTTAGTATTTTTCTTAGAGTCCGTAATACTGTATAATACTGAACTGTACTGTGCTTTGTGTTCAGTGCAGTTTGAAATAATTTTCTTCTTCCTCTTATGTAGACAGGAAAGTTACACCTTTATATGTAGGGGATTGAATTGTAGTATCTGTGGTGTAAAAAGAGCTTGAGGTTTATTTTCCCATTTCTCTTTCAGGTAATTTAGTGGCTTATGCTCAAGAGGATGAAGTTGAAAGCGAGGAAGATGACATCATTGAGGATGACGATGAAGTGAATGTTGCTGATGGAACTGGAGTAGAAGTTGAAACAACGGAAGGGGAAGAAGAGGAGGAGGAAGAGGAAGAAGAAGCCAAAGGTTCACCTGATGCTGATACCATCATTCTCTTTACAAAACCCACAGGCACTGGATCAGGTATGGTATATTATTTCTTAGGCTCTCTTAAATTTATATATTAAGAGTACTATAATCAAAATATATTGTTGACTGGTTTAGGGCTGTACTACCTGAAGTATTTTATTGATAATGTCATTATCAGTAAGAAACGCAATTGTTAATACTTTATCAATCCAAGTGATGGTACCTGTCCTCCTAACAGTGGTAATACAAGTGATTTTGCTTTCCCAGCACTAAGTGTGTAATGTATTCACAGCTTCACTGCCTGTGCCTTTCTGGACAACATAAAGATTGAGAAAAATATTATCTTGACCTAAGGATTTTAGATTTAAATTCATTGCATTGGAAAGGGTAAAGCTTAAGTGTTTCTGGCAGACATACAGTGCTATTTCTGGCTTGTATTTTACCCAGTAATTGAAGAGAAGTACAGTATGTGAAATGGGTAATTTGTCTGGCTAGTTTTTAGATGGTGTTTTTCACCACTAGGCTAATTCTGATTTCTGTTTACAGTAAGTTACTGCATTAAATATGGCATTCAAGGTTATGGTTTGAACTACATTACTTTTGACGGATAGTTACTAGTATATGTAGTTTTTATTTGTATGGGAGATGCTCTGATATTAGATGTATAGTTTATTGGGTGGGAAATTTTGTGATATCCGTGTGGAGGTCAGTTTTCAGTGTTAAATATTGATTTTGTATTTCAGAACTTCCTGCTGGTAAGCTTGTTGAGTTCCTCGTTGGCTTCACAAACAATGGCGACAAAGACTTCGTTTTGGATGCTATTGATGCTTCCTTCCGTTATCCCATGGACTTCTCATTTTACATCCAGAACTTCACTGCCATCCCTTACAATAGGGCTGTCAAACCTCGTCAGGAAGCTACTGTTATGTACAGTTTCTTCCCAGCTGAAGCTTTCGCTGGACGTCCTTTGGGATTGACCATTAACTTAGCTTATCATGATGCTGTAAGTTGGTTATACAGGATGGAAAGCAGATATTTCATGAAGTATTTTGTAATACAGAATGATGTTCGTAATTTTTCTGCAAGGTGAAATGTCATAGAGGATTGGAGATGACTTTAGGCAGTGATTAATGTTACCTCTTTATTTCAGGATGGCAATATGTTTGTGGAACCAGTATTCAACCAAACAGTCAATATTATTGAAATTGATGAGGGTATGGATGGAGAAACCTTCTTCCTGTATGTGTTCATGTTAGCCTTTGCTGTTTTGTTGCTTGTTGCTGGTCATCACTTTCTCTCCTCATTTGGACGCAAGAAGGCAAGCAAGAAGCCTGTCATGGAGATGGGTACCAACAAAAAGGATGGAGTCGACTATGACTGGCTTCCCAAGGAGGTCCTGGATGACCTCAGTAAGTATTTTAGCATTGAGATTTGTTTGGGTTTTTAGATGATGAAAATAGTAGATCATTGACATTAATTTCTTGTAGTTATATCTGTACTCGGTTTACATAGTACTTAACAGATAAGTGTAAATCTTTGTAGTTAGTGGAATTTGTATATCTTGACTTCTCACTAATATAATTGAATACGTACGTAGTGTGTGAAGAAGCATCAGGTGTGTATGTGTGAGTATCAACAACTAGGCACAGTACTGTATACAGATCTTGAAGTTTAAGAACATTGTTAGACCATACCTTCATTTGTGAAAACAAGTGATTGCAGAGAGAGAGGTGGTCAATATTATTTCTTATTATCATGATTGAATACATGTATAATATGTATTATGGCCGTGAGGACTCCTTTTTATTTCATATCTATTACGGTGAGCCTTATGAATATACATTCTGAAAGAAAGCTACTTTTCTCACTTCGGTAGGAATTTACTTTTTCTTGTCAAATACTGTATTTTAAAAAATATTAAGCATTATGAATAAAGTATTAGTTTATTTTAGCTTGCAGTAAAAGAATAAATGCAGTCAATAAGAAAAATTTATGGAAAATATAAAGATGCACTTGCATTTTAATTTTGTCTATTGCAGAGAAGACCCCACGTCAGTCACCACAGCAACGAAAGACCAAGCGTATCGCTAGTTCTAAGTAAACCTTCAGAGGTAACTCCTGAAGATACTCAGCTTCCAAGTCCAGAGTTATGTGATATCTGTCAGACAGGGCTGGACAGTCGTCAGAGCAGTGCAAAACAGCGTCAAAGCCATGTTATGCTTAATCTGAAGGAGTTGAATGAAGAATCATCATTCCTCATTTTTGTTATCTGTGATGGTGAAAATTTGTTGATTGTGGTTAGATTTGAGATTTTTATAACACCATTCATATGCAACTGTGTAAGTGTGTCGGCATTGGCTGTAATCCATATTTATAGTCCTACCTCTGTTCAAACAACTAAACGAGAAGCCCCCAAAGTTCTTTTCAGACATGATGACTTTGTGGATAAGGCTCACATGGGACATTTGTTAACATTGCCATAGTGTCAGTATGTCTGAAAACTGCTTTGGGGGCCAACAGTTAAGAAGTGCTTGGTTGTGGTTGGATTCCATAGAAGTATTAGATTCTCACTTTGTGCTACTTTTATAGGAATGTGTCCCCCCATCAAAATTGAACAAGTGAGGAATAAAAGGTTTCTTTTGTATTTTTTTTTTTTATTTTCCTCGTAGAGGGCTCAGTAAAGTCAATTTACTAATTTAAGAAAAAGTTGACAGTCTACAGGTAAACCAGTGTTGATATAGGCATTTGTGCATGTCCTCAACACACTTTACCTCTTGTTCTTTATTCATTGCATGTGGCATTTATCATGCCTTAATTGTAGTTTTGTCAGACTAATGGAAGTTTGGCTTAAAGGTTTTGATGTAAATGGGTTACTGTAGAGCCTTCATGATGCGAGAGTGGACAAGTTCACATTGGCTTTATTCATTAGATTTGTTTTTGTAAAGAACATTTGCGAATATTTATACTTACAGTATTTATGAAATAACTGAAAATGGGAAAACATAAGCAGTGTACCGAGTGAAATTAGTGGAAAGTTCAAAACTTACTAGAGTAGTCTGGTAACACCTGCCATATTGAGGTGTCATCCTGATTTACCAAGAATGGAATGTTAGGTATTGAAGGTTTTAAAACTCCTTAGGAGAAGCGTATTCATTACTTGACAACAAGTGCCTCCCATGAACTTGTAGTTTCTGTGGCTATTAATCCACATCTTTCATTATTGACTGTCCTTTGAAATGTGATGGTCACACTGCAACTAATAATGAAGATTCCAAATTTTCATCAGGTTTAAGAATTTCTGCCATATGGCCTAACAAAACAAAAACCTCTCAGTACCAAACAATGCTTCTGTTTACACAGTGGGACTGTGCAAGGGAAATGAAGATGATTAAGCAACTGATGCTGTAACCATTAAGATCAGGAGAAAATTATTTCTGTTAGTGACTTAACATCTCAAATGAAAGACAGATTTTATGGGGTAATAAAACTGATAGCAATTAATTAACAGATCAAACCAACCACTTGATTATGGCATTTTTCAGAACAGAATGAATACAGTTAATTGATTTGATTATGTCTTTGAGTTGATCACACTTTTGGCTCATGGATGTTTAATGACAAACTACATGTCCAAACTTGTGTATGCAGAGTGCAATTAAACACATTTTATGTGAATGCCTGTACTTAGGCTGACAGTAAATGTCAAGCTTTTGAAACAGACCAGTTTCATTTTCTACATCCAATTATCAAATTTTAAAATTTAAATTGTACCATTCAAGACAAATTATTCACGCTAAGACTGTGAGTCATGTGTTGTGATTTGGTACTGTGGTTAAACTAACGAAATACTAATAGTGGTCTCATTCTACTTAAACTTAAGTTTCTTTTAACTTTATCTTGTTTTTAAGTTCATATCTCATCTAAGAACTAATCCATTTGGCAACCCCTGTGGGAGTCTAGAAAGTGACTATAGTTTCATTACACTACAGTATGATAATGATGCATATAATAATTAATATTGACTTGTAGCATAGATGAGCTTACTATGTCTGTTGCATAAAATGCACTACAATGATAAATATCATTTGCACTCTTCCTTACCTGACCTAGCTGTTCTTGCTTGCAACACTAGGCAGGCTGCTGCTGCAAATGTCACTGCTTTCTGGCATCAGGTTTACCCTGAGTTTTATTTTGGCTATAGCTAAGATATGGAATAGTTGTGGAATCTGATTTCCTAATGTTTATGCCAGGAGCAAATTCATTCCTGCTCTCTGCTGATGTCTCCTGAATTCAGATGTATTGGTTTTATTTTCTGTTCCCCTGTATTTATTTATTACCTTTTCCTATGACTTTTAAATCTCTGAAGCCCAATTTCCTTTGGAGCCCTCTTGAGTTTATAGTCTATTGACTGTCCATTAGGGTTTTCAACTGAAGATTTAAAGAGAGAAAGAAATGATAGTCTTAATATTTTTGTGTTTACAGTATTTAATATTTGGAGAATGTTGAGCTTGACTTGGTGTATATTTTATCTGAGAGATCTGACTTGATGAGGTGTCCGGGAATGGGTTTACTTGCAGTGGATCCGTGTCAACCTATAATATTGATCCACATCAATTTTGTGCATCTAATTAACAAGGTTGTGAGAAGTGTCAAGGTTGGTCCCTGGCACAGTAGCTGAATTTTGTCTATAAACAAACAGAGGCATAAGAAAGTCTCTTTGATGCAAGAAAGCATGTCTTTCACCGCAAAAGACTCTTTGGCTTCTATCCCCGTAGTGCTGTGACTCCGTTCATTGAGTCACCTCTTCAGTCTCACATTGCTGGACAGTCTAGGGAGAGACACCGGGATTGGTCGAATGCACCTCCTCCCTCTCCTTTTTAAGTGTTCCTAGACTATTGTCAGCAAGTGTCCCGCTTAGGAGTGGTAGCGCCTTCTGCACACTGTAAGCATTACTTAAGGTTTTTGCAGTGTCCCTTCGACCCCAAGCTGCTATCCTTTTCATTCCTTTTGCTGTACCTCTGTTCATATTCTCATTCTTCCATCTTACTTTCCACCCTCTAATAACAATTATTTTATAGTGCAACTTCAAGGTTTTCCTCCTATCACACCTTTAAACCTTTTTACTCTCAATTTCCCTTCCAGCACTGAATGACCTCATAAGTCCTAGCTCCTGGCCTTTGGCCTGTTTTATATTCCATTCCATCAACAAAACCCTTATAACAGACTCCCTAAATGGGTTGTCGAGGACTTTCTAGCCAACCTTAGGAATAGTTTCATTTGCATCCCTCCTGTAACAGCTGGCTTCAGTACCACCCCTACTGTTGTGGATGACTAAAATAGTAGTGTGTGTATGCTGCTGCACTGACTGATACAGGTATGCCTGCTTTGGTGATGGATTCTGGAACATTGTCTGCTGCCGTTCCCACAGTTGCAACTACTTTTGAAACTTGATTTATTCGGAAATTTCCTTTTGACTCGTGATATGCCATCTCTCTCCTCTTCCCCTTAGACCACATCATCTTGCTCCTCTCCTTCCTCATTAATCTTCAACTTCTCTCAGCGCCTTGGACCGGAAAGGTAAGAAAGAGGGTTCTTTGTGAGGTGTCCTGCCAGACTTGATGCAGATGCCACTTTCCCCCGAGAGAGACGACAGAGAATCACTCAGAAAGGGTGGCCAGTCCTCTCAGCCCTTACCTTCTGCCTCTAAGGCCCTGGTCAGAAAGTAAATAAGAGTAAGAAGGAAGGTGTGGTGCCACTAATGACTGCCAAATGTTATCAACCAGCAGATAAATCAAGCCCTATCTCTCCTACGTTTGAAAGAAACAAGGTCCTTTGGTGGTCAAATATTACCTGAATTAATCATAGCAAACATTATATGCATACGACTTTATACCCTTAAAATATGACATGATCAATTTAATTTTAAATTAAGGTGTCTTATAGAACATATTACTTAAAATTGAAATGACTCCTGAAATAGGTTTGCAAGACCAGGAATACAATGCATTCTCTGCAAAATTTTGAAAATGAGTCATAAAAGGAAGAATTATTTCTTGGAAAAGCATGTGTCTAGCAAGATAAATTCTTCCTGTCAATATGGCATATTATCATTCTAATCTCCCAAACTTGGGCTACTATGTAACAGAAGTAGAATTTGTGATATTGCAGAAATATATTTATGGCAACTACCTAGGAAGTTTTAGTTGCAGTTCGTTTGTATGTGCATTTAAAACATATCGAAAGCTGTAGAGTGCATTCGAGTCTTGAAATTAATAACGATTTAATCTATAATGGAAAAAAGTCCTCTGGAAGATTTTGAAAATGTTCTTATGACTTTTAGTAGTCTTAGTCTTGGTGGAGGTAGTGTAGTATTTAATTCGAAATGATTAAACAGCTGACTCCATCAGCAAAATTTATGGGCCAAATAGCTTTTTT
The DNA here is from genome assembly GCF_040412425.1 of Macrobrachium rosenbergii. Lineage (NCBI taxonomy): Eukaryota > Metazoa > Arthropoda > Malacostraca > Decapoda > Palaemonidae > Macrobrachium > Macrobrachium rosenbergii. The sequence continues at coordinate 24,873,857 of NC_089782.1, forward strand.
CAGCCGTAGAAAAACACCAGTTAATTCACATAGCTTAGCCAGAGAAAGACCCAAGTAGTCCTAATAATTTTAGCCCTTATCCTTGACAAATTATTTGTTGAAAATAGTGGAAAATGACTAATTGGAGTTACTTTATACCTTCGTGAATTTCAAATCCTAAAATTAAAGATCCACGCAAGAACTTCGTATTTAGAGGACCACATTGTTAGGCCTATACCACTGGCCTGAGGAACACCAGAGTTCAGTCTTGTAATCACTATTGTTCAAATAACTACTTTCTACAGTCTTCTGGTTAAAAATTCAACGATGATGCTAAATTATGCTCCAACACTCCAGTCGACAGGGATTTGAAAACGGCCTCACGTTAACAAGTCAAACGCAGCACCTAAAATGTCAATCATTATAACTTCATGGTCAGACTATAAGAATTTTGCTTACAACATTGGAATTGATAATCCTTACTGTAAACTAGGGAACAGATGATTTTTTGCAGCATACACACACACACACACACACACACACACACACACACACACACATTATATATATATATATATATATATATATATATATATATATATATATATATATATATATATATATACAATGAAATTTGGCCAATTGACGTTCAAAGACCAAAGATATTATTTTAGATATTGGGCAGTAGGCTAATGAGCGCTGGGAAGGGTAAGAGCTACCACCTCCCACATTTAGCTAATGCAGTAATATTACGCATTCTCCAAACTAACTTGGGATAAACGTCCTACTCAGCAGGATTAATAGAGTCTCTATTAATCCTGCTACTCAGGAGCTACATAATCAAAAGTCGCCACAAAAATTCGAATGAAAAATATAATTTTGACTTACACACCATAGAGCATAGTTTTACCTAGCGGAAGAATACAAAGGACATCACTGAAACGAGACTAATTATCTCTATTTTGCTTATGAATAGAGATATGAGTAGTACAACTATGACATTGAAAAGGAAAAAACACTGAATATAAGTATATATGCACGAAACTTAGTGAATATTAATTGCAACTGTATTTAATGAAGCGGGAACTACCCAATTAGTCGGGAAATTGGTTACACGGCTCACTTCATTTTCATCGGTATGGAAGTATGGACGCGCAGGCCGCGTAATTTGACAAAAATGTGGTTTTATTATAAGTGTATTTACAAGTAATTCATGTCGAAACCATGATTTAAACCCTGAAGGTGGCGTGTCACAGTAAGTCTTCATTATTATTGTATTTTAGTTTGTATCATATTCGGGTTGAAGTAGCATATGAAGTCTAATTTTAGACTTGAAGGTAATGCCCTCCATTCTCGCCTATGTTAGGCTAAGTGGCATCTTTATTGTAATTGTAAATGATTGAACATTTAGCAGGATTCATTTCTTACTGATATTTACAGACATGTACGGAAACACATTAAGATACACCAATATTTACCGCAGTATGCCAACATACACCGAAATATAACGATTCAGTTGATTACATTTTGATAGCCATATCACCGCCTACGTGGTTATAATTGCTAGGGACAGCAGTCATTTTCGAGAGATTAAGGACGACGCTCTTCATAGCGATATTGATAACAATATTATGCCATTTTTCAGCCTTAAGCCGTATGCAGATACACATTCAAACATACAGTTAGAGGAGAAAAAGAAAGTTTTAGTAGTTAGCCTACACTAAACATCACTACTGCTACAAATGAAATACAGTTATATACGGTTTTACAGCCTAACGCTCAGTGGGTTTAGGTTAGCGCCTTCAGTGCACCCCACGTTATGCACTGTAGGCATTAATAAAGGGTGTTTACAGCGCCCCTTCAGCCCTTATCGGCATCCACTTTTTAGCCTTACAGATTACCCCCATTCCCGCTTCCTTTCCTCCATCGTGGTATCCAACCTCTCCAACCGTTACCTCATGATGTATTATTATGAGGCCTTATGGCTGTTTCACCTTTAGATCATTCTACTTCACCTCATTATTTTGTGCATATCTCTATCTTTCAGTCCAACCGCTCCAACTCCATCTCCCTATCTGAAGCACTAAATTCAATGTCCCGGTGGCTGGCTCCATGGCCTAAATATCCGCATAGGTGCAATCATATACAATTACGGTATATAGGTACAACGTCCAGTACAAAAGTACAGTTGGATTAAAAGGAATAAACAGCTATTCTCATATAAGTGTTGTACTTATAAAATTGTAAGACGGGTTAGCTAACGTTTTATGACTAGTAATTTCAGAGGGAACATTTTTGGCCAGACAGCTGTCGGCCTTCATGGAGTTATAAGCAGGTATTACGATAAATACAAACAGTTTTAGCTGTTAAATATATACTGATGGGAAAATTTTTGAAAAAAAGATATTCAAAGAATACTAGGTAGCATTTAGTGTGTAGAAAAAAACACCGTCATTAGGAAAGTGATTCCCACAATGATGTCACTTCATTGCTTAAGTTGTTTTGGGTAATACTGACGTGGTTCTCCTGATAATGATTTTCAGATTATATAAGCGACTTTCTATGAAAGTCTGCGTAGCCGAATATTGTGACCTGCGTTAGCAAGGTGCCTCAGAATATCTCGGGTTCTAACCGTCAAATTCATGTACAATCAGCAACACAATTGAAGATACAGTTTTCATTAGCTTTTGTTCATCGAATTTTTTAATCGAAAACGCATAATCACGGTAAATTTACTCAAGAATATGAAAATACAATGCAAATTATGTAATTAAATCTGCAAAACATAAACGTTCTGATACTTAAAAGCACCATGCATGTCCGAAGTAATTGGAATTCCTTAGATGGATTCATTCATAGAGATCTGGAGAATAGAGTACTGGCTGGTTGTGTTATTTCGTATCAAGACGACAATATTTACTAGTTTTCATTTATGAACAGGAATGTTATTATATTATCATAAGTGGTATTGGTAATTATTTTAGTTTCTACAGATTTATGTTTGTATTTCAAAGCGTTTAAAGTTAGCGGGCGCCAACGGCAGTAAATGTTGTGACGGCTAACATAGGATGAGCAAATCTAGTTGAATCCGCAAGAGCGTTCTCTCTCTATATCGATGCGCCTAACAAAGTGTTATAGCCAATCACTGCTTTTAGGGGTAGCAGCTGCAGGTGATCATCTGTGATCTTCTTTCCATGCCACCACATTGGAACCGGCTTATCTTCTGGTTTATCTTTTCCTTCGTTATATCCATCCTCACTTTTTCAAATAACTTGCTTATGTTGCTAGTAATGAATATCCCTCTCTTGTTTTCCAATTTTAGTTTATTGCCTTTTTTATGCAGTGATAATATTTACATTTTTTCCCATTTGTCTGGAGTGTTTAACTCATCTTTGATGTCTCCAATTAAGAGTGCTAGACTCTCAGTCAATTCTGTACCCATATTCTTTATAATTATGTTATTTACTCCTTGACTGTCCAGGGTATATTTATTCTTCAGGTTCCTTACTACTTTTTCCACTTCATGAATGCTTGGCTTTTGGATGTTTACAGTTTTTCCTCTCCCACATATGGACATCCATTTCTGGTATTGGAGGTTAATTTCATCTGGTACCTTCCCTACCTCACCTTTAGGTTTGTCTAATATTAATAAATCTTTGTAATATTGTTCATATTCTCTTTTGATTTCTTCAGCATTCTCTGTTATTATTATTCCTTCCTTACTTTTTACTGCCACCTCATGGTTTGGTTTTGTGCCGTCTAGTTTTTTCTTGAAGTCCCAGAAGGCTGTTCCATTTCTTCCTCCTCTGGATTTTATTTCGGCTGCTGTTTCCTGTATCCTGATGACGCCTACCTTCATTTTTCTTCTAATAATATATTCGCTTATTAATCTCTCCTGCACCTGCCATAACCTCTTCTTTTCTGTACTACTAAACTTTTTGCCCTCCTTTGTAATCCTCCTTCTGGCCCTCATTAGGTCTCTTAATACTTTTGATTTGCTCTCCTTTTCACTGCTTTTCCCCTTACACTTTCTCAAGATTTTGTCCGGTTCTGTTTGACATTTGGTGTACTTCTTTTTTATTGGACCATTTTGTCTTGCTATGTCTACCAAGGCTTGTCGGTCTTTGCAATCTTTTAGTTTTCTTTTATCTACTCTATATTTTACACTCTTCTCTCACATACTATTCTACAGTTCTTGACCACTCTCACAGCACAGTGGTCAGAGTGAACTAATTCAGAGGATATCCTGTATGGAGTTATTTCTTTTGTTTCATCTATTTCTATTGTTTGTACTCCTTCCTCATCTTCATCCCTAATCATCATCCTCATCTTCATCCCTAATCATCACATAATCAGTAATGGACTTCTGCACATTTTGAATTGTTGTCCTAGTTCCAATGCATTTCCTGTGATTATTTAATAACATTGGTTTATTTTGTTTGATTAGTTGTAACAATGGTTTTCCTCCTTTAGTCACTTTTTTCTTATTGTTGATGACTTTTACCATTTTGCAGTTAAAGTCCCCAAGGATCATTATCTTTTTCCTTGTTTTCCTCTGCTTTAATTATTTCCTCTCCTAGTGATGAGTACATGCTTATCAGCTGATCATTTTTGCGCTTACTTTCCTGTGGGGCGTATATAACACCTAACCTTTTCTTGTTTGTGCCGTTGTTAATGCTGACTCAGATAGATTCAAGTTATGTTTTCTCCTTTAGTTTGTACAGTGATACTTGCCAGCATTCTTAATACCTATTAGGACTCCTCCTCCTCCTTCCGTTGTTATGGAACACCTTGTAACCAGTTACTTTCTCATTCATTTTCCTGGAGGTGAGTTTCTGTTAGGCACACTATTACTGGGTCCACCTTCTCGATTATTCCTTTCAAGGATTCTAATTTTGACTTGATGCCCCTAATATTTACATAATATATTCCACAGTTAGTGTATAGTCTTTTTAATCTTTATACTTCTTCTTGTCTTTTTGCATTTTCTTCCAGTCTTGCACTGCTCTATTCTTACTGACCTCTACCGAGGTATGGTCCTCTCCTGTTGGACACTGCGGGGTTTCTTACTACTTCTGCCCGTGACACAGGGTTTGGTTTCTCTCCTTGCATATTCCTTGTTTCTAAAAAATGTATCTTGTTCGCCGCTTCATTCATTCTCTCTTTTAGCGCATCCATTTCATTTGTCACTATGTATTCTTCAGTTGCTCCCCTCATCTGGCTATTTCTTTCATAGTTTTGTGTGCAGTAACACCTGAAGGGGCAGTCCGTCACGTTCCATGGATAAGAGTATTGCATGTGTTTATTTCTTCTTCTTCAATTAGGGCTGTATTTACGACGTCTGAAAACAAACAACGTCAGAATAGTTTGTCTGGTGTAGGATGAAACATGTAATTGCTCGTAACGGGGTAGGGGGGTTGGCTGGTTATGCAAGGTGGTGGGGGGGAGACAGGTGTCGAACGGGTTCACCTGTGACTCTGGCAATTAAAACAAAGATTACAAAACACATCAGAGAGAGAGAGAGAGAGAGAGAGAGAGAGAGAGAGATTGGGGGGTTGGGGCCCAGCATTCACTGTCATTCTTCTTCCTGATTAACAATGTTTTTCAGCGAGAATCATTGTTTCTTTTGCATCTTTTATTGTTTTGGAGTTACGTATACGTATTTTTATGTGACCCTGGCCTAGTGGTGAATAAGGTAGTTGGTTCGATTGTAGGGGTAGGGGTGGGGAGCGGTGGAGCCAGGGTGGACAAGGGGGGTGCTAGCAACTCATCCCAAAAGACTTACCTAGAGGCAAATATATATATATATATATATATATATATATATATATATATATATATATATATATATATATATATATATATATATATATATATTATATATATATTATGATGCATCAAACTTGTAGAAAGATCCATTCACAGTGATATACTTAATTACGAAGTTAAAATACGTCTGTGGAGAATTACGAAAAACTTGTAGCTTTCATCCATCTTCATTGACTCGGTCGCTAAAAATAAAATAAAATAAAATAAAAGACGTGTAATTGTTAGCATTTTCAGTGCACTGAAAATGCACTTGGAAAGTGTATAACAATTACACGAAAGTACTCGGTGCTTAGTTTTTCAATTTCTCCTCTGGCGACTGACTGTATATATGTATATATATATATATATATATATATATATATATATATATATATATATATATATATATTGTATATATATTATGATCAGTGAGCACCTGGTTATTACACAAATAATAATACCAAAAGTTACCTCACATCGACCAGATACTTGAAACCTCATAACAAAGAGTTACTGAATCTCTAAAGGTATAATGATCCCACTTGAGAAAATCAATGTAACTTTATCAAGTTATGGATGAGGTAACAATTATTAAGTTATATCCAGATTAGTGGAATATGGGTTATCTTCAACCAGCACTGTAACTATCTCTCAGGTTCTGTTTTACCTAGATAAGTCTCAGGTGAACAAACAGATACATCACTTACCTTGCACACACTCATTAATGTCTCTAATTACTGGTGATCAAAATGAAACGCCATGTTTTTTTAAAAACTTTAAACAAACAGGTTTATTTCTAAGTTCAAAAGTTATATGTAAAGTTCACAATCTCAAAAGATTTACCATTAATTGACAACAGTGTAAGATTTAAGTATTTCTTAATCACAAAAACTTTAATTTATTAAGAAAGTAATTTGGTTAGGTAAGAATCGACTATTAACTATCACTCAAGTGCCAAGTATATACCTGATTTAACCATTACAAACAGTCACCAAAATATTACTGACTGGAATCCACATACACATTCTCCAAAATCTTAATAACAGGTAGGCACTAAAAAAATGATAAGAAATCACCAGTAAAACACAGTAATAATAACATTATAATAATATGATAGCACAGTCTTATCCAAGAACATCACTTTACAAAACTCTGTAATCACCACCTTACCTTTCGTAATTATTACACTATTACAATCTCCTCAACACTTGCACAAAATAATATTCCTGATCACCTTCTACAAAATTAACACACTCCTGGGGTGAATTTAACAGAGCTTTTACAACCAGAAATGGGATTATCGAGAGAGAGAGAGAGAGAGAGAGAGAGAGAGAGAGAGAGAGAGAGAGAGAGAGAGGGAGATGTTTCTCTCAGGAATGCCTCTGGCAGACTAACTTGTCTTTAGAAAAACACTGCGCTTCTCTCGCAGGCCCTTTCAGAATACTCAAGAATACACATAGGGTATTCATAGAATACCTAATTCCCATTCTACAGAATATACACGTATACACGTATATGAATACACACGGGTGAGCTTCGAGCGCCATACCCTTATCTTACATGATGGACATTTCCTGTTCAGTGCTTACCAAATCTTTGGGAGCCTAACGCAGCTGAGCAAACAATGGAAGCGCTCTTAGACACAAAGCAACTCCACTTATCTACTGTTCCTTTTTCTCTCTTACTCAGATTACGAACAGAATATGCATAGATACAGCTAATAACGACATGTTAAGCACAGAGAACAAATATATAATAGTGAACTCGCCGATTGGGTGACAGCTCGTCATGACAACATAAGAGAATTCTTTTTCCTTAATGCGAGTTACAGACACCTGTGCAAATATGGAAGGCAAACTCTTTATTCTCTCTCTCGGCAAACAGGATGTGGTGACCTGATAAGAATTTCACAAGACACTTCAAACATTGAACAAAGGGAAAAATATTCCATAGAACGTAAGCATACATGATATATAACTTATCTGCAAGAAAAGACATTTTAAAATCACATCTTCACAATAAATGACAAATCTGCAAGCAAAACATCAAAATTTTCACAGAGATATACAAACACTTATAAAATGGTTATACATATTGTAACACCTTATAATAATATATTTATATATATACAGTATATATATATATTATATATATATATATATATATATATATTATATATATATATATATATATATATATATATATATATATATATATATATATATATATATATATATATATATATTAATGTGTGTGTATGTGCGCGTGTGAGTGTATGTGATAAGAAAGTGATCGCCTACATCCGAAAAAGGAAAGTTGAACGAAAAGGAGCGAAACGCCAATAGGCCTAATAAAGCCACATGTAGAAACCACACAGAAGAAACAAAGCAACTTGACGCATAAGGCTTTTCTGTATCCAGGGATAAAAGATATGTGAAAACACGGGTCAGTTGGTGAAAGATAAACGAACCCCAATTTTATTTCGTCGGGGAATAATGAAAATGCTGCTGCTTCTAAAATTTCTTGATATAGATCAAGATTACCACTTGTTGATATCTGGCACACCTGGTAATATGATTATCTAATACAGTGTAATACCGCATTAGATTCAATTTAATTTTACGATGTAGATTTTAAGTCTTTTCATTTGATACAGTTTGATTTTTAAAAAAAGATTCTGTTTATAATTAATTTACCCAAGTAGATCATGGCTCTTTCAACCGATAATTGCTGGGAAGAACAAAGGATGGTGTATTTTCTGCAGATTTGTACTGCGAATTAGATGTTGCTTAACATTGGGTCGTACGTAAGGCACGTGAATGGCTAGAGAAACTGAATAGCAAAAAATAGAAATTTAAAATGAGAATGAAACTGAAAGTACCACAGTTAAGAACTGAAAATACGTCCAGTATATCCGACTTTAATCGTGCTTCTAGGAATATAAATGCTGCAATTAAAACGGGTCCTCGGGACGAATGTTGACTTTTTAGCAGGACCTTGGCTACTTGGAGCATAATGACGCTTTCTTGAGACAAGGTAGCTCCTCGTAGACCACAGAATTCACATGAAAACGCAATGGCATAACTCGTATCCAAGTCACATTTTCTATCGGCAGCCAACTTGTACTCGCGTACAGCACGCTATGACGTAGATGCAGTATTTTTCAGCGATCGCCAATACCGGACGTCTGCTCATTAACAGAATATCCCTTTGAGGTCTTAGTGCCTAGACAATTCTTAGAAATGCTTTAAAATGAACAGACACAGTGTATATATCAATTAATTACCTGAAGTGACTTCGGGAACCTATAGTATCTCAGTTTGGTCTCTGGGACCCACAGACGTTATTCTTTTGTTTTCTCTATCCAAGCGGCCGGTCAGCACATGCGCAGTAGGACTCCATTATCCAAAGAATAGTATTTCGTTGGATATTGTAGGACTCCAGATACCCTGTTCCAATAATGAGTAAGGTGTGAGATGTGTGGTGCAGGATCCAAAGAAGAATGGGCCTGGTAACGAAAATAAGACCTTTTCTGCGCAGGCTGTCACGTGAGCCCCTCTCCGCTAGAGATTCATATGTCAAGGTACCGCGCTCATTTAAGCGGTCATTTTTTTTTTTCATAATCGGTTCCTTTAGTAAAACTTATCTTCAGTTAAGAGTTTTTCTTATTTTTCACTTTAATGCTAAACAAATTCACAAAGCCATGAGTCATTAAAGGTCCTAGAGGATATGTCCAGTAAGATGGACATAACTGTTTTTATCGTAACTAGTATTGTATATGGATTCATTTAACAAAATAAGAACAAAGAACTTCTCGATACCCATTCGGTATTAGTTTATTAGTTTCATAAATTTTCTTTTCGTGCTCTGGCACTCGTTCTTTTTCTTTTTCTTCATTACAGTCATTTTATTTAGGTAATTCATCCTAATTATTACATCTTTGGGATCATCAGCCTCAGACAATTCTAATTCAGAATCAAGCGACTTTATGCAGTTTTTAACTTCCCGTGAAGTTTTGTCATGAGTTGCAATAAATGTCTCTCTCACATAGATAACTGAGACGTGAAAGCATTAGAAGGTGCTGCATGTAGTCTGCCTATATTTTGATTGTGCTCAGCCATGAAATTTCTGATAAATTGCAGTCTCTTGTTTCAACTCCTTTTTTAAAGATATTTCAATGCAAATTTCTTGACGGTGCAGCCATCAATGTAACGAAGAGACTATTCTTCTGTTATATAAGAAATTAATTTTTCAAGTTTTCCTTCCTCTTTCTTAGTCAGATTCTGTTCTTCTCTAACATCATCCTTTTCAATTTTAAGTTCACTGATCAGATTTTTAAAGAAAATGCTAATCAGACACATTTCTACTGCTAATTTCCGTTCGTTCACAGCTGTGAACTAGCAGATGATGACAACTGCTTATTTAAAAATCAACTTTGTTTTCACATTCAGTGGGGTTTTTCTTTCACTTCACAGTGCAATGTCTTTTCCTGACAAATACTTTCTCAAGCAAAATTAAAAACTCACCGAATTTAGCTTATGTGGTCCATTCATTTGACGTATGCAACCAAAAAAATATTCCAACGTATGTCTTGATTTAATCGCCTTGTAGGTATGAATTTAACACTACATAATTTACTTAGTAATTTGTAAAGGTCTGTAAGAGATTTGACAGAATTTCTCAATTTTGAAATCTATAAAGGCAATTAAATCGTGAGTTCGCTGCTATCATTGTTTTCATATTATCTACCTTTTTCTGCTCCTCATAATTAATCCCAAAAGCATTTCGTGTTACTGTCATCATATACTGAAGAAGAATTCATAATATCAAAACACTTTTCAACAACATAATGAAATTAGCAGTTTTTTTCCAAACTGCTGCTGTTTAAGAGACCTTTCCTACATAAGTAGTCATTTGCACTTGCAATCGAACTGGATAACAACTGTTATCGAGTTCACGCGCTGTTTGTCTTGGCCTAACGAGTTAAAATGTCTTCCATTTAACTTACAAGAAAGGCTATATTCTGCCTTTCAGAAACAAAACTTTCATCTTGCAACTTGATTTCATGTCAGTACTATCATCGTTGCAAAAAAGCGAAGAGCAAATCATAAGCATTATCAGGGTTAAGCTTATCAAATCGTCGACATGCTTGTATGCATGCATCTCTGAAACTTTCACCTCTCGAAAAAAGGAAAGAAACTTATGCTTAAACCAAAAGATTTGATTTTCCTTTTTGTGTTAAAACAGCCAAAAACTGTGCAGTTGTTCAGCATTGTGCTGACAATATTTTAACAACGTTTGACCTGGAAAAATGTTTTCACACTGACATTTACTGCAAGAAGAAATGTTGGCAAATGAGTCATTGTACTGTACAAGACAAATGGTATTTTGTGCCAGAATCTACACATATAAATTAATATCTATTAAAGAAATCCTTAGAGATAGGCTAAAGATAAAATATTAATAGAGGGACATCTTTGGGGTTGACTGAAAGTCTGGAAAAAAAAGGAAGATAGATAAATTGTCGTCATTGTTTCGAAAAAAGTTTGCAGGTCTGGAAAAGAAAGGAAGATAGATAGATGGTCGTCTCTATTTCACATTAGTTCGCAAATCATTCGGCAAAAAAGTTTTTCATAATGTTGAGATTGCCAAAAATCATTAGGCTTATGCTTGAGTGTTGATGCAAGTTAACAATCATAGCAGTTGCAAACTGTTCACAAAACGGTTTATAAGCAAGAACCAGCATCTTTCCTGATCAGTAGTTTTCAGACATTTACGAACCATCAAATGGTACACATTAAAAATTAACACTTACCAGAAACATATTGATAAACCTATTTGAATTTCGTACTCATAGTCAGTTTCAGTTATAATAAGAATCAAGACTCATTCCACACAGATCAAAATGTTTATAGGTCATAGTTGAAGAAAGAACCCCTAATATTCATTCCAAAGGGAATAAACTGAGCTTCATGTTAAACGTAGCCCTCTTTTGCACGGTTTGATTTAAAATTACCCGATATCTATAGAATATGCAAAGAAAATTTTGCTCATGAAAATTTGTTTTTAATTTTTTTTTACAGTACATTGTTGAGCGGCAACAGTTTTGCCTTAAGTCTTCAGCAAGGACTTCAAATATCACCCTTGTTTCCATCGATTCAGGATTCTGGCTGAAAGTGAAGGACAAAGATTTATCTAAGAATAGTTCGAGTTCATAATTCCCGTCTCTTTATAATCTTAGTTACGTTGGCACACACTATCAAGAACTTCAGACTGCTGACGGACCTTACTGTCTGTTTGGTGCAGACTTCGATAATAGAACTTGGACCAAAGAAGTACCGGCAGTACGTATCATAGGTCAGATCACTAAGATCAAGGTCAACACATCTCTTTTTTGTCAACTGTGGTTTGAAGAAGACAAGGAACAGCAGTTGCTCCTGTTTTTGAGCGCAGATGTCTATGGAGGGCTGCAATGGGCGTGTATAAGAATGGAGTTATGCAACCATACATGTCTGTATCCTCATGGATACAGACATATTGTACTGCAAGCTGTGTCTGTAGTTGAGAAAACCTTGTGACATGGCCAAGACAAATCTAAAGGTAGACAACATTCTTCCTCCATCTGGTCAGAAGGAAGATCTTGCAGTTTGTGTGTGAAGGGAATGAGTTATCCAATCACTGATTACAGCATTAGATTGATTGAATGGCTCGAACTTATATTCATTTTAGGTGCTGATAAGGTTTTCTTTTATGATTATGACATGCATCCAAATATGTCGAAGGTCCTAAGTTACTATTAAGAACAAGGTCTTGTTGAAGTAATAAAGCTTCCCTTGTCTGGAAGGCGACCCAATGCATGTGGTCTTTTGAATATGTATTTAGGGTTCATTGGCAAAGTTCCAAAGGAGCACGAGGAAACGGTCTCTTACAATGATTGTTTCATCAACAGGTATAAGTTTGTCAGCGCTCTTGTTGACATTGACGAGGTTATAATGCCCAAGGTCGCTTCCTCTGGGGAAACTATGATGAGCATTGTAGTTGCAAAAGCTGTGGATGCATCAAAGGTCTCCCTCTAGTCATGTTATGCGACATTCGAATGAGACTGAAAAATGTTCCTCCCTATATGCACATGGTACGGAATGTTCATCGGAGTCGAAGCTGTAATCCGCCATAATCTCCCACTGGACTGTCTCGATGATGGGTGCGGCCCCACTACTTTGTGGACGCGTCAGACGGTCATTTACAACATTATCGCCATTACTGCGTTGAAGAATTGGAGCACTTTTGTGACAAGGCCTTCAGGAATAACAGTGTTCGAGATGCAAATACATTCAGGTTTAAGGAGCCTTTAATATCTGGTGTTACGCGCACGTTCTTAAACCTGGGCTTCATAAACCAGTTACCTAAAGGTTTTGTTGAAGTAAGTGTTTTGATAGAAAATTGAAAGGTTAGAATATTTGTACAAATATCGTGATGTGTAAAATATCGTTTATGTAACTTTAATAAAAAAAAGCAACGCATTAAGGTTAATGCATATGTAATAGAGGGATATAAATATTCCGAGGAGACCGGTCTTTCATTCCTTGAAGCAAGGGAGCTTATAGTGTTAATTCTTTTCGTTTTGAATTATAATTAATTTTTCGAGACGGCTGTCGCCTATGAGAGCTCACTGTAGAATGTTCATCTCCTTGGGAGGCTCTGAGGAAACTAAAGATGAACATCGTATTGTTATGTATAAACCTCTGTCGTTAGACTAGAGTGTAATTCAGTGTTGTCCTCAAGTTTTGTGATCTACTCTAACAGATAAGTCGTAATGAACACGTGGAGGTGTTCAAATTTCAGATGTCTTACATTTCGGATTGTTTTTTGTTCTCTCTCTCTCTCTCTCTCTCTCTCTCTCTCTCTCTCTCAATATTCTAACCGTTCCCACATAGCTAGCATTCGTTTTAAGAAGTGTGAAAATTTAAATAAAAAGTGGCAGTTCTAGACCTACTCAGAAGACTGGTGTATGGAACGTACCTTGCTCTTGAACCTCCCAGGTGAACTTATTTCTTTATTGAACAGGTCCTTTGTATTGTGAACCTCGTTCCTTGCTAAAGTTTTGTTTCAGTTCCTTCCCCCGTTCGTTATAAATTTCGAAATTTTATAAACTGCTGGTAGACTTTTACGACTCGGTGCGTGGCTTCCTGTCTGTCGATTGTGATTTTAACAAAATCAGATTGACATGGGGAAAATAGTCTCTCCCCAGGAATAACTCTTTCTGTCTCATCGAGAGGGCACCATATTAGTTATGTAAGAGGCAAGTGACATGTATACTATACTCAGTTATGCATACTTGAATACATAAATGAAACATTCAGTAGACATAAATGAGACTCATAAAATTGCATGAGAGATCAATGATACCTGTTATCAAGTGCAGAATTCGTCTATCAGTATTCAGTATTTGAACCTGAGTTCGATTTTTGATAACCAATACGTTCAGTCGACTTCTATTAGCAAGGTAAAAAACACAAGTGCTTAAAATCTGAACTGGCTCTTACGCAGGAATAATGATTAACTCTGACAGCAATATTCAAGGTATTAAGTTGACAATGCAAGATCTTCAGACCAGACAATGGTGAAGCGTAAACATTGTACAGTACAAGATAGTTCTTCTGGGATATCCCAACAATGTTGATTATTTGCAATGATTTACGGTCCTTCAAGGACTGAGCATCAGGCGAGTGAAATTGTAAATGATAATTTATACTAGACACTACTGGTAACACGACTATTACTTATTACTTATCTCACAGACAAACCAGATATTTTTTAGTAATCTTCGCTCCTTCCTCTTGTCTCGGGGAAATCAGGAACAGCAACTCTTTCTATCTGATAGTGATTCGTCTACCTTTTTTTTTATATATATATATATATATATATATATATATATATATATATATATATATATATATATATATATATATATATATATACAGGGACATGGAAAACTGTATGTTATTCCTGACCAGTTTCGACTATATTTCTAATATTTTCGAAGGACAGATACATAGCGGTAGAAATTACCAGCATTTATCAGTCCTTAAAATAAAGTAGAAATCGATATGGATTTACGCCCAGGTTTTCATTTCCCTATGGTTGAAATAAGTGAATCACGGGACTACAAAGTCTACCCCAAAGCCAAACCAAAGTCCTTCAAAAAGAAGGTATCACGGCGACCCCATATAAAAATGGGAACAAGCTGGGAAGAAGATGATGATGTTTGTGATTATAATCACACACACACACACACACACACACATATATATATATATATATATATATATATATATATATATATATATATATATATCTATATATATATATATTAGTGTGTATGTGAAATGAAAGATTTGTGACTTGCAACCTCTTATTGGCAGGTGTCTACAGTATTTACAATGAACACCTGTTGCCTTGTCAAATTTTCAGGCTGTCCGAATGGGGCAGGTGCTCTGGTTTAAAAACACATGACGCGTTCCTTTGCTGACAATACGGGTATTCGTTTTTATTTTGAAAAAAAAGGACCTAATGGTGAGGAATGTGAAGATGATGATGATGTTAAGTACTAATAAAAGAGGTAGCGAAAATTATTTAGTCGCAACTTATTCATCTAATATGGCAGCTCAGACTATAAAACTGAAATCCTCCGCTTCTCCTGATAATGTTTTCCTTTCATAAACGCGGGTTCAATAGCTTATCATGATTGCCTCGCTAGGCAAATACCAAGTAACTAAGATATTATCCCACAGGTTATTATGTATTTGGGCGCACGCGTAGAAATGACGTCAAAGTGACATCAGCGTTGTCATGGCAACCAGAATCGATGGGCAAGTTCATTCAGCACCCCGAGTGGGCTAGTCACGTCATTCGCCTGTGAACTACGAGAAGTGACACCCATTGGGCGAAAGGGGTTTTCCTCATCGTCGTAAACTGTCTCATTCTATATTCCGCTCTTTTCGGTGCAAGGAAGATTGACAGTTAACACCACACTCAATCGGAGAGCGCCGTCTATCGTTGGGAAGCCGAGAACAACCTGATGGAGGTGATGTTTTGGTTGAGAATCATCACAGCCATATGGTGCATAGCCTGCGTTCTGGGCGGCAGGATTCCCGTATACGATTATTCCGACCTCGATGATGATTTCTATTCCGAACTGAGGAACCTCCTCGATGGCAACGTCGAGAGGAAGGTGAGGAAACATTTTTTTTTCCAGTAATTTTCTTAGAGCAGCGATTTACCGTAGGACAGTAATATGTGGTGTGGTCCTCGTTCATTTAGTATTTATTGGGGGTGTTACTATAGTGGAGTGGTAATTTTTGCCTTTTGTGTAGCGGGACATGCTCTTTCCCACGATAAGCTGAAGATAAGGGATTGGTAAGGTCATGACTTCTTTCTACCATTATCATAGTCGTGAAGAAAGTAAAACATATATGTAAGACACAGTCTCTCCATCGTCCGAGTGTTCCATTCTTCAAAGAAAAGACAAGATTGCAAAGTAATGACTCACAGTAATTATTTTAAAGCGCATGGTTTATTTTGGAAATGTAATAACGCGATGGTAGAATTCCCACGTTGTTATTCTAAAGGATAGTTATCTCTGCAAAAGATTGAACATTATATTTTTAATTATATGATTCATCTGTTTTTGGCTGTCCTCATTATTTTCGAGTGTGTGTGTATATATATATATATATATATATATATATATATATATATATATATATATATATATATATATATATATATATATATTGGTTAGTGAATAGTGATAACTATAATAAAAACAATGAATGTTTTAAGTGCAACATTATCAATTTCATTAGTTTACCGTCTTCTTATAACTGATATTTACAGCATTTTTGTACTTGCAGCGACACGGCAGTCATCTTGTGACACACTTCCTTGTAATTTTTAATTGAAATAAACGTATTCGTAACAAATAAAGAACACTTAACAAATACATCCAGAAAATTATGAAAGCCTGTAAACACGAGAAAGTATTATCCAAATAGTAACGCATATTTTTATGGAATAACAATTAATTTGTTTCCAGGCTTTGTCTTCCTGTCCCCAGTTTCGACAGGAAAAACAAAGTATCTCTAGTGACTGAGGCATGACCACATGTGTTAAATGACACATGTGCAATATGTGAAGGTCTCGATTGCCCAACGTCACATTTTTTTTTTTCTAAAGCAGGCCAAATGCCCTCTGTTGTCACTATCCAGTGATCACTTGTTGCTGTCAAAAGTCGACCTTCAAAGGAATAATTCCCTCTCTGGCGGGCCCTTGTACGTTTTCATTACAAGGAGCTTCTTATATTTTATAATTGTCTTTAAGTGTTTTCTCGTCAGTATCGCAGCTCCTGAAGGATAGGAGAGTCTTTAGTTCTTTTCCAAATTTGCTTTCTTCTTGTATTAAATTGTATAGAAGATTATTAGTCAAAGCCATGATCCTTATTATTTTTCACCTTTGGCACATAGTCTGTATATACTATGCACTTGTTGCCATCATATGTTTTTATGTTTAGTATCACTATGACCTGTCTTTACACAATTTTTACACTTGAAGGTGTTGCTAGCACATTAATTTGATTTGTGATTTTCACCACATCTAGGGCAAGCTTGGCCGTTTCCACAATTTGTTGCGCTGTGACCAAATTCCTGACATTTATAGCATTGACAGGGCATGTAAAGTCGTATACTTTGCAACGGCTATACAGTGTACACAATTTGTCACCTCTACCATAGATAGCCTTTCGTATTTGTGGTGTGCATTTGATGATACAGTGTTTATATTTGTCAATTTTGGCTATCATTTCTTTTACAAGTTTTAGGTCGTCATTTTCAGATATGAGGTTACCTTTCCATGGATTTTTCTTTACAATGTTATCGATAATGTCATCTTCATCCTTCGGGACATATACTACTTTTATTTTTGGTTTAAGTTTACCCTTCTCATTTACTGATATACTGTTGATATTCTGAATCTCCATTTTTGCCTTTTCTAAGTGTTTCCTGTCTGGAAATCTTACAAATAAGTGCCCATCTCTTTTGTTTTAACCTTTTCAAGTGGCGCCGTTATTTTACTCATAATTTTTCTCCCTTCATTAGCTGCTGTGTTCTCTTCGTTTGTAGATTTTATCAGAAGCACTTTTTGTCTTTAGTGATTCAGCATAAGTTTTGTTCATGTTTGTCATGGTCTTTACATCTTTATCAACGTTATCAATTTTGTTTTGGATTTCATCTGTGTTGGTCATTACGTCACTAGTTTTCTGAGCCGAATCCTGAATCAACTTTGTTAATATCTCTGTGTTTTCTTTTATTTCTTCCAGTTCATCTTCAATCAATTTTTTTGTGTTTTTTTTCCAGGCGTCTTGCAATTATTGCAGATGTACAATATGTTATCACTGCGAAGTCTGGGTCTGTGTCTGACCTCGATGCCTGAACATTCATAATGAAACCATGCGTTATACATTTCACAGCAAGTTCCTTCATCGTCAACTTCCCCAGAGCAATGTCCGCAGGTTGCTGACTCTTTCTCGGTTTAGGTTGACTCATCCTTCTCTAGTATTTTATTTAGTGTTCCACTGTGATAAACGTATGGAAAACTGTAAGTTGGACATGACAGTACGCAAGCTAAATTGTATTTATTTACTTAATTTTTGCTGGGTGCTCGTGTGAGCAAGACAGTGTGCTGGCATAAGACGAGCCCAGTCTGACAACAACATGAGTTGCCCTTTATTCAGAAGCTCTTCGATTCGTCTAATTTAACATTTATTGTATTAAAGATATTTTTGATGGCTGAACTACCAAAATATTTCTCGCGTGGGCCGAAGATATTCGAGACCGCCTGGTACGATAAATTCTTTTAGCAATTATAATTGACCTGATATGAACAATTCATAAGCTCAACGTTTAACTCTTTCTCGGCCATGCGTTTTGTTCCAAAATTATAATATTCAATTTGTGACTTCTATTAGCCTACAATTACTGTTATGGTGAATATGACAGGGAATGGGAGAGACCCCGGTGAAACTTTATTTACTGGCGTGCAATGGTATCAGGGAGAAATATTTAATGAAATCCTTATGGTACAGGATTGCATTGTCTGAAGTGGCTTTTCGACGGCATTTCAGCGATCAGCCCTGATTACAATTCTGGATAAAAGAATTGTAATCTTGCAAAATTCTTTTCTAGTTCCGTATTTGACATTTCTGATTGATTTCCATAAAAAAAAAGGATGAAAAGGAATGACATAAATCCAAATTGGATGACAGGGATTTTATATTTCCGTGGAAAGTAAGTTGCAATTTCTTGCTAATGACTGTGGTTTGTTTTGCTTTCTCATTAACAGAATCATGATATGACAATTTAAAAATAGAATGCCAAGAGAAGATTGAGGTTATTTCGTGTGATTAGCAATATTGCGTTTATATTGGGCGCGGTCAGAGTCGGGCTACAGTGATCGCTGCTTCCTCTAAATTTTGGCCAAAAAATGAGGTTATGAAAATCATTTGGTGAAGATTAACTAACACATTACAGCCTTACTCCATGAAAAAACTAAGATGCATGTTTTTAAGTTTATTGGTGTCTGATGAGTTGACTGATTGATTTGGCGTTATCTGGCGGTGTGACTGTCTTTCTTGAGTGCAGATGAAATCAATAAAGTTGTTTGAAGTAAATCATAATACATTTTCAGTTTATATAAATTTTTGGCTCCCCTCTCCGCCAACCCTGACTGATATCTTAACTATGACCTTGTGAAACCATTATAACAGTTTCCATTTTATTTATGAATACGTTTGTTTTACATCTCTTCCTTTTCATTCGAACACTTTCCATCGCATTGCCATCTTTAACACCATCATTTTCGTTTATGCAAATACATTATAGTGTAGTAACTTATTTTTCATCTTCGTCGCAGTTTAACATCACTTTGCATTTAGTATACGTTTCTGCTTGATTGATAGTAATGCCAAGTTTAAAATAATTATTTGTAACTGAGACAAAAACATCCGCGTTCAGTAACAAATCGCAAATAATATAACTTATCGTAACTGGATGCTTCTTTGGCTTTGCCGTAAATGTCAGCCAAGTTCGTTCGTGGCTGTCCCCTTTACTGCTTGAAGCTGTGGATCTGGAAAGATTTCAAGGCCCTATAACGTATATGGTGCGATCTTTATAATTACATATAGCTCATTTTTCTCTATTCCAGGCGAATGTTGGAGACAACGCAGTGGGTATTTTTACTTATTCCTGTTATAGCGAATACATCCCCTTTGGGTGAATTTGGTAGAGAGAGAGAGAGAGAGAGAGAATAACTGTGTTTATAAGATTTCAGTAATCTGTTGATCAGTATAAAAATAGCTAAATTTTCCTTAATGCGTTGCAGTACGTACTAATATAAAACACCTTTATACTCTAGGAAAAACCTAAGGAAAAAATTGAAATGGCAGTTAATAATAGTAGTACTTTTCGGAGTTTGCTTTAAAAGGGCTCTCTTGCGATTTCTATTCTGTCTTTGGTTGTAATGGGATTTTCTTTTATGTTGCCCCTTCCAGATCAAACAGCAGAGCGACTGGAACAGAGCCCACAGGGTATCCCACCCCCGAGAAGTGAAAGGATGGGGCAGCATGCTGAAGCTGGGCCAAGTCTCTGGGGTATCAGTTGACCCTGAGGGACATCCAGTCGTCTTCCACAGAGCGTCGAGGAAATGGGACCATACGTGAGTATATAAGCTATACTGGCTCTCGAACTTTTTCATTTAGTGACTCGGAAAAGTTTGCACTTCGGCAGATCTCTCAAGTGCCATATAGGAGATATGGCTTGATTCTGGACATTAAAACTGTAGACTTATTCTTTATTAATCTTTAATAACCCTTAGTATGTATTTGTATAATTCATTCCTTAGTATGAATATTTAAATGACCGTTGTGTTTTTACTTTTTTGAGCCACCCCTGTCAAAGGGAAATTACTTAGCGTGCAGTATATATATATATATATATATATATATATATATATATATATATATATGTGTGTGTGTGTGTGTGTGTGTGTATGTGTATGTGTGTGTGTGTGTGTGTGTGTGTGTGTTTATGTATGTATGTATGTGTGCGTGTATGTGTGTTTAGTTAAGAAATATAGTTATCTCTTGGGGTGTAACAGGGTAAATTTGTTCGAAAGTTTTTAGAAGTCAGTAAATCATATTTATGTCTCATAATTTGTTGATTACAAAATACTCAATTTCAGCTGTAATCGATTTCCGTCCCTCCCCTCCCTCCCAAAACCTGAGACATTTCGGTAACAAAATAAGCACAGAGTTTCCCAGTAGAGGTGGACGTTTTAGTTTTGTACCAAGATAAAGTCCAAATGAAGAACAGAGAAATTAGGATAAAAAAAAGGAACGAGTAAATAGAATGTTAAGCTAGAAAATAGTGACAAAACGAGGCGTTCATGGAAACTGAAGAGAGAGTATTATTAAATAAAAATATTTAATGAAACTTTCATGTCGAAGACAGTTTTAAGCGAGATGGTGTAGATGAGGTGCGTGTAGTTATTGATGTAGAAAACTAAAAAGAGATTGAATAGTTATACTTTCGAACGTTTCACACAAGAAAAACTTATTGATTTAGCAACTTGAGGAGAAATTTAATTTTCTGATCACCGACCTTCCATTTACCAAAATGCAATTTTACTAATTTGCGTGCATTTGCTCGTTGAAAGAAAATTATTTCTTACCATATGACAGGCGAAGTAATTTTATAAGCCTTTGCTTTACGTAGTGCGCGCAAAGTTTCGTGGTACAACAAACAAATTCAATTATCCTTGCCGGCAAAATTGTTTAGTGCGTGGGTGATGTTAGAAGGTTGTTTTTTTTGTCAAGTTACTAGTGTTTGTAAGTATTTATAATACTCGTTTTGTTGCGTTCAGTTGTATGAATGAACAATTAAAATTTATAATAGCTGAACAAAGGCCTATATCCTAGTCTACTTGGCAAGTAGGCCTAGCATAGCATGGTGTTGGTAGGAAAGCTTAGGGAAAACTCCCGTGAAATTAGGCCATCTGACGTTATATCAGTCGGGAAAATATTGGATATTTTATAATAAAGATTATATAGCTAATACAACCTAACATAAGTTCGCAGGCGATATTGTATTGCTCACGTTGGCCATGTGATCTCGAGGTGAGTAGGCTAAACCTAGCCTAGTTTAATTTTCTTTTGTTTTTTTTTGTAATTTCTCGAAATTTTTTGATTGACTTGTCGCCAACACTTTTAATCCTTTAGAAGTTGAACAAACATTGGAGATATTTTGGGTCCTTTGAGTCTGTGAACCATGAGTAACATATTTAAACTACTCTACACAATTTTTTTTTTACTTGAAGATACCACCACTAGACATTATGTCAGGTTCTTTGCAGTGTCCCCTGGCCCCTAGCTGCGACTCCGTCATTCCTTTTACTGTACCTCTGTTCACATTTTCTTTCCTCCATCTTGCTTTCCACTCACACTTAACAATTGTTTTATAGTGCAATTGTGAGGTTTTCCTCCTGTTTCACCTTGAAAAACTCCTTTACTCACAATTTTCATTTCAGCGCTGAATGACCTCATAGGCCCCAGCACTTGGCCTTTGGCGGGTAAAACTTTACTTGAGTTGCGTGGTTAGGTATGGAGGGGGTTGGGGGGCTCGCCTGCGGAATGCCTGCTTAGATCTACCCCGTCGGTATCGTGTAGTCTTCAAAGGTCAATTACAGTTTAGTTACAGCGGCCAACAAAATATTACTTTAAATTCTTGTAAAGCAAGTAAAATAACATAGGAAAACATCAGTTGCCATAGCCTAGCTCACCTTGGAATTACCAAAGTAAAGTTGGTAGAACTATAGGGTAGCTCCGTGTCGCCGCCGGCACTATAACTTGACTTTTCTTGCCAGTTTTTGGTTGCTAATTATGTATTTACCTTTCATTTTTGCACTCGAGTCTAATTAACCTGTAATTAACCCCAAGTCCAACCAACGAGGGGTTTTCACGCGATCTTCACAAGACAGAGCACGGTGCGTCTGTTTCAACGATTCATATCCCGTCCAGCAAGTGCAATAACTTGTTAACATATGGGTACCCCCAGGCCAGTACTAAACAATGAAGGACATTCCATTTGGCCGACAACAAACAAAGATGCACCGCCAGTATCAGAACCCCTAAAAGTGTAGAAAAAACCAGTTGAAAAGGTAAAAACAGGCGTGAAGCTAATATACAGAATTACCGTAAAGTTTTACCCTTTGGCCAAAATGTTATATTCCAAACTTAAGATGTAACTTTTGTATGTTTTGGTGTGTGGTTTGAACAATTCTGAGTGCTTTAAATAGTTCTGATGTTTGTTTCATTTGCAAATGACCCAACCAACCACATAATATGCCCTAGGGCAAGGATCTGGTACCCTTGGTTAGGTTAGGTTAGGTTAAGTCATTTGTGAAATGAAATGAATGTCAGAAACGTTGAAAGCACATATTAAAACATAGGTAAATAACTTCAAAGTCCAAAATGTGACAGTGGTTCAAGGTAAAATTTTACCTTAAAATTTATACTGGACCACTAGGAAGACCCCTCTTAAATTGCTACCCAGATACCCCAGATGGAACTAGAACTTGAGTGGAAGGAGCTCTGTGAAGTGTGAGCTGTTAATTTGGGACATTAATAGGAAAGAATAGGTTAGGGGAGGTGGTACACATGCTGACCAAAATTTTGGTGCAGGAAAATATAATTCTGGCAAAGTATATGTAAGACAAGAAGAGTCATACCATGGGAACTATTCTAGTCCAGTGGTAGATGTCATAAAACTTAGGTGAATAGGTCACTGCTCTAACTCAACATTTTTAGGGCACTTACCTAACCATCTTTGATTTGGCCTGATACATTAATGCCGAGCTACCTGCAGAGCCCAATTTGTTTTACCTAAGACTAGAAAGATGTATTTGTCCAAAAAATACGATAACAGGAACAATAAGACTGATCTATTAACAAAAAATATGGCCTTCACCGCAGCCTATCTATGCATAAAGGGTAGACTGCTATACAGCTCAATTTGTTGAGAAAACAAAATCTGAGGGCATGGAATATGACTCGCCAGACAAATGTTACAATAAAACTATTTTTGCCTTGAAAGCAGAACACTTCCGTGTATGATGCACTCGGGTAGTATGAAGGCCGAATATAGAAAACGGAGCGAGGAGAACGAGTTTCAGGGGAGACCTTACAAGTGTATTGCAGGGGCACACTCGGGCAAGGGGAAGCCAGAATGGTTGAGCACCATTTGGATAGACTTTGCTCTCTCAAAATATAAGGATGAAAAGAATGTGTGCTTAGATTTTGTAATATCTCCAAGTCCAGGAAGGAAGGAAGGCCAAAACTAATATTCACCCAGTTTTACGAATGAGATCAGTTAGGAAATTAGGAAAGAGCCTAAAACTTCAAGTTTGAACTCGATATGGTAAGCAAACACTTTTTGTACAGAAGAAGAATTGGGTACCAAAGACACACCTTCCTGAGATTGCGATAGATGTTCTTAGTAAGTGCAGTATAGCAAAGTGGAGGGCTTGTAGGAACTGCTTTATACATATGATTCAGTCACAGTGACTAAGAATTCACATGTGACAAGTTTGTGGAAATAACTAGGTGAATGCTGTGAGTAAAATGGAAACAGGACACTTGTTTTGATTATTTAAGGTTCAAGGGTGGTAGAGCTGAAAACCCCTTGTTTAGGAAGCAAATGTTAATGAAAATGGGTTCAGTATAGTGCCAAGTACTGATAGAAAAGATGAAGTTGTCGTATATACAGAGGTATAAGCACTGAGGAATGAAGGGAAATTGTTATTATTGAATGAAGATGAGGTTGCTTGAAGTGAATCTTGGGCAGAGATGCAACAAAAAAGCTTTGTAGATAAGTGCATGAGGCTGACCTTTAATGCTGTAATTGGATGTGTTGGGTACATGTCCTACTATGTTATTAGGGTATGCTACATGAAACATCATATTTAGGTGAAGTTATGAATTTAATGGTATTGCTGTCCAGCATCCAAGCGTAAACATAATAGAAACATGACCACCAGCAGAACACTGAACTCCCAACGAATGTATAGTAGCTTCCCAAGTGAAGAACTAACAACATTCTGTAAATGTCAGTGACCATAGCACTGAGACTAAATCAGTGTATGAATTTCTATATACCCAGGGCCAATACACCTGATTACTCCATTCTTCCTATTCCCCACCTCATCAGTAAGTCAGTTTTCACACTTATTCCAGTCGGGTAATTAACGTATCATACATAAAGGGCTCCTGTGTGATTTTATCTTCACTTTTATAATTTAGTGCAACAAGTGTGTACCCCGTACATAGGCCTAGTTGCGCAGAGAAAGTTGAGATTTGAGGGCATGGTGCAGATAGAAAGAGTACAAATGATTTAGGGGTTACTGTATTTGATGATTGGTTGAACCTTTCCAGTCAACCCCGTAAATTAAGAATACACTGTACAGTATTAGTAACAAGAAAAATTAAATTATAATTTGAAATACAATTCCAATGTATTACGAGTGTAAACTTGAATTGTAAGTTCTGGTAGTACTGAATTTATTGAAGTATTTTTAGATACTGTAATATCACTGAATTACAGTCATGTCATCAGTTGTTAGGATACAGAATACTGTACTGTAGAACTTTGGTGACAAAGTTTTATTAATTTGTTAACTAATGCAAAAGTCCTCAGCATTTTAGATCTAAGGGGGCCAGGGCAGTATCTATTTTAAGTAATAACTAATTTTCCGATGACTCTCCTGTGTGGAGGGAGGGAGTTCTGATGGTTTCACAGTGCTCAGCTACACTGTCATGGGTACCTGTCACCTGACGTACTTTTGCCAGGTCAGGATTTAATGGTACAAGAGCCATTTCTCCCTTCTCACATAAGTGGCCAGGAAAATTGACACTCAAGCCAGCACTTAAACAGTCACAATTTCGAGGCCATTCCTTACCCATATGGATAAGTCTCTTTAGAAATTTAAGGGTTTGTTTTCTGGTATGAATAAATGGCAGATTTTGAAGATACGTGTAATTTTCATTTTTCTAAGATAGACAAGCCCAGGTCTTTACGGTATAATCTCACATCTACCACTTGACAATGCCCTACAGCTGAAGAGAAACTGAGGCTGTTCATAATCTGTGCATTGGTGATTATAAAGCTCTTGTTAAGGGAGATTGTCAAATTTGAAATCTTGTTTTTAAGCTTGAACAGGTCCCATCTGCGTCAGGGGCATGTCCATATAAAGAAGAGGTCTTGTATGTAGTGTATATGTAGGAAAAATTAAAATCTTTAAAATTTGTCTTTAAATATGATTCTTTTAATATAAATGATTAAAGTGATATTGCGGTGTATATATAAGGTCACATTACTTATCATAAGGTAAAATTACATCCCATAAAATGTTAAAGTTCAAAAAGAATGAAAATATATTACTTCATCATACTAAAAGCATAATTACTGAAGTGATGCCAAAATTTAATTTGGACTCCATTACCTTAATTTCAATAGAATTAAAGAGTTGCATGGTTAGAACCATTGTAACTTTAAAGATGTTGTATTGAAGGTGAGGAGACAGGACCCACAAGAATTGTCAACACCTCTTGAGAAATTTTTTTATTTGTTCATTTTACCCAGCCTTTTTTTTTTTATTACTTTCTGATATTTTATTTAGCTTTGCTCATATTGTTGTATGGAGGGGTCTCACATTCATGGTAATCGTCTAGTTCAAAAGATTCTGTATATTTGTATTTTTGGCCCTTCAAGTGTTGGCATTTTGTTGAAGGTGAAATGTATCACACAGTTAAGAGAATACAAGTTCTGTTGTGTATCCTGAGAAGTGTTTAAAAATGAGTCACCATTTTTCTTTGTAAATTTTGACAGAAACCAAAGGTGATTATCTTTATCTATTTCTGTGTTGTGACATATTTCAAGACATAATTCATTAACATTCTTATGACAGGACTTTCAACTCGACTCCATCATTTCCAAGGCCAAGGTCCAATTGATGAGGATGTGGGTGATGGTTCTTGACCCTCAGACTGGTGATGTTGTAAAATCATGGGGCAAAGACTTGTTTTACCTTCCCCATGGCATCACTGTTGATCAGAAAGGCAATACATGGCTAACAGATGTTGCTCTTCATCAAGTCTTCAAGAGTAAGTCCTATGGTGAGAGAGTATTTTGGTCCAGTTAATCTTCTTAGGTTAATTTTTCCCTACCAGAAACATGTTCATTGATTCTAAAGTTAGTGCTGTCAGTTGGAGGATCTCACCATGGTATCCAAGGAACACTGCAGTTGTAACTGCTGATATTCTTCATGCTAAATAGCCTACAGTACAAGGATGCCCTAGAGCTATTGATCCAGTGACTCAGCCAACTGTATGTTGCATGTAAAATAAATACAGCTGAAGGAGGTGATGAGTATTTCTCTGGATTATAGACTGTATGAGAATCAAGCTTTTTCATTTCAGAGACAGTTTCGGTGTAATATTTGTTGAAACAATGCAGTACTATATATACTTTGTATCTACAGCTGCATTGATATGGAATGGTGAATCTAGATTCTTTAATAAGTTGTGTGATTACTCATTGCGGTAAGATTGTAACACCTAATAACAAAAAAAGCTGAAAAAAGTGGTAAAAAAAAAAGTTTTGGAGAAGGATCTTGCAAGGTCTCAAAGGTGCTGTAGGTTGTTGGGTCAGAAATCAGTGGTGTTCCTGTAAATACTTATGCCAGAATGTTACGATATTTTTTGAGGCTCATACGGATATTTTTTGGTGTTCTGCTTGACAGCTCTGGGAGTTTTGGCTGTTAGAAGTTTTTTCATTGGAAGTTGGAATCTCAAAATCTAATTGGATCCCTTCCTACATTAAGCTTTATCGGTAATCTACTTCATATGGGTTGTTAGTAATTTGAACTTATTAGTTTTATGTATTTGAATGTTTTTATACTGAGGATTAAGTTAAATTTTTGAATCATACTTATCCTTTCACAGTTTGCACCTGGCAGTGAAAAACCAGAGTTGACCCTCGGTGAAGCCAAAATTCCAGGCAGTGATGATGTTCACATGTGCAAGCCAACTAGTGTTGCTGTGTCATCCACAGGTGACTTTTATGTCGCAATGGTTATTGCAATGCCCGTGTCCTACGCTTTCGATGTAGATGGAAAACTTGTTGGAAAGTTTGGTCCCAGGTATGTATCAGACAAAAATTTACTCTTCAGTCACTGGTTATATAGCTTTAAAGTATTCTGTTCATTAACTGCAGCTTGCAGCAAGGTAGTTAAGATTTGTATGCAATGATTGAAAGAAAAGCCTGCCCACTCATCTGTTAGAACCACCACTTTCTTTGATGTCATTGAAAAAGAAGTCTCCTTGTTGCACTATGGTCACAGGATGCAGCTTTGGTTGTGAATCTTTGTTATTGTACCTGTACCTCTTTGAGGCCTTTTTGTAAGTAGATGGTCATCATATCAGGGTGTAAGATCCAAGATTGTTATGTTGTTCATACAAAATATTTAACTTTGGTTTTGTCTATCATGAAGACTTTGGGTTTGTACCTCAAAAAAAGTAGACATTCCTATATTACGGGGAATTCTCATATTTTTGGATATTTTAACCTTACCGTCAAGACTAAAAGGTCTATAAACAATTAAAATGATTTAAATTTTTATAGTGAATTTTCTCATTTATTTTGTTTTCTGCATAAAGATCAATGTGTTTGTGGGGTTTGCATGCTTATGCTACCTGTGTGCTTGTGCTCTTTTTGCTTGAACTTGCCTGTGCCATCAGCAGGAGTACACACGGGCTACTGTTACCCGTTTTCACTGTCCCAGAGGTTTGGAAGTCTTCTCAGTGGTAATTCTAGAATTCTTCATGAATGTTATTTCTCTTGTTGGAGAGGGTGCTGTCTTTGCTCCTCTTTGGGACTGAACTACAGAAGATGGTTATTGGTTTTTCACAAGTGTCCATGACCAACTGTCTGCTAGACTAACATGCACAATTTGAGTTTGTTTTTCCCCATATCCAAAAGAACTGCAGTTTGGGGTTTCCTGTGAATTATTCTGGTGATTCTTCTGCTTGTTTCTGCTTGGTGTGGTAGAAGAGTTACCAGTTTTGCCTCTAGTGTTAAGCACCAGGAGAAGGCTGTCAGTTGTCACAAGTGCTTATGATTGATCATTGGCCCAGGACACCCTCAGAGGTGCTGGGCCTGTTTCTTCTCCAGTGCATCTTCAGAGAGTCATAATTTCTTGCATGATTTATTATTTATGGACATTGCAGAAGAAACATTTTTTGTCAGTTATAATAATGAGACTACTGAGTTACATTTCCAGGACTCAAGAGGATGATGTTCATAACTGGGAATTGAAAACAGGAGCAGGTGAAGTTGAAGTTGAAACATGTAAAAGGCAGAAAGCAGTGCAACTGGGTGACCCCATGGTTTCTGTATAGTGTACGCTGTACAGTACTAAAGGTTATGAAAGCAATACCCAGTTTTGTTTATATGAATTTTTACCATTTGTCAACATTTTTTTGGATAGGCATTTATTCAATAGTGTCACAATTCCTTATTGTGTTTTATTTTCTTTCTCTCTCTCTTAGGTATGGATGGTTCTTCAGATGCCATGTTTGTTCTCATGGAGTGGCACTAGAGGAATCTCGTGATGTTTTGTGCATTGCTGACAGAAAATAAAAGGGTGGTATGTGTTGCAGCTGGACTGCAAAATAAGGAGGACTTTGGACATGCTGTGTTGCGGCTGGAGGATCCTAACCATGGCGAGTATTTGATGTAGCTGTATTGAGTAAGTTTTATGTTATAGAATGTTAAGTAATTTTCTGTGAGTATTTGTAGCTATATTGTAAAGGTACACAAAAATGATATAATCTTGTGTTTGAATATAATCATTTCAAACATGAAGATGGCATACCTTTAATGGCCACTGGAGGTGACTTTCCCAACCATCTTAAGGGTAAGAAGCAAATTAGTAATATTGTCAATTCTTTGGCATTGTTAAAATCCTGTCATCACAAAGAAAAGAGCTAAGATGATCTGAGAGATGCAATCCTTTTACACATGGATGGAGGACTAGATAGAGGCTAAGATAGTTTTTTTTGACACCTTGGAGATCGTGCCAGGCATGCTTTACCATATAAGCAGCATGCCTTTGACAAGTACTGTTGCCCTGGTGCCTTCTACCAATTTTTCTCACAAGTACTGTTGCCCTAGTGCCTTCTACCAATTTTTCTCAGTCCTCTTCAAAAGAGAGATGCTGGCAGCCGTGTTGCACCAAAAACTCCTTCATCCTCATTATATACAGCAATTAATTTTACCATTTAATACTTGTAACATTCTTCACACCAAGTGCATTTTCATTATGTATGTTAATTTTAGGTACCAGTACAGCCATTCTGTTTTCACTTTCAGTACATTATTCGATAAATTACATGGTGTATATTTAAGGTAGGCTATGCTAGGCCAGGCTGTCATGTTCATTATTTGCCATTTGATAGGTTTATCTGAACAGACTCCATCGTAATTTGGGGAATGTCTTTAGTTAATATCTAAATTATAGCCATGAGTTAATGACCTGATTAAGTTCATAGTGGAAGTATGGCTATGATTTTTGAAAAAGTAACTTAGTCAAACTACTGCACTTGTAGAATTATTGTGGCACTAATAATGATTAATCAATCCATTTCCAGATGAATTCCTAGTTGGTGTAGGGGGAAGTTCAAGTGATGGAGCAGCTACAGGATTTACTGCAGATTTAGATGCTGGTATACTACTAGATGCTTGGGGACCAGTTCATGTAAGCTTTTTTTGACTTTTCATTGATAATTTAAACGCATACTGCTAAAAAGTGATGCAATGTTTTTTTTTCTTGTTTTGTATATATCTTATGATGAGATGAAATACTTAAGGAATATCAGAAATAAAATTTGTTCCCTTTTGTAATGAGATATGATTATTCAAGGCACTATCAAAATAAAACCTTCAACTTTGTATTAAAGCAAAGTGTGAAGGGTTGTATGCACCTTACATTATTTGCATACATTGCATTGTCAACACCAGATTGAAAAATGTTATGATGAAGTATTCTGAGAGGAACTTGTTTACCAGGTTAAAAAAAGCCAGCTAACTACAGCAGTGGAGTCTTGATTATTTCATGATTAATTCTTATTTTAATTTTGATTTTCAGGGATTCCAGAATCCACATGCTATTGCTGTTACTCCAGATGCTACTACAATCTATGTTACAGAAATTGGACCAAACAGGGTATGGAAGTTCTTGTTGGAGAATCCAGCAGAATACTAAAAATCTAAATTCATTACATTAAAAAGACTAACCAATTCAGTAGGCAATTCACAAAATTTACACTGGCATTTCTCAGTACAATCTTATACATAATTCATAAGGGTATTGAGTAAAATTAACTTTAATAATTGTCAGTTCTAAGATACTGTTCTCATAAATAATATCATTTATGTCCATTATACATGATTCAAAGTAAATTTTAGATTTAATTCTTAGATAACAGGAGAAGATGTGCAAAGTTGGATGAAGTATTGAAAGTTTATGTAAAAATATTACCAGTCTATTAAACCTTTTATACAATTCATTTAATTCACTGCAATATAAAATTTGCTCTCAAACTATCCTGTTACAGGAAAGATTTTGCAAACTGAAATTTTTGGTTGCTCTTACTAACAAGGTAAAAACTTAGTTTGTCACTAACTGGAGAAATTCTTAAGTGGTTAAAGTATAGATCATTTACGAAAGTGAAATGTTTAGAATTATGCAGTCGATTTCTCGTCATGAACCAGATTAATGAGACTACTGAGTCACCCAAATTTTTAATATTCTCAAAGAGCTAGCCCTAGGTTTTTGGTTTGATATGATAAATCAAAATTGTAATAGAAGTTTATGTATGTGAGGTCAGCCAAGCAGGAACAGGCCAAAGGGAAGGGTTTGATTTAGTTTGGGTTGTCAGGTGTCAATATGTAAAATATTCTTTGATACCAAGTAAAGAGATTGGATGATAAGAAAGGCAGAAAAGAATACAACAGGTGCCAAAGAAGAGCTGTGTCAAGCAAACTTTCATTTGGAGAGAACAGCAAGGGGAGTCGATTCTAATTCCGATGTGTGAATTATGAATTAAGAGTACTACCTGTATAACATTTTGTTGTATGCAGGTTTCCAATTCCTGTAGGAAAAGAAGACCCATTACTGGTGAGTATCCCTTGTAAGGATTGGGTTACTTTTGGATTGCTGTATTATTTCCTTGCGTACGCAGTATAGTATTCATATACAGCACAGTAGTATAGATTAAACTAAAATGTCAAGTGAAGCAGTTCTTTGTAATTGCTGTACTTTGACTGATATGTATATTATTACTTCAAGAGTTTATAAAATTTTCAAGAGGCTTCCAAAGTCAGGTCTCAGAAATATTTCTCTCTCTCTTACATTGTTTTTCATAATGTATCAAGATGTACAGTAGTGTTTTCATTCAGATATTGTTTTGTGTGCGTTGCTATAGCCACATGAAAATGTTCTACTCATAATTATTCATTCAGATATTTTATGTGCGGTGCTATAGCCACATTGAATATGCTCCATTCATAATTACGCATTCAGATGTTTTATGTGCAATGCTATAGCCACTTGAAAATGTTCTGTTCATAATTATTCATTCAGATATTGTTTCATGTGCAGTGCTATAGCCACATGAAAATGTTTTATTCATATAATTTTTAAAAACTTATTGCCACTCAGATAATGATAAACTTCCTGAATTTTTTTTCTCTGGGGTTAAATTCCAAGTTTGCATCTAATCCAGCAAAACAAAGATGGAAAAATAAGATTACTTTGACAAGTGTTTTTGTATGGTTTGTAGATATGCACTTATAAAAAAACCCCAAATCATGTGGTTATACATACAGTAACCCCAGAATTTATAGTAGTATTCTGAATTGAACAGGTAGTGTAAAGTTAGTTTTTTGCAGTGCTCCATAGTAATGTATCAGTTTATTTAAATTATTTGGATAATCCTTTTGTTAAAATAACTGATGTCTACCATGAAATTTAACCAATCATCATTCAGTAATTTGTTGAAAACACTGTAGAATTTGAGAATTTTATTTTTAAACCCATTGATACTGATACTACAGGGAGCCATCAGTAATTGTGGATCTGCAATATTTACTTTTCCTACCTACTTCATGTTGCAACCTGAACATTTCTTTGCTTACCTGACATATCATATATCAATAACTCTGAAATGCTTCAACTTTCGTAGTGTAGAATCTTCACATCCATATCAAAACTACCTGTAGCTACACTACTTGGAAGTTTTAACATTAATAAAATACATTATTATTTAATGACAATCCCAATCCCTAAATAGAATAGAAATATTGAATTTGCCAAAGGTTTTGGAATGTCAACACTGCAGAGTTATGCAGGGTTGGTTAGGTGAACATTGTACATTAATTATACAATTATTATTAAAAGATAAATCTAATTTACATTGGAATATCTGCAATGTAGCCAGTCAAATTTCTTTAGATGAAATATGTATGTAACTGGAGAATAACTTTGTCGTGTATAGGATATCAAATAATTGGACTAGGTTTCATACAGTATTTGACAGCGCAAATGCTAATGAGAAAGATTATGGCACTTTTTCAGTCTTCACAGCTGACAGCTTTTGCCAGTGTTGCCAACAGGGTTAATGTGTACCATAAATGGTATTTTAATTCTCTGTACTAAAAAAAAAAAGTTTGTTACTGCATGGCAGAGAAGAAATGTGGGCATCCTCAGTATTAGCTGCAAATATAAGTCTCAAATGTGAACCTTTTTTTTTCATGTTTTATTATTTTTGTGACAACCTAAGAGGATGAGAATTTGAAGAATATTTTTTTGTTTATCATATATTCAAAGAATGATAAAATTAAGAATATTCTGCTCTTGTTTAAGCTTTGTAAAATTTATAGGAGTTTTATTCATGATGAGCGGATGTCATACTATCATGTTAATTTTTTTTTTTACCAAAAACTAGGATGTGTAAGCAATCTGTATTAAATTGTTGAAAATTTGAAAAGTATGAATATAGTATATATATACATATATATATAAATGTGATGTAAAATTATATAATATGCATACTATAAGTGATACACAGTACATGTATATACTCTATTTCTCTATATTAAAATATGTGTACAGTCCCATGCAGTTAACCTCCAGTATTTGAAGGTTCTAAGTGCACCATGTATTTTACACAATCAGTATCAAGCTATTCTTACAAAGGTGCAAGTGTAACATGTCAGAGACTGAATTGTCTATTGCAAGTCACACTAAGGTAGTGCAAGCATAATTGACAAGCAGAACACTGCATATATGTTTCCTCTGGCAGTTGAGTGTACATCATAGGTGGGCAATTCGGATGTACAAAGTTCCAGACTAGGTAATTTGCAAGTTACATAGGTTTTCCAGGGCATGGTATCCCACATCTCAGGAATATTGGGGGACAACTGCATGTTGAGTAAGTACATAAATTATTTAAAGAATGATGTATTGAAAATATAAGTAAAATAAATTATGATTATTATGCTGTTTATTTTTACTTTAATCGTGGGTTTGAGACCAGGTTGGCTGTTTGTGGCATCTTTGTTTGTCAGCTAAGATTTTGATCTATGCTCAGGGGGCATCATTTAGGGGGGCAACTGCCCCCCCCAAGACTCAAGTTGCCCCCCTCACCCTCCCCAAAGCCCTAAGTGGTAACAGCAGCTGGTTTTCCATTATCCTTACCAAAATTCAAATATGTCATCACATTAAGTTATACCTATCTATCTGTCTATTTTATTTGCTTCAGGAAGCAGATAAAATAGCTCAAAATCGAAAAAACCCCACCTGATTAAGCTCGCCAAACTGTCTCCCCCCCCCAACAAAAATCTGAAATTATGCCCCTGTCTATGCTAGGAACATTTAAAAAACCACAATACTGCTCCAGAGTTGATGCCTTGAAATGTATAGGAAGTTGTAATTAACCTTAAAAATATTTGTGATTCTTTGATGTGAATTCTTTGGCATTTCAGCAGGTAGTGTATACATCAGTTTTAACATGGTACTGTAATCTTATTGCTCATCATATCATGGATAAGCAGCAGGTATAAGTGTGGCCATCACCTGATATCTCTTGCCTAGATATTGTGAGAAGAGGTTTTGACTGAGCCCATTATAAGCTTTTTGAGGGTAAACTTGTTTTAAATGACATTTAAACCATTTGAATATTCCAGGTAGTCCATCACCTGCTGTGATCCTGGTTTTGCTCGCAGGAAGAAAGACTAACCAACCATCTAGTACCAACATGTCTCCTGCTGCTTCTGTAATCCCAGTGTCTGCCTTGTTTACCATAGGTAGCTGTGGTAATGCCTGTGGCGGAGCAAGTTGACATTGTGACTTATCTTCCCCCAGCTTCAACCACCTCTTCAGTGTGTAAGCTGACTAATGAGTTGAACTAAATAGTGAAAGGAAGAAGTGTTCATCATTCTTACTCCCAGTCATCTTCCTCAGTGTAGGAGGAAGGGGAAGTCCAAGAGCAGTAGTAGGAAGAGGTCCATGCAAACTTCTCATTGCCCTTCCTCTTAGCAGGAGAGCAGAGGTACAAATTCCCTCCAGGTGAACATCATACTTCTGGCAGGCTATTTGGACAAGAGGACCACTCCCTCACGTAACCACTGTGAGCTCTTGGGCTCACATTGGGATGTCGTTGCGTAATTCTTAGTCTTGGCTCCGGGTGGTCTTCCTTCATGCAGCTCAATTGAGCTGCAACTAAGTAGGCATGCACAGCCTGTTTGTTCTGCACATTGAGCACAGCTTCTGTACTATGCACAGGTGAGCAGCAGGTCAAGATCTCCCTATCCCTCAACCTTCAGATGTTGTAGGTGGGACCCTGCGCCACCACCTCTCCCTGCATGCTTGCACTTGCAACCTGGGCATTCTTGCTGTAGGGAGCAATTCGAGGTCTGATTTCTGTTAGGACCAAGATCCTGTAGGTTCCTGTCTGCCTTCCCTGTCGACAGGCTTGTCCGGCGCAGGAACGAGAGTGGGAGCGAAGTTTGGTATGGGTCTCTCCTCTCCAGTAGGTGGGGTAGCTTGGCCCTCTGGGGACCCTCAGACCTGGAACTCTTCAGGCAGAGTTGGAGCAGTGTTTTCTGGAGGCTGCTTTGCTCGTTCACGAGTGCCAAAATATCAGGGAGGCGACTTTGACTTCTGCCAGCCTCTGATCCCAACTTCGGAGCAGAGTTTGGTCTCTGCTCTGGAGGCAAGACAGTTTGTCAGGTTGGTTGCTTTGGTCATATTTATCTTGTGGTGTTTTAACAGAAGTGAACACACTAATTTGCAGATCTGGGAGTTCTCTTGGAACCAGCATATTGAGCAGACAACTTCCCCTGCTTCTTACATGCGAGCAGAGGTTGTATATGCCAGAGAAAGTGGAAGACTCGCCTCTGGTTGGATGCATCAGTCTGCTGATAGATGGAAAACCTCCCTCTTGAGTAACTATTTGGTGGGCTTCATTTTTAACACTAAGGGTACCAGTGCCTTGGAATCCGCAGTGATGGCATCAGTGTAAGAAGTGTATTGGTTAGACTTGCGGATGGACACCACCACTATGTTGTCATAGGGATTTTGACTGTGGACAAAAGGCCAAGTTCAGGAGGTTCATGTCAGGTGGTAAGGCTCTCATCTACCTGGCACTCACATTAGCCATCCAGTAGGCAAACCTGGTTCTGTATATTGAGTTTTCTCCTTTATTTCTTACCAGATATCCCACAAGAGCAGC
The DNA here is from genome assembly GCF_040412425.1 of Macrobrachium rosenbergii. Lineage (NCBI taxonomy): Eukaryota > Metazoa > Arthropoda > Malacostraca > Decapoda > Palaemonidae > Macrobrachium > Macrobrachium rosenbergii. The sequence continues at coordinate 24,910,599 of NC_089782.1, forward strand.
TTCTTGCTGCAGAATAGTTCTGTCCATACTCTTAACGAGGGAGAGGAAGGACAAAGAGCTTTTCTCCTATCCCATTATGAACAGCCTTGAAAAAGCTGCCTGTTTACTTGCTAACTCCTGCGGAAGTTTTTGTTTAAAATTGTTGTTCCTACTGGACTTCCTTCTAACTTTTGAGGATCTCAGGCACAGAGTCCTACCTCTCAAGTCCTCTGTTCACCAGAATGGTAGGAGGTTGCTAGAGACATTGCACCTCTTGCTTGTACAGGCAAGTGGGAGGATGGCATTTACAGGTGAAATATCATGTATGAAAGATTATTGTTGTATCCCCCATGAGAACAAATTTTTGAAACAATTTGTTTACCTGTGGCCGAAGGAAAGAATGTAATGACGAGCTTGTGGTAACTCCCCTCTTCCCCCCCAGCTCCATCATTTTAACCACCTATTTTTATCAGAATTCAAAGGCTGTTCCACTTCATGTTGAAGGATAAATCCCTATAAGAAAATCTGTTTTGTAAACCTAGGAAAAATGACAAATTTTAAATCAATTTGTATTTTTTATAACTAAAACCTGCAGTCTTATCGTATCTCTAGCGACTACTGGAGTCCAGTTAAAAAAGTACAAGGATTTTGGTGGCAACGGGAGATAGCCAAGATGGCAGAAAGGAGGAAGGCATAGCTACAGCTGTTGTTTCTTTTTGACCACCTTCATAGCAGGTTGCGCTGTTGCCCTCTCTGCCAAGAAGCCAGTTATGTCCCTTCCTGCCTGCATTACGCCTCAGTGTTCTGTTATTTATTTATTTATTTTTTTTTTTTGAGTGTGTTGTGCTCTGCGTGATATGCTTTTTTTTTTTTTTTAAGCATGAAAACCCATGAGTCATTTAAGCTTCCCAAGCCTCAGCAAGAATACCCTAGGGTTGGTAACAATCGTTGCTCTTGTTTTCTGCCTGCCTTGATTTAGATCCCCATTCTACTTGTAGCAGGTGTAGATCTAACGACTGTAGCGCAAGTAACCCAGGTTCAGTGTGTGTTGTTTATTCTCCTGAGCAATGGAGGAATTTTGATAGGAAGAGGAGATATGTATAAGAGGAAATTGGTGACCATCTTGGGAAGGCTTTGTGTCTGTGGCAGTGATGCACCTGTTCCTTCTTGTTTTGGCTCTTCTTTACTAGAATCTCCTTTCATTACTTCTTCCCTGGAAGGTTTTACTCCCTCGATTTCTTCTATTGCTTTGCCCTTAAAAGATTTGATTGGGGGTTTGGGGCTAGTGTCTCGTCATTTCACGACGTGACGGTACAATTGCACCAGTGGGTGGTCTCGCTCGGTGGATCTCTCAGATACATCCCAGGCAAGAGGAATGTAGTGGTTGACAAGCCGAGTCGTCGGGGTCAGGTTCTGGGAACAGTGGTCACTGCATCAGGATGTGGCAAAAAGGTTTTTTCATCTAAGGGAAGGCCATCAGTAGACCTTTTTGTGGCCAGACAACAAAAAACTAGAGGTATTTAGTTCAGTCATTCCAGATCCCTGGCCCGTGGCAGAAGACACCCTTCAACATCCTTGGGACAATCTGGATGTCTATGCCTTTACCCCCCAACCCCTTTTGCCTAATCCACCAAGTTATCACAGTGATAATTTCTTAGGACTTCAGGATGACCCTTGTAGATTCCTTGCTGACAGAAGCACCGAGAGATATTCCCTCTTAGCACAACCTTCTATGCCAACCGCACATTGAGAGGTTTCACCAGTTGGCAGGGTCCCTATCTCTTCATGGTTGGAGACCATCCAGTATCTCCTGCGAGTGAGAGGCTTTCCTCGCAGAGCAGCTCAGAAATGTTTGGTTATCTCAGGTCGTCTCCTACAGCTGTGTACCAGGGAAAGTGGGCCGACTACTGTGATTGGTGTCATCAACGGGGTTTCCCTCCAGTTGGAATTCAACAAGTAGTAGACCTACTTATTTTTCTCTGAAAGGAGAATTGCTATGCTTCTTAGGAGTTTTAAGCAGTCCTGATATTCGTTGTCTTCATCATCATCCTCGTCATCATCATTGTCTGTTATGTTCATTCCCATCAGACAGAGGATGGAGGATTTCATAGCCCCTCCATGTAAGAGGTTACACAAATCCTCTTTGGAATCTCATTCCTCTTCTCCTGCAGCTGTTCTGCGTTCGTCCGATCACGCCCGTGCCGAACCCGTTCTTCCGTCAAGGCACACATAAATGTTCCTTCTGCCGTGTCCGACATTCCACGCCTAATTCCCAACTCCCATGCTGCAGTACTAATGGACAGAGATACTTCTAGGGGATCCCCAATCTACAGATCGGACTACTACTTTTCTTGTTCAGGGTGCGAGCGCTCCTCAAGTCTGTAGGAAAGATGATGAAGCCTTCATCAAGAAGTCAAAAGTGCAGAATCCCTCTTTTGGCCGAGCCTGTTTTCCTCGAAGGTCTTCTAGCTCACAAGGCCATGCCTCACGTTGATAGCCCTTCATGGTTGCGTAACCTTCCAAGGCCATCTCCATGTCATCATGTGTTTTTTCTGTAAAAATTCATATCTTCACTGCCGTGACAGTGCTTTAGTGGCCTCCCTGATGGACCAAATATCACACCACTATTTTATATTCTTATATAGGAGCCACATACTTTCTGAAACACTATTCCTAGGGAGAAGACCAACTTTGAAACAAAGTGCCAAGCCATTAAACATTAAATAGCAGTTTGTGCCAATGGTATGGTATTTCATGGAAAAACCCAGACTAGGGTGTTAAAAGGGCATTCAGCTGCTTTAGTCTGTAGCTAACCATTTTTGTTTATTGTTATTACAACATCAAACAAAGCAGTTCCCAAATGGAATAGCACTTTGTATTACTACAGATGCTGCAGTACCATATCTTTGAATGTACTGTACCCGACATTCTTTTTGCATGGTACTTACAGCTTCAGATTGAAGAATGCATTGATAAATTCCTGAAATACCAGAGGTAATTCTTACTTATATAAACATGCAACATTAGGAATTATACAAGGCAGTGTAGAAAACATTTATTTAAATAATTTATCATTAATCTTAACAAATACATTAATTTGACCAAGTTGGCAATATTTAAAAAAATAAAAGCAACAATGTACTCTGAAAAGATGTTAATACCTATCCATTTCAACCGTATTAGTCGACCTAGTATGAGCAAGTTTCACTAATGTATGAAGACCTATATTTACAACACATACCTAAGCTTGGTGTTTTCTGTAGTAACCTGCTCACTAATTTAAAATGTTATTAGAAAAATTCAATCACAATCTTGAAATACCTTGCACAAGTAACAAGATTCCTAAGTAATATGCCTTTACATTCAACATTTCTGTAACAAAAAAAAAGTGGGGGGAAAATACCAATGAAGAAAGGTTAGATTAAGAATGGTATACTTGATATGTACATTTGGCAGTATAAAAAAAAACTTCAAAAAGTGAAACTTATTTTATAAATTACTTCTCCTCCAAGTCAGAAGAAAAGTTTAAATCAAAAGTGAGAAGAGAGTGAAAACCCTTTCTGATAAGAGAATAGACTACCAAGCTTTCTGTTCATGCTGCTAAAATTTCAAGTTTGCCTATCCATTTAAATACATTTCTAAATAATATTAGCTGAATGTGAACAGCACTGGTGCGAAATTCCTCTACAATACCAGGACTCAAAGGGGCTGCCAAATGGGTTGAAATGACATGATCATACATACTGTATTTACATAGCAAAATGTTTCACAAATTCCTCAAAAATTTCCAAAAACTTTCCTTGTAGGCAAACCACATATCACTTACTTTAAAAATACTGCTCTTGTTTAAAAAGTGGGAAAATAAAACCATAAATTCCAAGCATCTCTATACAAATATGTCAAGTCTTTTAGTAGTACAAAACTTCAACTCTGCTATATACAGTATCAATAACAACATTCATACTTTGATTCTTTAAAAAGAAATATGACTACATCTGTGAAACAAGTCATCAACTACACTCCTGCATTCATTGAATCAATTTTGACCTGCCTGATGACAATGAACACCAGTTAGCCTGAAATCTACTTTGCTGCTTGATAATCAAAATCCTTTCTTGGTAAAACATAATATACTGCAAGCCACGTAAAACTACCCTGACAAATATCCAAATTAATACTAAAATATAAAATTAACTTTTATCCCACATATCTAAATGATTTTTCAGGTGTTTAAATAATAGTAAAAACAACCAAAAGTTTGACTTACCAGGTGTTACTAGAATTGGATCGACTCTGTATCTGTAGGACTCAAAATGCCTCTACTGCACGTATGCATACAAATATTTACAGTATATACATATACTGTACTGTAAAAATTAAGTCTCAGAATAAAATTTCTGAAACTTCTTTAATCCAATAACCTGTTTCATGTGCGCTTAGACTGCTCTATGCTAGCATCTATCTGACAGAGCTAAACTATTTATCGAGGAAGACTATAGAAAAATTTAATTTGCTAAATTAATCTCACTTTCAGATCAGTAACAACAAAATACACTACGTACTGTACTATATAAAACACCCTTACAGTTTAAAAGCCAAAAAAATGCCTAATGACCCTCCCATGTAAATTCCAAAATACCTTTAGGCAAAATACAATTGAAATGCCTGAGATCAAGTACTGTGTATTTTCTATCTGCGTACTGTGTAATTTCTATCTGCTGTGTAGGAAATCAGTAGAACTTCTTAGCCTGGGCTTCTTTGTTATCTCTGAAACAAAGAAAATAATTACACTGAGAAAACAGAATATTTACTAAATATCAGACATACTGTACAACAATGTACGGTACTGTCAAAACACCAAATACTACATTTGTCAATATTTCATGCTAAACTCTGTATCAAAGTAAACTGTACAGATTTATCAAAACTGCAGTGTTCTATAGATAGTATTGAAACATTATGACTACTCAAGGAAACTTTTTATGCATTATTCTTTTTGCTGAATACAGGTACTTTAATCCCACAGCACCTTTAAGACAATTTCTCAATTTGTAACAAAGCTATATTAATTACCATAACTTTTGCTTTAACACCTTTACCTCTCTTATGTAAAATAAAAATGAACTACAGTATAGAAAACTGTCAAACTTTAATCTCATCAGAGTCCAAAACATTTCTTCTATGCCATAAATTAATTTCAACTCTTAGTGCAGCATAGTGCATATTAAGAATGCTATACTGTAAATATGACAAAAATTACTCTTAACAAGAAGTACAATTGAAATCACCAGTTAATGAACCCATAAATGTTTCTGATTAAACCATGAAACTAAATGTATGCAGTAGTGCAGCATGCTGCAAATAGCCTATTTCTTTACTGCCTCTCACCTCACTTAACTTTTAACAAAGACTCACAACCAGTTCGGTTATGAATTTTCTGACAAAAGCAGGCATGATGTATATATACATGAAAATTACACCTCGATACCATATGATTAAGACATTAATAAATTTTACTCTGGTCTCAAAGTAAACTTTACGTCACATCGATCTCTCGTCTTCAATCACATACTTTGACAAATATTCCTACCCTTACAAAAATGACTGAGGCACACACTGATGTTGTTAAACAATTTGGAAATCAATGCAGCAGTTGAAAATCTTAATAGTTTAACCAGACCACCGAGTGAACATTCTTAACGCTCACTGAGCTGGACCGAAAGATGTGTTCTTGATGAATTATGTAAGATCTTATTCAATATACTGCAACTTCTTAAAACTTCAAGATTCTCAAACTGAAAATATTAAAGGTTGTCAAAATTTCTTTTAAAGATTTGTTTCCAATACTAGATATGTCATTGTTGGTTGGAAGCTGAACAATAACTAATAAAGATTGTTTGTGTTGATCTGCATTCTGGGGGTCAAATGATTGTGACCAATTTTAATGTAATGATTTCAACATAGTTTTAATTTTGGAATGGACAAGGCCAATTGCAGATACCAGAGAGAATCTTGAGAATGAGCCCTTGTTGTCTTTTAAGACATCTTTAGCATACTTTCTACAATTCAGTTTAAAAAACTAGATAGACATACCTGTATTTAAAAAAATATCTACTTTATATGAACTGCATTTGCCAGCCTACCCTAACCCACAGACACAAAAAGGATAATTTTACACATCACCTATAAGGAAAATGCTACTACTACTCAATTTAAGAACAAACATTAGTCAAGACTCGCAAACTGGACAGCTACATGCGATAATTCTAATAATTCTCTTCTCAGATCACCAAACAAATCAAATTTTATTTAGTCAGTACCAACTATCAAAGTTCCAGATCACCAGGAAGTAAACCTCACAACATACAAGTTACATCATTAAAACTCTTGCCCTCTCCATATCAAATTTATTCTAGTTTGGTATCCAAACTAAATTTTTTTGCCAAGTATATTTTTATTCCCTCTTGCACCATTTTGTTTAGGATCCATCATTTTGTTTTGCAGCTTCAAGGAAGTCTAAAAATACATCTCTGAGAACACTCCAGTTTTGCACATCAGGACATTTTTATCTTCAAAATAATTTACATACAGTTTAGTTCCATTCTTCCTTCAGATTACTATAATCCAGTTAACCCTCATTAACCTCATTTTTTCCTAGTTTAATAAAGTCAAATCTCATTTTTACAGTGTATCTTGCATATATTTCAATTATGTATTCCTTAGGATATAATTTTTAGTATATTTCAGTATTTCCTGTATTAATATGCTTTCTGACATCTTAATAAAATAGCTTTCTATTTAGGTTTCTCCAGTTTAGTAATAGCCTGCCATGCACCTCTGTTCTGGTTCACAACTTGCTTATGGTGTCATTACAATAAATTAATTTGAGATTTCAAGTAATTTTCTGACTTCCATACCTCTCAAACCAAGGATTTCATTAATGAGAACAGGAAATTAGAGCACGGTAAAGTTAAAAAGCAGCCAGACAGCTAGGTAGGGAACAGCCCAAAGGGAATGGAAGATAAGTAAAATGGTGTAGCTGGGCCAAATGGATGCTACTGTGTGCCATGCAAGCCACACTAATGTAAATTAACAGAAAAATTACAACTATTTCTAAGGTTACACTAATCTTCCTTTCTCACTGCACTCTATACAATTTTTTTTTCTAGAATGATAATTTCATTATGGACAGAACCCAAGACTTTGTCTGCACAGTCCCTATACTCCCTTTTCCAAAGACAATGGCATATACCTGTACTGTATAACCAATATGCACAAACTACTTTTCAGACAAAATTAAATTTTTCACCTATACATCAAGAGGGTTACAAAGGAAACTTTATGATCAAAGTACTGTATACCACTATAATGACATGAAATACATGAAGTAAGTAAGCAGTACTATACATATGTATGAGTTAGAAAAAGAGGGAACATTCTACAAGCCTAATAGCTAGTACAGTATATTGTACCAATTATTGTAAATGAGCATACAGTTTTATAAAATAAAATTTGGAAAGAAATGATGATGCACAAACTTCACAGCTGACTTGCAAACAACGCTTACGGAGGGGAATACCAAATGTAGTTTTTTGATTAAACTATAGAGTACACTATAAAATTTAATTGGAACTTGAAAGAATTACTTAAGCCCAAAAATAAAGCTTCTCATAAGTATAAAGTATTACATAAGGTCACCACAGACTCAAGGTATTTAAGGTTGGGTTTTTTTTATTAAGTTAGTTATACCCTGACTGAAGATTTAACAAGGGAATGGGAATAGGTTCAAACAAATCCTTAACTTACAAATTACCAACCACTAGTTGAAGTGTTCATGACGGGAAGAAAACCATCGGACTAAGCAACCCTCTGACCCCTCACCATTCCCTCTAACAATACAGAGAAATTTATTACATCACTAATATTCACTCGATGTCTCGGCTTCCATAATTCAAAGTAAATGAAACATGCTGTACAGACTTACAGCAATCCAATTTTTATTCATAATACAAATATATCCAAATCAGAGCAAATGATAAAAAAGGAGTACACTAATTTATATAATTATAAATATTTGAAACAAGTGGTGTCAAGTTCACAGTCAAATTACTCATGATAAAGGTCATATTTCTTGAATGTCACAAGCTCATCCACAGAGAGAATTAAAAATTGAACAAGGTAGAGTTAGAGACATTGGCCAGCCTAGTGAGAAGAGACCAAGCAGAATGTACAAATGGAGGTCAAAAGGAAGCTGCAAAAAAACTGTCTACTTTATGCCATTAAGGCACACTGAATGGTACATTTCTACGTGTCATATGGCCTGGTTAATTTGATTACAGTAATACAATTAGTAATAAGTGACTTGTGATACCTATGACTAAACAGAAAAAATAAAATGTTTTTGCCAAAAAAATTTTTACAGAAAAACCCATTATTCATAATTAGTATTATTTCATATAAAACAGAACCAGCTACACCAACTTGACACGTTGAAAGAAGAAAGATCCCACTAGCTCCACCTACATAAGATTTGTGTGGTGTGTGCAAAGCTAACATAGTTGCTGCTAGTTTTTTTTATATATTTCATGATGTGCTTTTAAACATTTAACATTTTCCGACAACTTCACATGTGCATTACCTTTTACCTTCAGGGATTTAAAGGGCTTAGCCAGTTTTGCTTTGGTTTGTGACTATCTCGTGACATTGCAGATGCATCTCTGAGTATTGCTGTATTATTTTGTATTCAAAAGTTCCTTTTCATTGATTATGTATCCTGACTTGTCTGGTATACAATAACTTTGCCCTTCTCCAGAATTCAGTAATATGTCTAGTATCTCCAGTTTTGTGTAATTTTGTGTGTGTTTTTGCATGCTTATTTATTATCCCATGCCATAAACTAAGCAAGAATTTTTGGTAGATATTCTCCTAATGTTAACAGTTGCCTTGCATTCCCTTTTCAGCTTTATATTTCTATTTTTGTTTCAATATCTCAGACTATGAATTATTGCTTCCCACTTTGGTACTGTTACTCTCCCTTCAACCCCTTTCTTGCCCTAATCTTTAGGGAAGAATGTTATCTTCATCTTCATTTAATGAACTAAGGACTAACTTAAGTTTAATGTAAAAACATTATTTCATCTTATATGATCTCATTAAGAAAAATATAGCCTGAATCCCAATTTAGTTGGGAAGACGATGAAGAGCTATGCAAAAAGCCCCATCCCTCACTAGAAATGGGCAATGGAGTATTAGTGGATCATCCAAACTAATGGAAGCTTCTGAAAGTAATGAATTTGCAATGGAAGAATACCAAAATAATACATGAGGCATTAGGGCTGGTACTCCAGGATAAAAAAAAAAATACTGCATGTTCCAGAATCACATGGAATGCGATCATGACAAGGATGTCACTAAACATCCAAAGTTGAAAAGGAAATATAACTGTTACAAAGTACTAGTTAAAACAGGCAAACGAAAACCATGACAAAGGCTATGTTAAGGGCAAAACTCACCTCTGCCAAGCTCTCATGTTAAGCCAATGTAAAAATTCAGAAACCTGGTAAAACTTACAGATTAAATGTATAAGATTCCACGATTCATAAAATTACTGAAACACTGAAGAAGAAAGTACTCAGTTACAAGAGTAATGAGTATGCTACTGAGCAAAAGGCAAAAAGCCACTAAGTGGTATGTGTATGAACAAGTGTTTGAGTAAAAACAAATGAACAGATCATATTAATGGGAGACAGCATTGTCACACAGGAAATAATCAATTGCCTTCTTGGCCAGTGGATCCTAGGCTGGGAACAAAACAATGGGGCTTTTCTCCTTGCAACGTCTTATCAAGTTGGTGACTGAGAACTGTTCGTACAGATTTAGGCTATTTTGAGATTAATGGGTTTGTACGATCAAACAAGTATGACGTAACAAAAAATGGTACATCAGTTGTTTTATAAATTCTGGAATTAACTATTTCAATTTTCCATGGAATTTAGCAGTTCTCCAAGCAAATGAAATATCAAATGAAGCCTCGTTAAAGAAAAAAAGTACCTACCTAAACTTGATTAATACTTGAAAAAAAACTTGCTCACCTGTAAATAATATATCCAATAAGTAAAACAACTTGAATCACCATACAAGTGATGAAAATGCCTGTGGACACACAACTAACAGCTGGGCAGCCCTGTCCACCACCTACAGGTACTGCATTCAATCTCTGATTGGCTGATGAAACATCCCGCTACGAAGAAAGGGATTATATATACTTATAAAAGCATTTAAAAAAACTAGTTTAAGATTTTTTTTGTTTAAAAAATCACTTACTGGCAGAGAACATGCAGATAAAATTTAAGGCTAATGTCCCATAGCACAAATTAAGGTTAAGAATATGTTAATCTTTAGTTTTCCTACCTTTACAATATTCAGCCCTTCTTTCATTTCATTTAATGTGACATGTAGATCATAACCAACTGGCTGCACAGATCCTTGTGGTTTCTGACTATTGGATATCAGCTGATTACTCTTTTGATGAATTTCTGTTACAAAATTCCTGTGAAAGCAAGAATGCTAATTATTTTATCTGGTAGTACTGAAAATGAAAAAGCTATGCACAGAGTACAGGTTGACCATCACTAATCCCGGCAATCAGTAGATCGGAACAATCAGTAATCCGGCACAAATTCGCTGAAGTAATTTCCAATGTTTTTTCGCATTAATTTTCCAATTTCGGGTTGCTGCGCTAACTGCTTTCATGACCCTTCGATTTCGTGGCACCAGTGTGCTCATCAACAAACTGGTAGCCTAGCCTACATTATACTGAACTCTATTCACATATAACAGTATTATACAAACATCAACATAACAAATGTGCATCTTTTTCATGGATCTTTAAAGTTTATGCTTTACTACAGTGTTTTCCAATTGTATTATAAATTGTGATCAATGTTTTGTTTTGGGAATCGGTAGTCTCTTGGTGTTTATTTCGCCGCATTTAACTAAGTTCAAAGCCGCTTTTCTTGCTTCTAGTTAGCATAAATGAATATGGATGCTTTATTTATTTGGGGCGAGATATTTTCGTTATACGGTGTTTTTAAGTTGAAATATAACTTAAATGTCTCGTTGTGAAACTAATTTAGCTATTTTTTTCGTTAATATATGACGTTCTCGGGAATCACGGCTGGCCATTGTGGGGGAATGTTTGTTTTGTGTGAAAAAATCAAGATTCCGTTCGATATTTTCTCTTGATTTCATCGTAATACGAGCTTTACGTATTTATCTTTTATTGGCGTGAAAACAGTAGTAGTTTGTATTCTTTCATGCCTACTAGTTTTGATTAAAGCCAAATTCTCTCCAGTTTTATTTGGTCGAAGTTTTCCATGTTGCCGATGCGATAATTTATAGTCATTTGGCAGCTTCAACGTTGTTTCTCAGCTTCGCTTCCCAACACAGCCTAAAGTTACTGTAGCAGTATATTTCCTTTAATCTTTTTCTCCAAATAAAGGGTATGGTGTAAAAATATATCAGTCCTATTGTACAGTGCCGCGTCATTTGTAACGCCTTTACAGTAATTGTGTATTACCGTCGATGGTTGAAAATACAAGCACAACAGTTGTTATCCGATACGATTATTAGCAAAACAACAGTTTCCTGTTCAGTTGTTTATGGCTGTACGGCATTTACGCAAGAAGTATAACATTACTAACATAATACTTTATCATTCTCTTTTTACTTTTTTAACTAGCAGATGGAATAAAGAGATGGAGGAAAAAGTTGGTCTCTCTCACTGCCTCGCCTCGTGAAATCTAAAATATTTTTCCTAAATATTTTTTCGTATTATTAATTATTGCTAACCCCCATCGTAAACTCAAAAATATCGCAAGTCAGATTATATTAACTCAAGCACTACCTGTATTTGATAATTGTCTTTTTCTTTATTAACCAACTTGTACTGATTTATGGGATACTTTAATTCTAAGATGAGGTGTGTAGCTATGGGTTTCGTGTATTTCTAGCCTAACAAATGGCTAATCCAATGGCTAATCAGCACCCTCCAGGTCCCAATGATGCGGATTAGTGATGGTCAACCTGTACTGGAATTAATTCATATTTAAACAGCGGCTTAAGTGGTCCTGAATTTAAAAATCACCCTAACAGGTTTTTTTTATGTGCAAAATATATTCATCTGTTCAGTTTCCCAAAAACAACACGGGGCTACCAATTTTGAAGAATAATAAGAAGAAAAGGAAGCTCCCTGTTTTGTGATTAACTGCACATAACATGAGCCAAGGAACTAATTAAAAAAGAATGGTATAAAAATAAACATGAACTTTTTTAAGCTTTAGGTCCTTACAAAAATATTGCACCCTGGCAATACCTGGTGCATCTTTTCCTTACAGCCCAATACCAATTACTATTGACTTGACTTTTGGGTGTTCTTAGGACTATTTAACCTCATAATGAATGTGCTAAAATGTGCCATCTTGATATATCAGATAAAAGAATTTCATTACCTAACATTACACCACAAACTTACTTAATATCTCTTGCTGTTTGAACTATGTCTCTCTGATTGTTGAGCATTGCATCAATTTCATGTCGTTTTATGCCATCTGTAGGCAGGGCTCCAACCTGGGGTGGAGGAACCTGGCCTGTTGGAGCAACTTGTCCTCCTGAAAAAATAAAATTTTGTTGGCATTGCTAATTAAATTAAACAATTTGACCAGAACACTAGCACTGATGACTGCAATCATATGAGTAATTGTAATATGGCAGCTATTAGAGTAAGCCTCTCAAGTATTCAAAAGAGCAGCAGCACTGAATTACAAGAAATATAACAAAGAAAAAAAAATAGTGAGAATAAATTTTAGAGCAACTGATGCATTATTCTGTTCATTCAATATCAAGGCAAAAATGGGTAGGTATTGTTTTTTAAATTACTGCCATACATTACCTTAATTCCATATACATAAAATCAAATAAAATTACAATCAAATGTTGTGAATCTGACATATAAAAAAATACTTCATTTACTTCAAGATGTGAATAAAATCCCTCCACAAAAAAAAAAATACCACTTTCATGCACAGAGTGGGGACAAAGACACTTTTCAGAAAATGGAGAGTTTCTGATGAGATGTGACAACAAAATGTTAAGCTAGCTTTATGGCTGAATTACACTGGGAATATTATAACTGAAGATGATGCAGTGAGGTAGTGTTTAGGGGGCTGGAAAACACAGATCTTAAAGTAGCTGATATAGAAGTAAAAAAACCCAAGTCCACCAGGAAGACCCAGAAAATCATGGAAAAAGAGTATAAGGGAAGATCTGGATTGGAAGACAGTGACAATCTGACTTCTACAGTTTTCTATGCTGTACAATAAAGAAAGCAAACCAACCTCCCATTCCAGTATGCACGGCTGATACAAGGCCTAAAGTCCGCTCCTGCCGACCTATTATTTCATCCATTTTAATATACAGAGCTCGTATAGTTTCATGAATCTGGAAGAAAAATCAGTTAACCATAAATATCAAACCAGTTTCGGACTGCACATAGAAAGAAATGTCAATCATATTTTCCAAATCTAATTCATTAGGATGTCAAACTTATCCAACACTCTAACAATTGATGCCTTTGCCAAAGGAAAAGATACAGTAGCCATTTGTAATTACATTTCATATCTACAATACAACATGCTATTTGAGAAAAGACTCAGGTTCCTTTAGGCTACAACATTGCTTCTCATAAAATGAGCATATGATACCACTTGATTCTTCACAGTCAAACACCAAAATTAATATTGATTCTACTATTTAGTCTAAAATCAATGAAAACCTTTAAAAAAATCTTTACACTGATTTACATTATTGCAAAAAGATTTGTGAATGCTACTTGCGAGAAATTCAAGTAGATAGCCTAACTCAGTTATTTCACAAATGATTGACAGTGACAAGATCTACAATACCTCTGAATAAGGTTTATCATCTAGTACACACCAACACAAAATGACAAATTTGATATCAATTTGTATTTTTCATTACTAACTAACATGCGGTGTTAATGTAAGGGAAAATTCTCTAGCGCCAACTGGAGTCCAGTTAAAAAAAAGGATACTAGGATTTTGGTGGCAACGGGAGCTAGCCAAGATGGTGGAAAGGATGAAGGTAGAGCTGACCTGCCGTAATCTATCTCGACTACAATACATCAGTTTCCTTTAGCCCAGGTAACTAAATGAGGGGTGGCTTGAGGTAGGCCATATATGTTAAGACCACAGGTTTGTTAATTATGAAAAATACCAATTGATTTAAAGTTTGTCATTTGCTCATATACATAACAAACCTTTGGTCTTAACGTAAGGGAGACTTAATCTTGGATGAAGGATAGAGAAAGCCTCAGAACCGACTGGAGGTTCAGCACACCTGGGCTCACTTCCTGGCCAAAGAAGGACATAGGAAGGAGTCATATGCCTCTGATCTGTTTAGTAAAAGGACATAAAAGCAATTTTTCAGGGTCATTACCAACAAAATCTCCATGGGAAGGTATAGAAAGAGATTCGAATCTGCTGTCATGAACAGATGGATTGTGAGTCTTAGCTATGAATTCCAGGTCAAATTCAAAGACTACAGACCCCCAACCCCTCGTGTGTTTAACGTCAAAAGAGTCTGTGAAGTTCACTAACTCTCTTTGAAGAGGCAAAGGCTAAAACGAAAATCGTCTTGCGGTTTAAGTTTCTATCTGATGAAGCCTGTAAGGGTTCGTTTGGACTATGTGTGAGACTGCTAAGCATCAGTGTTAGGTCCCAATTAGGAGGTCAAGATCTCTCAGGGAACAGGACTGCTCAAAACTCCTGAGAAACAAAGATTTCCCACGGAGATGATAGGTCTACATTCTTCAAACGTAGAACTAAACCTAGAGCAGCCCTTAGCCCTTGATGGCTGACACCGAAAGGAATTTCTCCCTTTGGAGAAAAATGAAGTCTACTACTAGTTGAATACTAGTTCCAACTGGACACCAATCACAGTAGGCAGCCTACTTTCCCTGGTACACTACTATAAAACACCTTCTGAGATAACCAGACATTTCTGACGCTGCTCTGTGAGAAAAGCCTCTTGCTTGCAGGAGATACTGGATAATCCCAATTGTGAATAGACGGACCCCACTGACTGGTGAAACCTCTCGACATGCAGTTGACACAGAGGGTTGTGCCAAGGAGGAATCTCTCTTGGTGCTTCTGTCAGCTAAGTTAGTAGATCTGTATACCATTCTACATGTGGCCACAAGGGTGCTACATGGGTCATCCTGAGGTTCTGAGAAATTATCACTGTTGATAACTTGGCAGATTAGGCAAAATGGGGGAAAGGGGTAGAAGTCCAGATTTTCCAAGTTAAGTTCACACAACAGGCACAGTCAGTCCTTATGAATTTGACAGTATACCTTTTGCACATAGTCCAGATCAGAACTGGAATGGAAATTTGCGAAAAAATACACTGGAGCAAGAGAAGTTACAATACACAGAACTTTACAGTCAATCCCTGGTATTCATGGGGGCTGGGGACCACACCCACCAGAGAATACCAAAAATCAGTGAATGCTGAAACACTCCCTCTGAAAACACTTATATCTGCCTATTTCAATAGTTCAAACACCACATGCATACCTTAAACAATCATCCTACACCAAATATACATTACACTTCTGTAAACCACCTGTATTTGTGGGGGATGCATACCGCAATCCCCCCCCCGAGCAATAGCTAAAATCTGCAAATACTTAGAACCCCTCTAAAAACACTTAAAACTGCCTATTTTGATAGTTTAAACACAAAAACCCTCTAAAAATGCTTATACCCAAGTACTTTAATAGTTTTATCACAAAAAGTGCATTTAGTAATGAAAATGATACGAAAATACAGTAATTAGTGAATATTTCTCAGTGAAAAATACTGTGCATGGGTGACTTTTCCGCAAATAATGGGTAGATATGTTCCACAGAGAAATCGGCGAATACGCGAATCTGCAAATAGTGAGCCTGCGAATATGGGGGGGTTTACTGTACAGGCAATCCCCGGTTATTGGCGGGGTTCCGTTTCTGAGGGTGTGATGATAACTTTTCGGCAATTTTCGGGCCTTATCAGCGCCAAAAAGCGCTGATTTTTGGTTATCGGCGCCTCTGTTAGGTATGTATTGGCGCCAATACCCAATTATCTGCACCAATAGCGGAAATCGGTGATTTTCTCTCATGGGTACCGATTTTAGGTAAGCCAGACAAGCACCATAAAACCAGATCACCATTAACTGAGCCCGCCGTTAACCGGGGACTGCCTGTATTGTCTAAAACACTTTAATATCATTCCAATATCATTCCAAAGTCATCTTACAACATTACCCTTAAAAATATATGGCTTACAGAACCAGTGTGAAAACTATTCAAGTTACCCCTATGTACTGTATTCAGGTACATCCATTTTCTCTCATACTGTTTTGAAGCAATCCCATTTTCTTTTTTACAGTACACAGGGGAAAACACTGGAAAGTTAAGTACTGTACAGTTCCTAAATATGTAATATGCATTGAACAAAAAAATTTTTTTTACTGATATTTTGCTGTTTACATTAATAGTAATATTTGAAAGTTAGTAAATTTTTTTATCATAAAAATGTATTTTGTCATGAAAATAACATGAAAATATAGTACTAGTGAATATTTATTGATGAAAAAATCTGTGAATTTCTGAATGTTTTGCGAATAATTCGGGGATAGTTCCGCAGAAAAATCCGTGAATAGGTGAAGCCGAGAATCCCAAACCATGAACAGGCGGGGATCGACTGTGCTGCAAAACAAAATAAAATTTACCAAAATGTCGACATACCTGACTCTGGCCCTGGTAAATATTACGAAGCTCTCTCTGCTCTCCTGTTTCATACTCCTCTTCTGCATCTTTTCTTGCAGCATCAGGATTTTGTGCAACATATCTGGAGTCATAATGTAAACTTATGATTTCACACCTACATTTTTACAGTTTATGTCTTACAACTACTATTTTTATCCTCAATAACAAGGAAATGCTCAATGACTGCAAATCTGATTTAATTTGATCTTGTGCAGTACTGAATTATACAGTAATAGATAACATCTATGAATTTCCATCCACAAAGACTAGTATTTTTTAAAAAAGAATCAACTGGTACATGAAAAAGCAATAATACATACTCTTCTCTAGCTCTCTTGGTTTTCTCTTGATACTCTTGGAACTCCTTGCGGAATTTCTCTTCCTCCTCTTGATTGGTTTGGAGAAGCGCCATCTCTTCAGGTGAGCGGAGAGATGATACCAATAATTTAAGTACCTGTGCATAATAAAACTTAGTAAATGTACTATTCATAAATAAAACTATGCTATAACAGGACTATTCATAAATAAAACTATGCTATAACAGGTTACTAAAGAGATTAATTAAAGAAAGAGTCTCCAAATAAGAACAGTAAAGTGTACAACCCAGAACTGAAGAGTATGATTGCTGGCATAGACCTCAGCAGTGAAATATTTATCAACAAAAAATAATAACGTAAAAATATTTACAAACTGCATATATTTATGATTATGTCCATAAAAAATTGAAGAAAATAAAATGATACTCACATCATGATCATCAGCTAATCCTCCTGTAGCTGCAGAAACTCCAAAGTATCCAGATGCTGGAAGACGCACATTTTCCGCCCTCATGCAAATCTCATAATCTTTATCATTGTTGGTCATTCCATTATGAACCATGAGCTGAAACATAAGAAAAAGCCACAGTAAGTTTGTCTTAGAAGGAAGCATACCCTATATTGTAATATTATACCGAGGAATTTCAAAGCACAAAACTAAAATTTACAAAATTACATGAACTTCTATGATGGACACAAGATTACCCGATACACTACTTGAAATGATCATCCGACAATTTTCTTTATATTATACCTCTAAAAGTTGCTTTAGTATTTCACTCACAATTTAAGTTAGCAGCCACAGTTCACACAAACACTTAAAAGAGGAAAATCTTGAAAATGATCTTAGGAGGCATCCCTGCTCATACTCTGGCTTTCTTTGTTTTCAAAACACTACAGTTCATTAATGTAAATACACACAGTTTTAAATGACACCCAAAATAAAGAGTCCAGTGGTACAAAACCAAACACAGCAATATTAGAAAAACAACTGCCATCAGTTATTAGTCAATTAGTCCACCCAACTTTGTCTCTGTATAATACTCCATATCAAAAGGAAATTCGCACTTTTCCTACAAGTGTTGCACTGTTAGACCTAAAACCTCCAATGAAAGCCTAAAATTAATGATAAAATAAATACCTCCAACCAATTTAGGACTTACTAAAGCTATCAAAGTGTAAAACATTTCTGGAAAATACAGAAAAATTAATTTGAACAACATATCCTGTTAATGAGACTGTATCTCGCTTTCTTTTTTCCTTCAGGATAAAGTCGATGTAAACACTCATTGTGAAAAAAGTATTTTAAACAGCTTATTTGTAAGCAAAGGAGATAATAATTCCTAACTAAACAATTTAGAACATTTATTTTCACTCCATCTCTGTTGGGAATGCTTATCTTCACTTGCTCATACGAGGTGTCCTTAACTTGACTAGTCACCTATGGGAATGCTTATTGTACTTGTTCCTTCCTGTGCATCATCCACACACTTTGTCCTACCAACTACCACTTTAATCTTTGAATTGACATGTCAAAAGGCCATGATAAAATACCACAAATGATGTGCAAAACCAGTGTAATTTTACTGAAAATGGGTACTATAGCTGGTCAAGGTTTTTATTACACCTTATCAATAATGAACAGTTTACCCTTACATATTCTTAAGACTATAGAATATTTTTAAGACTGTGGATGTTATGACAAAAAAAAAAACTGCTGACAATAATACGAATAATCAGATAATACTTTACAGGCGTAAGATGTACATGTCAAAGCAGGCACAGTAAAGATAGAAAAGGAAAAGGTGAAGTGCAAAGAATATAAACATATAAATATAACAAGGAAATTAGGTACTCATGTAGACCTGGACTTAGAACCAGGTAGTTTAATAAGAGTTCCATAACTGTACAAGTTGAAAAGTTGATCCATTTAGATTATCTCAAAGCCAGGTCTAGAAATGTCAGGGCTAAAATTAAGTTCAATACTAAATGAACAGCATTAAAATAAGAACTACTAATAAAATACGAGAAAACTGACTAGACTGCGGGAAGAAAAATTGGAGCAATACTTTAGGTCAACATGTATACCTATAGAATGAGAGCCTCCTCTCTCTAGAGCACCACTGCATAGGTAAGATCTAATTCTTGGTTAACATGCATAATTTTAACTCCAAACACAACAAAACCTATTAGATACCTGCATGTTTTTCAGGGGTAGTTGTTTAAGAAAGCATGATGAAGTCTAAAACAGACTGACGTCATAATTACGAAGACCCCAATATTACAATCTACAAACTTTACTTCCAATCCCAAGCTATAACTTTACTTATGACGTGTATACTCAATATCTAAATAAAACCCAAGATTCTTAAGTCCTACCTGATAGAGAAGTATTCTAAAGTGAACACAACACAGCTTTCAGGACTAAACTCCAATACAGATACATTTGATAAAAAGCAAAACAAATATCTTGAAAAAATATTAAAACAGGATTAAGTAGAAAGCCATAAGACAACAAATGTTACTTACAGGGAACAAACCCAGGCCAAGATTTCAAAACCACATATGGGTAAATATAAAAAATCTTACTCCCTAATGGTTAAGAAATATGTCAAGGGACTGACAATTGTGCACTACTGCATTGTATTAATAAAATCTGTCAGAGCAACAGTTTTAGGAAGGGGTTACTTTGCACTCTTTGCCATGCCCTCATACCACAGGGAGACTGCTCCCCACCCTCTTCTTTCCCTTCCTCCTCCTGCTCCTCCTCTGCTTTTTCCTTCGCCTCAATTTCTTGGATTTCATTGTAGTCGGAACAGTTGTGGGTTCTGCTGTGGTCTCAAACCAACCCCAACCTGTAGCCATTTCATCCTCTGCAGCATCATGAAAAGGCTCAACAAAAGCACTATTTGAATCAGGTCTGTCATGTGTGGTGGATAGATATACTTCTTCTGGCAAGGCTTCAGTAGTGCTATATTCAACCTCTGACTGAACTGTAGTTGTTGCTCCATAACCAAAGAATGAATAAGCTGTTGTCGTAGAAATATCGTCGGGAGATTGTGTGGTCGTTACATATTCGTCATATGTGGGAGAGACTGTGGTGGTGCTTTGATAAAGGGGTGCTGGTGTTGTTAGAAGAGAATCAACAGGCTGCGGTTCTTCAGTAGTTTGGGTATCGGATTCATATGACCCCTCCTCTGGCATTTTTGTATAATCATATTCAAGGAGCTGTGTTTTTACCTGTGCGTACAAGTTTCACTAAAAAACTCAAGAGCTATTTGCAAATAAAAATATGGCTAACAAAATTCAATGAATATCAAAATCCTGGAGATGGTATCGAAAAGTTACAGGTGCATTTAAAATTTTCACAGATGCCTGCATTAAAAGTAAGGAGTAATATACACTATCTTAGCTTAAAACTGCAAAAGGATAACCCACTTTAAATAGGACTCAGTTTCATATTTAATAACTACTGTTTGACCTACCTCTTATAAAGTTAAAAAATAATTACCAAAAATAAAAGTACCATTCTCCGAGTACAATCAATCCATATCATATCCCTAAAACCTGACATGACCTGTCTTGGCTCCCACACCAACATATCTCCATAAAAAAAATTATCCCTGTAAGAATAATTATACAATATACCTTACCACTAACGTGCTCAAGCAAGGAAGAATTTCAAATGAACAAACAGCTTCAAACTGACTTGAAGGTCAAGCTATAAAATGTAAAGGCCATGCCAACTTTGACCTAGCTGGCATAAAACTCCAGTATACTAATACACACCTTATGGACAGAAACAGGATTTTGTGTACAGTACTACAAACTGATAAAATTTACTGCAGCATGGCCAACTATTTTTGCTAGTTGTTGGTATTGAAACCGAGATAAATATTATTGGATCACATTCAGCATCCTTGTTCAAACCAAAATTCTCTCTACAATTCCGTATGATTAGCTAAAATTATAAAAGAAAGATACTGTTGCAAATATGACTATATTTCACAAGAAATATTCATGCACAGCATCCAAGTTCCACAAGTTGATTATATACAGGAGATAATTTATTGGTAATATTTTTTCAAGTAGGCCTTCAACTTTTCAGATAATTTGGGATATCCTATACTAGTATTTTAAAAGTTATCCCACTGCTAA
This sequence comes from Macrobrachium rosenbergii, assembly GCF_040412425.1. Classification (NCBI taxonomy): domain Eukaryota; kingdom Metazoa; phylum Arthropoda; class Malacostraca; order Decapoda; family Palaemonidae; genus Macrobrachium; species Macrobrachium rosenbergii. Next base: position 24,931,938 of record NC_089782.1, read on the forward strand.
CAATAATTCCATAGAATTTATAGCCTAAGCTAAACTCTAAACTTTTAATTTAATTTGAAAAATTTCTCAACAACATGCAACACTTCTAACAAGATAATCTGACAAAAACCCATCACAACACAACCAATAAGAAAAGAAACCTGATAAACTGATGAGCTACATAGTTAACTGGTAAGGTACTTTTGAGAATGGAATTTACTGTTCATTTTAACATTTCAGTATCTTGATAAATCTGAGAAATAATCATAGTAGAGGGCATCAATCTAAAAATTTTAAGTGCTTTATGCTAAATCAGCAGATGGTTGCTTTGTGTGTCTATTTTACTTCATCCTGTGAGTCTAAAGCTACTTGATAAAATACTATAGTACACTGTATAGCAATAAGAAATGTCATGCAAGCATTTGTTCAGTACTGATGCATTGTCCTTTACCAAATGCAACTTGTGTCATAGCAATTCACTGTCTAACCCAAAAAGACTAGACTATTTCAACAGTGTCTTTAAGTATGCTACTATGTAAACAAAAAGTATGGTACTTACAGTTAGAACATTCTTGTAATACTCTATCCGTGCACGGACTGGGAAAGGCTTATTGCGGAAATCTCTTAAACATCCACCCAGCTGTTGACTGGCACCATCGCTGGAGGAAAAAGTAACATTTACGTTCATAAACACAAGGATATACAATATGGAACTGGGAGAATATTATATATATATATTAAGATCTCAAAAAATAAAAGATTTCCAAACATTTTCTAACAATCTTTAACCAATAATTGAAAACCCGTAAGACTATTACAACAGTTTCTATCCTTCAATCTGTACTGATAACAGAAAAGGAATAGCACCTAGGGCTGTATAAAGACAACAATAATTCTAAAAGTTCGTGTCAAATTCAATTTAAATCTCCTTATTATTTCAACTACTCTATTTAATATTACTTATAAAATAAAAGACAAGTTTAACCAGACATTGGAAATAAAAATCCTATGACTTGTGTGAATGCTTCATTATAAAATGGAATAAATATCTTCATCTATTAAGGTTCAGCTTATAAAAAATATTGGACTGACTGATGTCACTGAAAATGCTTAACTCCTCTCTAAGGCATCTGTGCCTAATGCTTAACCTTTATCACCTAAAGTATGCATATTCACACCAAAATGATAAATGGCACAATTCTGTGGGTTTAATCTATTTAGTTTATTATCTGCCTGTCATTCCATAAATAGTACCATTTATTCACTACAATGGACTTCAGCAACCTCATTTATCTGAAACTTTATATTTGGCCTAGTTATAACGGCTGCAGATTTGCCTGCTTTTATGTTTATTCGTAACTCTTAATTGTTAGCAATATTCCAGTCCATACAATTTTACATCAGGTGAGTTATATTTGCATTTACAGTGTCTATTGCCTAGCTTTAGGGAATGATTTGGCAGGAAGTGGGAGAGGAATAGGACGACCCGAGGGAAATGGTATAGGACATTTGTGGCAAGAATATGATGCCTTATGCATCCCCTAGACCTAGGGTGTTGATTCCCTACTATGTCTGTGTTATTTCTCAATGCATTAAACAATTTTTTTCTGATTAGAAGTTCTTCAGTGTGACCAGCGTCTTTTCATAGGAAACTTTTCAACAAATCCAAGAGACTCAAAGAGTAACTTATACTGTATATCTATTACTGTCTCCTATGAGTCACAGGTTTGCTGTCTAAGGGTATCAAGGTAAATTTCTAATTTCCAGAAAGACTTAAAAATTGTTATAAGAGTAATGAATAGAGCTTAGTAAAAAAGCTGGAAACATTTAAATTACTTCTTATGAATTGGTAACATTATTGTATTCCCATGTACATTTTTTTCTGAAGGGGGAGAACCACATACTGCTGGCAAACTTACTCACTTGTAAATTACTAATGTTTATAACTACAGTAATGAGTTTTCCAATATATACTGTTTAATTTGAAGGTATTTTGCCATCTTCTAAAAATATGTACTGTAATAAAATGTACAGTATAAGAAAGTACTTACTGTTCATGATCATACACAATTGTACCATCATTGACCATGGCCATGATGTATGGATTATTCCTCTTGTTGTCATTGTCAAACGAATCAAAGAAAACACCCAGACCATTCCACTTATCCGAGCTTCCAAAGACTGGACCTTCAACTCCTGGAGCTGATGTAAACCAAAATGCCTAGAAAAAAAAAAAAATTAAAAATAAATGTTTACAGGAGGCTAAGAAAAACATTTTCAGACTCTACAAGCTACTTTTAATTACAAAAGTCTTTTGAATCTTACACCTAACCATTTTTCTCAACTTTACCTCAAAGTTCGTATTATAAAGTAAGAATTTGTGTTTCCTTATGCTTAAAAATAATTTACCCTCTTCACCACAAAAAGAGGATTTTCCTACAAACCTATATTTCCAAAGATGCCACACACTGTGCAGACCTAATCCCAGTTACGTCATAATCCTGACAAGAAAGGCACCCTCACTCCAGTATCTGGATGTGGAGATCTATCTGGGGCAGGCTGTAATTCAGTGTGTTAAGATCAGGTCTTCCATGAGGGAACCCACAATATCCATAATGCACTGCAGATGTCTGTTTGCCACCACACTATAATTTCATTGTGCTCTACAGGGACTCCGAATGAGTATGGGGGATAGAAAGGCGTCATGCCTTTTTAATCCACCAAGTTTAATGATTTTATTAAAAATGTTCTTGTACAGTATTGTAACAATATTGCCTATTCATTACAGCCCATTAATTGTAAGATGACTGAAATGCTAATCCAGAGGGAGGGCAACATAAAAACTACACCAAATGTAGCAACGCTCAGATCAAGTTGTCTGTGTTGTTCTGAGTCATCTAGGAGGTTCAGTTTGAAGCAGGGCATTCCAGTGAGCCTCCAGAATGCTGGTGTGTAGAGGCATGTTTTGTGATCAGCAGAAGGCTACGGTCAACATAAGCCCAAGTACTAACAGTTTATCTGTTTTTGACATGGAGAAAGCAAGTCATCTGGAGGTTCAGTTTGTGTTTGTGTTTCTGGACAACAGCTTTCTGTTTATGGGGCTCTTAATGGTGCCATGGAGAAAGCAAGTAATCAAGAGAAAGGAATAACATATGTCTTTACCATGGTACCCTTCAAATATTTGTTCTACTGAAAATATTGGCAAAGGAAATACAGTAATGTCAAGATATCTGCTAATTAAGTCTCTGTGGTAAACCTGTGAGATGGAGGTGTGGCATCTACACACAGATGCCCTATGAATGGCTGCAAACTCAATATTATGCTTGAAGGCCAGCAAGATAGCGACTACCCAAATCTCGTGGACCTTGATTTTGAGTTAATAAATTTTCCTTAGATACTACCAAATATGCCCTGGAAATGCTTGCCTGAGCCAGAAGGTCATGTCACAATGTACAGTATCTTGAAACATGAGGCCGCGTTCATTCCTGTTCTCAGAAACAAAGCAGATAGAATAGGGATACAAGGAACAAAGTCTTTACTGTTAGGTACTTGAAAGAGGCTTGGCCAAGGCACTCTTAAATTTAAAAGGCCTGGTCAGGCTCAACAACCAGAGCCAAGTCCCAGCTAGGAAGTGACTGTAAATCTCAGAAGACTGAAAAAAAATGTCAGACAAGTTCCATAAATCTATGCTACAGCCCACAACTAAGCCTTGCCTCAGGAGTACAGTACTGTACTTGAGACAGAGAACCTACTCGGTGTCCAATATGGGCCAACAAGGGCAACTTCTCTTTGGATCCAGGGAAGATGAAAAACACTGCTATTAAGGAAATACAGGCATCAAGTCCTGCAGCACTCATTTACTACACCATGCAACAAACCCTCCATTTCTCCTGGTAAAGGTTGGTTATCAATCTTCTGCAAGAGTAGTGATAGCTGCAGCTACTGCCTCTGAGGATGCCAAATATTCTCCACATAAGAAGCTGAAGGGTATTCCACTTGTTTGTGGACCACTCCAACCAGGTAGGCCTGTTTCAGGAACTTCTACATAAGCAACAACCTTGTTAAGTCTGCAACCAACGCCAGCATCTGGGAATCACTCCTGATAATGCCATAGGGGGTGTATATGGATCATATGGATGCTGCTTGAGTTCATGAATTTTCACTTAGCAGCTCAAGATAAAGGGGGGGGGGAACCACTCCAAGTATTTTGTTTGCGGCCACCACTGGGTTCGGATGTGGAGAGCAATCATGGCAGCTTGTGATTCAGCAACACTGTAAGCAAGTTTACTGTCAGGAGAACCCAACAGGTGCCATACTGCCTTGCAGTTGTCTGTGCTGAGAGACCACTCCACAATAAGGATCTTGAGTTTCCTACTTAGAGAAATTTAGTGATGAGTTTTCAAGACCCAGTTCTAACTGAAATGTACCCTCCACTAAGAAGACACATGTCGGCCTGACCCTGTGCCTGTTCAGCGGACTTTGCAGAGGTTAGCACAAGGGATTTTTGAATGATTGTTGGGGATGATGATTATTATTATTATTACTAGTGTTTCACCACACCACTAAATAAGTCTCTCAGGCTAGGGAAAATGAAGTGTGTAGTCCCTGGATGTTTTTCTCTTGGACCTTTGATTCTTTCATAAGGCGGCAACCAAGCAGAAAAATTATGCAATTCAAACATGTTGTGCGTTTCTGATCTTTCAAACATGCAGTCACATCCTGAACATTCATGCTGATCAAACTTCCTCGCTGGTGAACAATTTGGAACCATCATTTGTACAGTACCACAAAATAAGACAAAGTCATAAAAAAGCATAAAGTAAGCAAAACTGTTATCTTAAAACAGGGGCCCAGTGGTGAGGCTGAAGAATAGTGATCAGGTTGCATTGTTGAGCTTCAGTGAACTAACCAGCTTTCACTGAAGGTACATCCATGTAAAAGACAGGCTTGCATTCTTGTATGAACAAATAAAATACTTTGGAAGCCAAGTTGCCATCTCTAAGTACTACCCTCATTAAATAACCTCATTCTTACAAATATACAATAAATTGCTGAGACAATACAGGAAATGACAATTACTTCATTTAGCTATATTATAATACACAAAATTATAACATTCATTAACCACCTTTAACCCTTCGCCAAAACTGAGACTGACTGCAATGTTAAAGACTGCGGCGTGCGCTTCTCCGTCTTTCACCCACAACCAGAGCTGTTTTCTTCCTTTAGGCAGTATTGTGTGAGGGTGCAGAAGCTCACCCACTATTCATAAGTGTGACGTGACGTCATATTCATATGGGGATATAAAGGTTCAGCAGCACATTGTTGCTGTTATTATGAAACATTGTCACGATCTTGAACATTTTAGTTCGAAAGGCTAAACTCTTTCTCCTGAAGTTATTTTACAGGTTTTTATTTCTCAGTATCATGATGTCGGATGATAGTATTTCAGATCTGGGTAGGAATACCTGCAGATCTGTCAGATGATTATAGTGATAGTTGTTATAGTTGCGCAAAGGATAAACACCGAGATTTTGGAAGCCGATGAAGGTTGGCCAGTTCCTCCAAGTACAGACCCTCATTAATGGGATCGTTTGCAACCCGACCACCTGCCCCTCATTTTGTTTCTTACAATATTACAATAATGGATTGCTGAGACGGTCAACAGGAAAAATGTTTTTGACGTGTAAATTATTCATTTTTCTACTTATAGTTAGCTATATTATTATTATATGATTATGATTATTATTATACCAACATGTATACTAATAAGAAAACTGTATAACTATTACTACTAGTACTATTTTAAATATCTCTTTCATATCTCTACTAGCACTACTATTTCCTGTTTCTTCTATTTTTCAGATGTAAATATATATATATATATATATATATATATATATATGTGTGTGTGTGTGTGTGTGTGTGTATATAGCCAATGTGGTAGAAAATAATTGGTATGTAACATGTTTTCACATAAAAATATAAATGAAAAATATTAAAGAAAATGGGGAGCAAATGATAACTGATTCTCGCGATTCTGTGCGGTATGCATTCTTGGCGAAGGGTTAAAAAACTCCAGCCTTCCAATTTTCAAGGATAATAAATATAATATAATAATCAACACATAAAACTGCTCTTCAGATAAATTTTAAAATTTCGCCCCAGATCATTAGAATAGTACTTTACATTTCTTTGTAAACTGCTTGCATAGCACAGCCTACAACTTGTTACTACTGTATCAACAAAATATGACTGCAATACAATTATAGCTACTGTCTGTAACATTTTTAATAATGGAAAGCAATATATCAATTACGAACTTTGTATATAGGAGCATCATAAATATAAAAGCAACCACTTTACAACTTCCAAAAGAAAGAAAGAAAGAAAAATAATCACGCTTCTTTCCAATGCACAACCTGTTACTTACCAATCCATCAGCACCAATTCTTCCTCGGCCAGTTACACGGAAAACGAAGTCTACTTCCCACCACTCAAAATTAGTGGGGTTTTTAGTCCATATTTGACCTTTTTGACTTCGTAAGGATGGTGTGATTCGGACACTCTCCTCGCTGGCAATTGCATCTGAAAAACACAGTTGAGTGAATAATGTTTTCTTCAAATCAGCATTGTATAAAAAAAAAAAAATTAAATTTCTGCTACAGACTTCAACAGGCCAATTACATGCAGTGTAACTTTTAAAATTAAGTTACAGAATATCAATCTTCAAAGAATTACGGAAACGCAGGGCATTATGAACACAAAGATAAACCTATATTACTGTTACAGTAAATGCTCCTAAGGTTATGTTTCCTTATTTATAATGAACCTACCAAAAAGAATATTTACTACCAACATAAAAGTTGGACATTTGAAGTACAGTAATTCTGATATCAAAAAGATGATACGAAAGACAAATGTACATTAAAGGAGGCTCTAACATTTCCATATTTCTTCAAATGGCAGTCAAATTGTCTAATATTTCCATACTGTATTCAAGTGGCATTCAAATGGTCTAACATGTTTTTTAAGTCCCATTCAAATGGATGGTAATATATCTTTCTCAAAAATGTTTTTATAATCTGAAATGAGCAAGAGCAAATTCTCATTTCATAAATGTAATTTTTTAATGATCAGCCAAGTGTTGCCTTCCAGCTATATAAAACAGCAACAAGAAACAACACTATAGCCTTAACAATGTAGGATTAGCTATTAGCAAGTTACTCCCAGTAAACGGCAGTGCCTACTGTGCCTTAAATGCAATGTACATAAAAATAATAAAGGTTCTATGCAGTGCTCCTTCAGCCTACATCTGTATGGGTTTATTCCAGAACATTTCATTCAGTCTCTTCATTTCATCTATACAGATACAGTACCGACTTCTAGATCCAAGTAATAATGTTACCAAGTGCCTATGGATACTAGTAACCTAGTAACTGTGTGTTGGCAGTGCAAACAAAAAACTGGTAAACAAATCTCTACTCAACAACAAAATGATGTACATGTCCACTCAACTGTGGAGATACAGTAGTCAAGATAAGTTTTAAAGAATCTCTATCAGTTAATTGCTGCAGTTGGTTTACATCTTCTGCGGATATCTAAAGTAGATATGGCAACCAATTTCTCCCATGATAATGGAAGGGTAATGAACTCAAGCTCTTAAGATACATCAGAGTACATGATACTGGGAACAGAAGGGGTTAATGACGTTAGCTTTTATTACTGACAGCCATTACTAGGGACTGATAATTTTCACTCTTATGCACAGCAGTAAATATATTTACATATTACAATAAAATATATGCTCTTTCTGGCTAACGATGATTTGCAACAGTATTCAGCATTCCAATGAAATGTTTAACAATGTAACCATTTTGACCTGTACCATGATCATGGTTATCTGAAGATACCTTGGCAACAACTAAGATTCAAGAAAAAATAATCTCCCATAACCTGACCTTGCAGATACTGTACTTGTCCAGAAAATTCAAGTTCAAAGCGATTAGAACTGAACACAGATCATACTGATAAGCCTTCAGTTATTTGCGTTTTTAAAATCACAACACGAAACCAGATAACGATGAAATCTTAAATTTTGCTAACTAGGGATGCTAATTCATATCCCAATAAAATTTACTGATTTTAAATTTAAATACAGTACCTTTTGCATCATCTGAAAAAAAAATCCTTCCTAGCATTTAATGACCACACAGAGAATGAATACCCCTCACAGTATTTTTTCTAAAATACAGTAATGACAAATCACTTAACATAAAGCAGAAAAAATTCTTTTTCTTTAACTATGTAGTATGAACAATGATTTTTTAAAATTTTAACCATTGCATTCCAGCTCTCTACGGTTACTTCCAAGGGGTATTACATTTATTCACGTGTTTGTGCATAAGAAAGAAGAAACTCCCAGGCTCTTAACTTCTCTAAGTAGTTGTCCTTGTTTATTTCTCAGAAATTTTTAATTTTACAGCACTACTGTTAGACTTCAAAAGAAAATGGATAGTGTTCAATTTTAATAAGATCAATAGCCTTAAATCTTTATAACAAAGAGCTGGACTTCTTGTTAAGATATTTCAAAGCTTGCCAAAACTTAAGCAATTAGAACCTAATGAGGGAAACTAGCATGACTGACTAAACGTACTTGATAAGGTGACCTCCAAATAATGTACAGTATAAATTAAAAAAACAAACTTTCTCTCTGTGCCTTACCATGCAGATTAAAACAATACTGACATGTTCTACTTATGCTGTAGGTCTCAATATCACAGTACAGTAACTGTCCACAAGTAATAACATGTGAGCCTGCCATATAAAGTATAAAAATGAAGTAACATGTGAGCCAGCCATATATACAGTATTATATAAAGTATAAAAATGAAGTAACATGTGAGCCAGCCATATATACAGTATAAAAATGTAATAACATGTGGGCCAGCCATATGCAGTATTATTAAAATGTAATAACATGTGAGCCAGCAATATACAGTATGAAAAAAATTTAACTGCAACAGCCTACATACTACACACACGTAACGGGATATTAGTCTTCTCAAATACGGACAATCAACTTGGTACAGACAAGTCAACAGATCCTCATCAACAATCAACCAAATACAAATATTAGGTTTGGTTTTCAAAGCACAATCAGTGTGTATGAACAAAGCTTAGATTAGCACTGTGACTGATAAGGGTACTACAGCTACCCCACTCCTCTTATATATAAAGATAACATGGAATCCAAATTTCATTCATTAATAACACGTGTAAAAGAAAATAATGCTTGGCACATTATCATACTTTTCACTACTTCAACTTAGGCTGCAAGTGTGCACCTTTGAAAAGTAAATTTACACATGTGACCTCAATTAAATACTGCACCCCATTCTACAGAATACCACAGATAGCAATAAAAGCTGTTTATAGTGTGCTTTCCATTTATCCCAAAGGCACAATTAATTTACTGCACAAATATCATTAAATCTACTGAATTAAAAGTCTGATGAACAAAGGGACTTGAGAACAAATCTGCAAGGTTTCTACTGCTCTTCTAGTCACGGAAAAATTACTGCAATAGAACATTCATCATACTGGTAAAGGAGAGTGATAGTTTTATTCAATAATAATGCAACAAATCTTACACCAAATGAAGATTTGGACCCATCTAAATAAATTGCATAAGGTAATCTTTTACATTTTAGATGTTCTACTGTATGTTATGGGATACATATGCACAACTCTTAGATAATGCAAGTCTGTGCAGGCAATACTTTATGCAAATAAATGGAAGGGGAAATACTAATGCTTGGAGGAAATGTTAAATTTATGAACTATGTATAAAAATTCTCTTAGCTCCCCACTGGGAATGGTCATGAATGACTGCCAACAAAAAATTTCTCTGACTGAAAAGCTCTTTAATTGTTGAGTCACTAAACTGAAAAGGTACTGCACTTCATATACTCAAGCACAGATGCTGAGTCCTTCACAATGAATTAGATCTATGCTTTTAAACACAATCTAACACTGAAGGATATATCTGCCTTTCACAGTATACCAAGTAATAATTTAAAGTGAACTTCACTGACTATGCAAAAGAGGAAGGACTGTGAAAAAATACTAAAAGAGATCAATACAAACATAAATGAAACAAGGATACAACAGAGACATTGGCAAATGGGCCTCTGAATACAAAACTCCATAACTACTCAAGCTGGCCTAAAAACCACGAATATATGAAAACTATTAATAGACACACTTAAGAAACTTAAGATATCCCTACTCATAAAAAGTTATATACTGCACGGAATAAAGTTATTATAAAAATAACTACAAACTGTAATTCGCTATAATTGGGGCCTGCTGTATGGACCAGAGGATTGCCAACATAAACATGGATAATCCAGGGTACCAGTTAAGTAGATATGCCATGAATAAGCAAAATTTATTCTACCTATACTGTACCTATAATTTATGTGAAGTATATGATTTTAATTCTGTGGATGCCATTTTGTACTGATGATAATCATTCATTTTGTACTCAAGATGGTACCACTTTCATTTTATGGGCTACCCAAAGGACGGGAACTAATATGACTACTTAAGTTGGCAAATCCCAACAAAACCCAGAGTAAAAATTTATATACAGAAAATTATTTAAAACAAGTCATATCAAACTACTACCTTAAACCAGAGTAACTGTGCCCTCAAGTCTAAGATAGGCTGACACCAGTTAGTATCAGTCCCACAAATATTCAGAAAATTTCCAGCAAATTTCTCACTAACAAAAGTTAGTTGGCCACTAAAAAATGAGGTTCAGCATTAAATAAATAAATTTTAAAAAATTACTGGTAATACCTGTCAATAACAATTCTGAGTAGAGTTTGCATCTACAATGCACCTAACTGTGTATGATCATGAGTAACTACAAAATATGAGTAATTCATTAACTAAAAAAAAAAAAAAGTAGCACTCTCACCATTAAATGATATCCTCATGCACACTAATGCTCTCTGGCAAACATCCTAAGCAGCTTTGCAACCTCTGTAACAAACTTTGGCAATATGCTACTTTCTTGCATGAGTAGCGATTGAATAGAATACATAATTCAACATATTTTACTTCTTTACTGACTTAGGCATTACTGTACAATTAATTTTGCATTACTGTGCTGTATTCTTACATCCTGTCCATCTAACATAACCATACAATTCTATATATTTACATAAATAAAGTCAAATTTTATGTATTCATATGATACCAAATTGTCCATTACATAAAATCATGTACATAATTTTATGGATTAAACACAATCATAAAAACTATACCTCTACTAAAATGGAAGTGAAACTTCTACAGAACTTGTTAGTGTATGAAGAATGCCTATGCAAAACTGCCTAATTGGTTATTTTCTCTGAAGTTGTGTGGGATACAATCAATGGCGTTACTGTGGCTAAAAAGCTGAAGTGAAGCATGAAATGTGGCAGAAGAGAGAGGAACCAACTGCATTTCAGAGATGCCATATAGCCTACTTACCATACCATCCTGAACATACCAGCTAATGTATGTTCTGAATATTATAATTTAAATTGGGCTATACTCTTGACAACTAAGAGTTGACCACAAACGAAAAAAGTCAACCAAGACAACCATATCTTGGAGTATAACACTGCAAAAGATAACAAACCAAAAAACCTTTGGCTACAAGGTGAGTACTTGTTTGTTCTGCCAATGTCAAGAAAACAAGTAACTGGACTTAAGTCTAATATGCTACAAGGTACTTGCTGAAACTGCATGCTTTAAACTTTGATACCTGTTCTCTACAGTGGGTCCAAAAATGAAAACTACATTTATATCATGCCTGACTTAGCCTACTTTACTCTATCACAATCCCAAATTGTTCTACATCACCCTAATTTTTTTCTTTATCATCTCCAAAAAATGAATTTTTCATTTATTTCATATGTTTTACCTGACTTTCATAGTTTGGTATGTTGCTTCCATGCAAAAAAAAAAAAAAAACTTATTTACAATCAAAATAATTTTGATCAGCTAGCGTTTTAAAATCATTCATACTTTGTTAATGTGCCATCATGATCAATAGTTACTCTTCCCATCGATAAATTAACTCTTCCAATCTGAACTATTATGCATGTGTTGCATATGTTGTAACTAAATTATCTCCACTCACACATGCATGTATTATATACTAATTCTTTCACGTTAGGCTAACATTATTAGCATACACGTGTAGCAGTGGCATTATGATGCTTCCATTCCACTTTTGATAAGCAGTTACCCTTTAGTCACGTGTGTGAATACGTGATGGCCTCTTTATTCATCCATGAAACTAAAAAACTACACTCACTCTAATGTCAAAATGCAAGTTATTCAATGAGTTTTTAGTGCCATTCATTCTGAAACTGGTGTTAGGAGGTTTATCTAATTTTTGGGGTAATTTTAATATTAATTTCCACTGCATTCACTTTGTTAGCCCAATAAAGTCATCCACATTTACAAATAAGGAATATCCCACCAAGGGGCCATACCTTTAGTGTTAAAAGTGAGGCTCTGACATCCTAAGGTAAGTTAGGTTACTGTAATTTGGGTAAGTAAATGCATGTGCATGTTTTTCTCTTATTTCCATTCATTCCTACCTAAAACTACACTTAGCAGATGTTCATTGGGATAACTTAACACTAGGTAAGGATAATGTACTGTACCCTACCATAGTAGCTAGCCTAGGCCTATAAATATGTTCTGAAGTGACTAATCTCAAGATTTATAAATTTGATGGCTTAACAGCCTAGTTAATATGCAAGCTAGTGATCAATAATGATAACCATAAATTCATGAAGCCTTCTGTCAGCTGATCTACTAGACTAACCCCGAGGAGAAGCCTAAAAATGACGGTACCTTCTGGTTAGCACTGTCTCGTCTTAAAATAGCCACAGGAAACTTATTAACTAGAGTCTTATGCGTATAACACTGACAACGACACAATGGCAAACTTTACAGAGACCACGAAAGCCATTTATTTACGGAGACGACGGCAGCATATGTTAGCAGACGACTCGGGAGAACCCGGTCTGTCAAACGCGAGACCTGTCACCTGAGACATAAACACTTACTTCCACTATATTGCCAGAAGGGAACCAGGTTATCCTTCTGCGCTAGGTACGGCCCTTTGAAGCTGTATTTGTATTCGAACCTTTTGTGTACACTTTGCGCAAACACCTGTGATATTAAGGGCAAGAGCAGAGTCAGGCACCACCACACCTCCATCTCTCCTACTTGTTGAGTACCCAATGAGGTCTTCGGAAAACAAGTACACGTCAGAATTAACCTGAGTCAAATGACGGTCTGTGATCTTTGTGAGGCAAACTGCCAGATGTAAATCATTGTATCGGTTATCCACTAAAGTTATCTGATTAATAATCTCAATTAATGATAAGAAATACCAAAGATTAAACAAACATAATTTTTTCATTCTTTTTATCTTCATATGGACGACGCTCTGACTATAATGTTTTGAGTTTGGGGAACAAATTGTAAAGGTAAAAGATTTTACGGCTTACAAACCACACCAAACTGTAAGATCACCATCAGGAATATTATTTTTCTATCTTGTGGCTGCTGAAAGTGGTAATATAACCGCATAGCAACAAAATGTTTATAGGTGTCAAATAATTGTTTTGAAACTTACAGGCAACGTCATTTGTCTGTAGACAGGAAAATATTTCGCTAATATTAAACCCATATTATTTATTCTTAATACATATTCACAATTACCAATAGGAAAGATGGAGATTATTTATAAGGGATGTCGAAAGCGCACATTACTGCTATTTTCGGTACAGCACGCTTTTCACACTCTTCAAATAGTCCATCGCCACGTATAAGAAAGATGATAGCCTGCACTTCATAAATTCCCATAAGCAAAGTAGCTCATTTAAAATCATATGTGACTTGTTCCATCTTTAGAATGTAAACTTACTTACTTCAGAACGTTCACCAGAGAGTAGTAGGAAAAATACTACCTTTATTATTAACAAAGTTCTTAAAGATTGCATGGGCCAAAGCTACAGTTGTGGTTGCAGTATTGTTGTCAATCAGCTGATCGAAGCGTAATCCTTGGTAGCTGTCTTCACAAACGTAATGGTTTTATAATGTATGACGTACGTTATTGGTGAAAGCTTGTATTGAAAAAAATATTTACCTTTGACTTCTATAATCAACACATTTTGTATATATATATATATATATATATATATATATATATATATATATATATATATATATAAATATAAAAATATCAGTGACAATAATTCATATATTGTTTTATATATATATATATATATATATATATATATATATATATATATATATATATATATATATATATAATATAATCTTTTACTGTAATACCACAGTGTAATATGAATATAAGAAGGCCCATAAAACACGTTGCAACGTTCAGATAGTGTTTTATGGTCCTTCTTATATATTCATATATATATATATATATATATATATATATATATATATATATATATATATATGCTCTCTCTCTCTCTCTCTCATATATATATATATATATATATATATATATATATATATATATATATATATATATATATATATATATATATATAAGAGAGAAGCAACGCAGCAGTTGTTGCCATATTCATACTTTGTGTGCTGAATCGTGGATGATAACATGTATAGCCAATTTTCCACATTAGCCACTTCTTATACGAACGCAGAAAGTTCATCAGCAGCGTCTCGAACACTGCTACACACACACACACAATCACACACACGCACACATTGTACCATTCACACTTGCCTAATTGCACGCATTTTCACTCGTTCTGGGTAAGACCCTTCCCTTTTGATGCCTCTCAACACATCGATCGAAAACTTCTTTTGTCCCGCTCTATCTCAGGTCAAATCTTAGTTGCTGAGCTGAGGCCTCCATAGTCCTTGTGCGATACTCTGATGATAAATATCCATCTTTCCTCTCTCTCCGTAACACCTTTGAACTGTGCACTCTATACACCGTTATCAACATCCATTTTCTCCACGTGACAGGGGCTGTCACGGGGAGAGCTGCCCAGTGCTGTAGAGGTCATCCACGTTGGTTAGGGTTCCCTAGGCTCTTCTAGGTAAGGCAGCCCTGGTGGATGGTCACCTGGCCTGGTAGTGAAGTGTTTCTGGTTTCAACACTCAATTCCGGAACTCAGATCCTTGGCTAAAAATGAGTCGTCATCCTCGAATGAAAATCTCTCGTTGAAATTTGGTTTAATTTCAGGACTTTCATATGGCCAGAGAGAATAAAAATACCCAAGTAGTTAAGGAGAATATTAGATATTAGATTACATTTGAAATCACTTGGGTTGAAACTCTGATTGTAATAATAATATACAGATATTCCACCATTAGATAGCTGTAAAGACTATCATATGCAATTTAGATAGTGATTACAAGAAATTAATTAGTTCTTAATTTAATAGCAAGTCTGATACTAGACAAATTTATAAGTAGAGACTTACAAAGGTTACCAGACACGTGTGGCAACATCATTTATTCTTGATGGAAACGTGGTAACTCTCTTGAGCAGTTTTTGAGACAATAACAACCCCAATCAGAAAATCGCATACCAGGACATATAATAGGCTACTGTAGTCGGAAATAGTATATTTGTTCCAACTTGACTTTAATGCAAAACAGTACCCAACACTGGGAAAGATTTAGTCAATACCTTAGCTCCCTAGGGACAATATCCTACCAACAAAACTGCTCCAAGTCATAATTTTTAAGACTATCCCTTTGCTTTTCATTTTCTGGAAATGGAGCTAGACGGCGCCCGGTTCCTAAGCTTTGGCTAAAAGAGAGAAAGAGGTTACCTTGTGTTGAAGCTACCTCAGGGTCGCCCTGGGCATTGTATACTACTAGTAAAGGCTCCCTTGCTTAGATGCAGCTCCATTGCATTGTAAAGTATGCTATTTCATTAGAGATTGAGAGACCTCCCCTTAAAATAAAAGGCACAACAGTGGAAAGATTAGGTAGGCAGAAGATTCCAAACCTGTCCCAGTAAAAGCTAACTCTCCTGAAATACCTTGCCACTGAAGGAAATGGTTCCACCTAAAGAAACTGGATAGCCCACATCAACTAGGAGCCTACATAGACTGCCTAGGCTTGGTTCGGAAGAGGGACAGTAAGGACCATTTGTTATACGATTTCATCTTAAGATGAATTTGTTTCATAATAATGTCTCGTTGTTGATTAGCATCACTGATTGAGAGACCATCAGTTTAGTAAATGCTTCCCTGCAAAACACACAGTAGAAACTTGTCATATTCAGCTTTGTCATATAGCTCTCCATTATTCTTCAATGAACACTCACAGATACTTTGAACAAAATGAGACTCTCATTCTTAAGTTTCGAACGACATATTTCAACAGACAGGCAACTGCATCAACAGTTTATGGTTTTATTCCATTTGTTATGTTTAGTCCAGCTGGTCTTCATGATGCTGTCAAACCAAACACTACTGAATTACCTCCAGTTCTTTCATTTAACATTTAAATTCTCACTGATTCATACAAATACAGACAGAATAAAACATTGTACAGTACATAAAACTTGCTAAGCAGTACAAGATAAACCAAGTATATCAGACACTACTTAAGGGACATAACCGTAGTGTCATGGCTAGCTAATGTAATAAAATAAAAAAAAAAAAAACTGTGGTCTCCTTTCCTTCAAGAAAATCATCCCTTGATAACTCATTTGGTCACTCCTAAGAAACAAGGGTAAAGATAATGATTATTATTAACAGTGCCTCCATATTTGTTAACCGCTTACAACTGTTGCCCACTGAGAATACATTTATGGGAAAGTCTACCATCAAAACTTAAAAAAAAAAAAAACTACTATGGTACCTTACAGAATTTTCCACCTTCATAACTTGGAAAGGCAACACTTTCATTGATTCGTACATTTATTTTTCTGTAAGACACACTATAAACAAACTTTATGTATCAGGAAAAATTGCAAACATCTTTTGATCCTGGGGCAGTTACTTAAAATGCTGAAAATACCTATGATCTTACCTTCATTAAACTTTAGAACAGAATATAGGATTTAGGCCAAAGGCTAAGCTGGTTTATTCAACTTTAGAAATTGCTTTTTCATTCAAATTCTGCTGGGAGGTGAATGGAGGTTTCTGATATGCAGAGAGTGTAAGTTCCAAGATATTTTTCCCCTTAACATTCTCTTCATTGCTCTTCCTCTTAATTCAAATGGATAACAAGAGATGTATGGAAGCAACCTACTTCAAGTAATTTTTCATTTCAGTATAATTCCCAATTGAACCTAATTCTTCCTTCTGCTTAAATGCTTTTTCAAATTAACTGACAGCAAGTTCTTGAATGACAGCCAACTTTGATTTAACAAACTGAAATCTACCAAGGTTCCTCACTTTATGGAAGAATTTTTCACATTTTCGTCTAAGAGTAATACCATGCCAGGACATTCTCCCTTTGATCCTTATTCATGGCAATTATTTTCTTACAAAGCTGTGCTTGCTCTCTGTTTGCAGAGTCCCTGTCCCCATATAGGATTTTTAAAAACTAAATGTTTACTAACATATCTAAATTGTAATCCAGCATCTCTAATAATGACTGCTATTTGTATTGAAAAGCATCGTCACTATCTTTCATACACAATCTGTATCATTATTACATCCTATCACCATATTTCTGCTTGTTTCAACAGTTCCTTAAAATTGATTGACCACCAAATTACCTGGCCATTCAATATAAAAGTATTTTGGTCTTTCATTTAGGCAAGAGGTGGCAAACGGTACATAGTATGCATCATCACTCCTTATTTTAAGTGCCTTGTAGCATAGTCAGTCTCCTACAAAACAAAGACTTCTAATTCTTATGTAGTTCTGTTTACCCACAGTATATGCTCATCTACTAAACTAAAGACCTTAGCTAAACAGCAAAAATGACTTGGCCAGGAGATACAGATTGGCTAAGCTTCTTGAGATCCAGGTCCCAGGACTGTTTTTATCTGAACCTCCCAGGAGGCCAACTTCCAGAGTTATCAGGATGAAAAATGGTTTTATCCCTACATAAAGGTGCTTCCCTTTTCATGTTATTTTAGGGATGTGCCCAGAGCCTTCGATAACTAGGTCAGTCCTATGGCAGTCTAAGATAATGATCACGAAAACTATTCGTCAACAACTGCCGCTCCATAAATAAGAAAGCACCTCACAAGCCGCTCATAACTTTTAAGAGTTTCCATTCCCTTGAAATGGACTACTAGATTATACCCTCCTCCCTGTGAAGCCAGCAATTTTACTGTGAGTGGCTGTATCACTCCATGATAAAAATCCTTTTCAAGTGCATTTACCCTACCCAGTCAAACAAGACTTTTATCTTTATAATTTTTCAAAGGGTGAAACTAGGTTATTAAAAAATTTTGGTCTCCTCGTCAATTCAATTTCCAGCTTTGTTTACTTTAGCTTCTTTCCAAAGCCAGGTAACTGTGTGCCTAAACAGACTTAGAAACACCATGCCATAAATTCTGATTTTCCATGGAAAACTCAGGAGCCACTGCATGCAGATTTATACTTTTTCATCCCTGATTCCAAATATCCTCCTGATCTTTATGTTCTAACTAAGCAGCTCTTGCAACGAGTGTGATTACATTGTGGCCTGGGGTTCATTGCTGCCTCAATGCAATGACTGCAAGTGTGGCAAGATTTCTGGCCAGCAACCTTAAAATTGAAGTGGAACTTTTCAATCTATGGTATCCAGGGTTAATTAGGACACTGATATAGCCAGTCTAGATTGGGTTAACCCCCTTCTTCCCACCTGTTTTAGATAGTCAATACTGCAATATTACATTACACTTGGGAGTTTAGTGCTACCCGTAGTTCAAAGCTACGGTGAGCTTTTCACTTCTGAAAACCGTAACAATGGTTTATTTCCAAGGAGATAAACCTGTATGAGTCTTGATAATACCAGACCTGCAGTGGCATTCACACTCAAATCCAGTGATTGCAGAGCAATGCATTGGAATGTCACAACTCTGCTGTTTCTACCATTATTTCAGCAATTTGTCTCAATTGCTTTACATTCACTTTAACAAAAATATACGGTTCTAGACGCAACTACATAAAACTAATTTTCCCAACAATAAGGATTGTGAACTTGAGAGTTTTTGGAGCTTATGAATCTCAAGAAAAATTAAAAAGACAACTTTTAATATAAACTCATTGTATATTAAGCAAAGTATAAACAAAAACAAAAAAATTTACCAAAAATAAGGCAAGAGAAATTATTTTGGCATTACCATTTTCAGCCTATAAATTCTTGTTACATAGAACAGTTTTACTAAGTAAAATGTCAATTATACATGACTAGTGGAGTTGACCTATCTGAAGATAAAAGATAAGTTTTGACTTATGAGTAGTAAAGAAACCACAGACTTTGAAGAGTAAATAAAATCTTCTCTTTAATTTCAAGCTGAAAGAGAGACTCCAGTAAAAAAGCATTAGGCATTAATGCATTCTAATTTATGAGCAACTCCTAGTGCTTGCCAAATCTTTATTACTCAAGCATACTCACATCTTCTGGAGGCAATGTATCCTTCAGAACAAACCCCATTTGAATCCTTTGCTTGTTAAAACCTTTGTTTACACAATCCAACTTGTGTAACCATCAGCAACATTAATTCTTAAGACTGACCTTCTGCTGCCAATTGTGCAAGCTTTCCATTCTAAATAGTTGACCCCTGTGCAACTGCAAATAGTGCAGGACTTCTGTGATTATTCATTCAGTGTTCTTGAAACATCAATGTCAGAGGGAAATAAAAATTTCATTTTATTTTTCCTATTTAATTGGCGCATACCAATCACTTTGGCACAGTAAACAAAGAATTCTAAATAGTTTTTCTTGAGTTTGGGCAGTACGGAATGTCTGAATGAAACTTTCAATCTATATAGTAACGGTTATTTAAAAGAAAAGGTCAGATGCCCAAAAATACAAGGGTAAAGCCACCTCATCTAGCGTAAACTTGTACGACTATGTGGTCTGAGGTACCCTAAGTCCATACCTTTTTGGAAAAAGGCATAAAGGCACTGAGTTATAACGAAAACTGATTTGAGCAAAATTTGACTAGAATGACAGCCAATAGTGTACAAAGTAAAACTGCATTTTTGAAACTGAGATTCAGTCAATTACTAACAACCCTGTGCACAAGATGATACTAGTAGTATGAGCACATTCAGCTATCACTGATGGAAGCTTAAGCAATGGAGGGAAACTTTCTCTTTCAATCCTATTAAAATTTTGCATACTTTACACCCATTTCAACAAGATGTGAATTTTGCAATACTGAAACTTCATGCAGTTTTCATATTGAAGAGAGTACATTAAAAATTCAAATGCATTTGAAGATATATTTATAAATATAGGAGGATCTTCCAGATTAATGCTACCCTAAACAATGAAAGACCTTGAGAATAAAGACTGAGGAGAAAATCACTTTCCATTGGACTTGATTTTTGCATCAATGTAAGCCTGAATATTTGCAAAAGAGTCACGACCCAAGTAGTCTGGCTCTCCCCTCTCCCATCGTGCCTTGCCCTCCATAGCAGATTCTGGTCCCAAGCTCAATCCACCAAGCTGATGTGCAACCTACAAAGGGAAAGGAAAATTAACACACATACAAAAAATAATTCCTTTTAATTATCATCAAAGCTTCTAAAGAATTATGTTAAGAGATTTTAACAGTGAATTACTGCAAATTACCAAGATAAATGATGCAATATCCAGCAAATTATAAGAAAGTTTGTAAAATACCAAGCTTATTGCAAGAAAAATTTAAATTAAAGACGTGAAACAAACAAGCTCCCATTATTTTCAAACCTCTTTGACACACCTACTTAACCTCTTCATACCCTAAATATTAGTAGCAGTTTAATGCCATTACTAATACAATACATTAATCTTAGCTGATCTACCTATATTTCAATTCCTGAGAACCTTCACTATCACTTATCAAAGTACCAATTAAAATGTAGTTCAGATATCTCAGATTCAGAGTATAATTTTGTTTACCCATCCCTGCCAGCCACAATATAAATGAGAAACAAGCTTAAAGCAAGACGAATTTACAGGTTCATAAAACTGTGCAGTGGGTCTGCACAAGCCTGGTTAGCCTCTTGAAAAATCTCTGCAGGAAAATCTTTAAAAAGAAACTGTTGAAAATGATTCTCCAATATTTTTCTTAGTAAAAATTTAAAATAAATTAAACTCTTTAGTGGTCACTTTCACTCTTCAAATATGCTACTTAATTTTTTCATACAGTTTTTCCTCAAATTTGCAAATTTCATATAATGCAACTGCACTAGTTTGAAAGATTATGCGAACGGTTTTGGGAAAAGATTTTGGCTATGCCAGGCATGCTAAAGACCTAGATGTTGAATAAATGTGAATTACAGCCTTTAAAACTACATTTACATTTTACTAAATATTTTAAAGCATCAAAAACACTCACACATATATACATATGCATATCATCATCATCTGTCACAGAGCCAAGCTTTTTATTCCTGCCATAATGACGTTTAAACATAGTTTCAGTATCTCACTTAGATCAGATCTGCTCTTAGTTGAAATAATAATCTAGTCTCAGTATCTCACCTAAATCAGATCTACTCTTAGTTGAAATAATAATCACTTTCTTCATACCTCAACACTGAACTACCTCACGAACTAACAAATACCTACACTAAATTATAAGGGCTGAGTCTGTGGGCTCACATTCCTCAGCCTAAGGCATCCAAGCAGAACCTTGTACTTATAGAAAGGGTAAAAACAGTAGTGGCATGCTTTGAGATTTGCTGAAGCCAACACCTAGAAGTTCATTAATTATTTATCAAATGCCAACACTACTGTACCTGTTGCACACTCTCTCTTGCAGGACACCCTGCCAAATCTTGTTTACTATTACTGTCACCTATGTTATCCTCCTTTTCCCTTGTCCATTTTGTTCTGTTAATATCAGAACCTTTTACACTACGTACTATGTGCTGATTACCACAACTGTCTTTTACCTGTCTCTCATCATGAATGACATGGTTGTCACTAGTTTCACCTGACGATTGCTCAGTATTTGATTCATTTGAATTAGAATACTAATTCCATCATGACCAGCATGTAATAAAATAGTAAGCAAAGGGTTAGTTAGCCTTGACAATACAGCATTAGAAAATCCACTTACAACATTCACAATCTAAAACTAGCCAGCTTTAAAAACAGGTGTCTGGGATAGGGGGGTCAAATTCCTTACTTGTTCTACATGCTAAGGGAATTTGTCTTGGTTTCTAAACTAAAAGCCACATTCTTCCACTTAACATTAAAGACAATTTAATACCAACAATCAAAGGGTACTCATTCAAACAACTAAGTTTATAATGGCACTTACGAGGGAAACTAACCAATTGTTCTTTAATTTACAGGTTCAATAATTTGCTTGCTAAAAAATAAGTCTAAAAATTTCTTACAATATTAAATGCAGTAATGCTCATCTATTATAGTAAGAGCCTTCCACAAACTAAGTACTATAAATTAACAGCTTCCTTTTACGTCTTCTTATAACAGCCAAACATTCTGTTGGCAAACCTTTACCTGAATGTCTCCTAGGAGTGACTTCGAATATGATGCACTTTCAATATTCTGGAAGGGAGAAGCAAGATTAATGCATGCACAATTCTGTAAAATTAATCTCCTTGAAGACTTACATGAGGAAATGTTATAAAGTCCAAATGTGAATTGGTAAAAAAGTTAATTTAAACTTAAAAAACTCAAAATAAGGAAAGAAACTACAAACTCAAACTTACTGAAAAAGTGCAGTGCTGATCTAATGTTTGTAAATTTCTGTACATGTACAGTGCTTTCATATTAAATATGCACATGATAAACATACACTGGTGTATGTGTCTGTGTGAAGTGTATGATGTGAGTACATAGAAAAGGAATCAAAGACAGGCTTTCGACAATTCACTGCACCACTCTACCATCTAGTATTTGTGTCACACTACAAGCCATGGCTCCCAACACTCCTGAATGGTATGGGCCCAACTTTGGCATTGTATGATAAGTGAATAAAATGTAAAAAAATGGTTCCGATATGTTGTGGATTGTTTACTTTTAGAATTCCATTCACTATAGCTGCATATATACATTACATGTGTACAGCTGTGTCCAATGACAAAATACCAGTTTGTGGACTGAATGCCTTTTAATATGCAATGTAGGAGTGAGTGTAGCTTGTGTGTATGTACTCATCAATACACTGCACATGAGATTAAGTCAACACAAAAACATGCTATTCATATAAAAACAAGAGAAAATAGTACCATAAGCTGATTTCTAAACCAATGCAGGTGACCTATAGTGTCAAAATGCAAGAAATATATCACTTATGCTACACAATCTGTATAATCATAAAAACTAACTTTTGTTTACTGAATAAAGGTCCCTCATTGACTAAATGACAAATTATACTTTTTTTTGAGATCTTTTTATAGAAATACCCAAGCACCCTACAAACTAATACAAACAATGAATAACTCTTAATTCAACTAATGAATCATTAACACTGTACTATATATTGTAAAAACAGACCTCAAATTGCTTACGGTCAGTAGAGCCAATGGAATTATGTAGGGTTGCTGTGTTAAGCTTTCAGGATAAAGATTCTATTTATAGATGATAAAGACAATTTACCATCCAAGAATAAGTGAAGGAATAAAAGAGAATCATTATAAAACAACTTTAGGGACATTCAATAATTGTACTATGCTGTAGCTTCTTACCTTATCAAATTTCACCTTAGAAATTCTGTATTTGCAAAAAATTAAGCTTTATTTCCAGGTTATCTTTCTGGAAGTGAAATACAATATTTTACTAACACAAGAAGGGCCTTACAATGTCTAAATCAGGGGGACAAATTGCATTACTGGCTAAATCATTAGGAGTATCACGATGGTCTATTTAAGATAAAAGATTCAAATCTGACCAGCTTTTTGACATTTAAAAATTAAGCACCCACCAACCCTACGAAAGTTAATAACTAAACTCTATTTAAAAGCATCCTGGTTAAACTACTTGATACTGTAACAGAGACTAATTAGCAATCAAATATCCTAAGAAACCTAAGAAATCTACTGTGTGACTAATAACTATCAATTAAATATATTTATCACAATGACTTTAGAACTCAAAAACCTATTGGCATAAATATGCAATTTTGTAAGAAAAATGTTTACTAGTGTACAGTACCTCCAATTATCAAACTAGTGTAAAGCCTGAAACACTTGATATCACATTTCCAGAGTAAACAAAGAAAATGGAATAAGACCCATACCTCCCACACTTAGACAAGAACTTATGCAAAACAATTCATGTTAAGGTACATAATCTGGATTAACATTGGAGGAAAAGATTTTATGTAAACTTTTGGTTTTGAAACAAAAATCAGCCAATTTCTTGCTAAATCAAACAAATATGAAAATACTTTTCAAAGTTAAAAAAAAAAAAAAAGGTTAAACAAAACAGACACATGCATATTACTGGAAAATCATGGCAGTACTGTGCTGTCTGATACTGCCACCAAACGCTCGACATCAGATGAAACTTCAAGCTACAACAATAGTAAGCAAGCAAGAACTTGAATACTTATTAAAATAAACAAAATCTAATAAAGCCTAATCTGATGTCTCGAGAAACTTTTTCACGATCTTCGACTACTTACCATATCAGGAATGCCAGGTCTAACAAGGCGTATGTAAATAGCCCACCAAGAGTTGAGGTATGGTGCGAGGTGCTGGTAACCAGGAGATAAGTGGACAGAACCGGAGTTACTGTCGTACCTATGTTGCCAAGGCTTCAAGGCACCAAGGAAGTGAACAAGCTTGGCATTTCCTCCAAACCTAAAGTTTAGAAAATATACTTTGTCAACAATATTACATACAGATTTTCAAGGGAAAAAAAAAATAGAAAAAAGTTCAGCAAAACGTTTATATCTATGACATTTTCTTTCCAAATGTTTAGTTATTTTCAGGATGCTCTATTTAAAAAAACTTAACCAAATGTCTAAATGTATGTCTGCCACTAGAAGGCAATACATACTGTTTATATGCAGGGAGGTATGTGTAAGTTGCTGAGGCCACCATATTGTAGATGAAGGAAACTCTGTGCCACTTAGGGAAGAAAGTGTTAAGGATACCCTGATCACCACCATCAAAGCTGCCAGAGACCTCTGCTTGGTGCAAGAGCTGTCCATATGTGTCGATAGAAGGAACATACACAAACATGCCAGAGTTGAAGCAGTCTGGCCAACCAATGTCGCAAACTGCTGTCAATTCTGGGTGGGCGAAGAGGTCATCTGGGTTCTGTACAGCCTGAAACAGACAGATTTGGAATATTACAGGATTCATCACTAACACCTACTGTTCACCCATCATGCTATATAGTATGTAACAGTGTGTAACTTGTTGAGGACACCCTTGAAAATTTCAAAATTTGAATAAGACAAACAACTAATACTGGATTGTACCATATTTCACAATCCAGTATATCTTAAAACTTCACAAGTCACAAAAAATGTAAAAGAAAAGCCTAAAACAATGGCATACATACTAGCATATCAGCATCGAGGAAAACGCATTTTGTGTATTGTGTAAGTGTCCAGCAGTGAAGCTTTGTGAAAGTGACTCCAAGCTCTGGTCGCTTAAGTAGTGAAAGGTGGGCAGAGTCATTGGAATTCAAGACATCAACAACGACTACGGAGTTAAAGACACTGTGGAGCAAGGATCTGAAATAGAAACAGCATTATAGTATTTGCCTTTCACTAAAAAACAAAAAGTGAACAGAACTGCTTAATCAAAATAATACTAATAAACAACCAGACTCTCATCATATAACAAATATATGGCCACTACAATTCACTCAATCTTGGAAAGAAGAGGGGAGGCTGAACAGGCTCATATCAAAAATGAATAATATTTAACCTTTAAGCAACCCAGAATGTACAGTACAATACTCTCTGCTGAATAATTAAACAGAGATCACGATAGCTCGACATTCAGAGTAAAATCATTACATAAATGCTGTGCCCGTTTACATCCTCCTAAAAGTTTACTCCTTTCAGAGCCACTTGCTACAATGCTCCACCTACTATAATATTGGATGCATCTATAATTAAACCAAGGGAGGGTGGCACATTAACACAGTCCAACTCCTTAGCCTTGAGCAACACAGCACACCATCTTCACATCTTACAGAAAGCATTCAAAAAAGCTTCATCGTCTTGCGTTAGTTTTTTCTTGTTAATAAACTTATCCACAAAAATTTCTTATTTCATACCAAAATATTCCCAAAACTGCTCATTTTTATAGTTACCTAAAATACTCAAAATCATACCTTGCACAATTCTCATAAGTATACACGTTACATAACGACAACCCATTCTTTTACATAACACTAATCAAAAATTGAAGTTCATCCAGGTATACTGCATTATTTCAATATTCATGAACAAAACGATTAATTCAACGTTTCAAGGGAATAATTTAACAGACAAGTTGACCTCTATTATTTGTGACAAAAGCTTAACAATATTCTAAACTTACTGAATCTCCTGTGAGACAGCCGGCGCTATCATAATGCAGAGGTCACGCGTGGTGCCTACAGACTTCAAGGAGTGCGCAAGCACCAGGGCACCCACTGCATAGCCATCATTGGTGGCTAATGTTACGTATGCCTCAGGCACTGAAAGAGAAAATAATCAACCAATTAAATACACTTACAATTACTATACAAGGCATTATCTGCAATTAAACTTGCACGTGAAATCTAAGTAAATAACTCTGATTCTGAGCATACAAGTTAACCATTTTAAACTAAAGTTTAGTAAATATAAAAGTTAATGAACAGAATCAAAATTCACTTGGCATAAAACATCTGCTAACCCTATGCTACATCCTGCATGATCACTGTGTGGGAGGAATTAAGAAAACGCTCAATCTGACCAAATACCATACAAGTAAAACTGGGAAAAGCAATTAATGGAAAGCAATTAGATCAACTCCAAGTAAAGGCAATTAAAATGGAAAGCAATTAGATCCACTCCAAGTAAATGTACACAGGAAAAGATATTCTTCTAAACTGTAATGAAATTGCTCAAGGTTTCAGTGAAAATCATGAGCCAGGGGCTTCCACAGGAATCTCTGGAAAAGTACAATATGCTTACTGTAGTAATTGCATGACAAGCCTTCCTACACCCAAATGCAAAAGGCTCCTACAAAGCAAAGATCATTACACTATATCACAATCAAGTCAAAACGCCTCTACTGAAGTCAATTTTTCCAAAAAGGTGTGAGCAAACGGACAGACAGAACAGAAGTGATCAGTAATCTAAAGGCCCCCTTTGAAGCGAGGATTACAAAACCTAGTAATCATCACTTTTACCGCTGTTCATGGAAAGGTAAGAAATCAATCTGAACTGCTGTTACAGGCGAGAGATGTGTGTTAGTTAATGTTTAGATTTTTACCATTTTCTTTCCCATCTTCGTCCTTAGGCCAGCAGAGGCACAAACATTTGAATGGTTAAATTGCTTCCAACCTCACCTTCCCCATTAGGACCACTCGAAATTTTGACTCCCTAGTGAGGCAAATGGGAGAGAGAGAGAGAGAGAGAGAGAGAGAGAGAGAGAGAGAGAGAGAGAGAGAGAGAGAAGCTAATTGTCGACTCTAAAAAGTAGCAAAGTTATTATTAACACCTAAAAGTGCAATGAGTACAAGTCAACGAAAACCTGCCAAATGACTGACACATGATTCTGCATAGTCAAAACGAAGCAAGCAATGCAAACTAGTGTGTTAATTGCAGCTTTAAAAAATGTTATAACAATTGGATTTCGAACAGATAGAAAAAGGTTGATGTGCTCTTGACAGAATCCAGACTGGAGAGATGTTAATGTCACTCCATTCTTGATTTTTATTAACGACGTAAGTTTATAAGACCTCTGATTATTTCCCTACAAATACTCAATTGAACAAGTAAAACTTAGTTTACAGGCCATACAAAAATGTGTAGGAGACCAGCATTATGTCTGTTCTTTCAATAAAAAAACAAGTCCCTTCAATTCGTCTTCGTTGCTCGGGCGTCGGCAAGCGTGCATGACGGGATAACAATTGAAAGGTGTATTATGTATTCCTCCGCCTCCTTATGCAAATGACTTTCTTACCTTGAAGTATCACCTTAAAAATGCCAAAGCATTCCACCTTCTAGGAGGCCCACTAGTGTCTCTTTCCTTTCTTCATTATTAAAATTATTTGGTTACTTATCGCATCAACCTTTTTTAAGACTGTTGGAGAATGATGACAGACGTCGGATGATAAAGAACTAGATAATCACCTTACGTACCAGACTATTCAGTACATACTGTACGGTAAGACAAGACACATAAGATTTACACTTGACAATATGTACTAACATAAGGATTGACTGACTGATGTAAACTGGCGTTGCAGTGATCCTTACTAACACGAAAGGTGCCAATTAAATAAACATCTTTTACAGGCACGCGCGAACACACTACTCTTCGCTGCGCATCAAACAAGGACTATAGATTGGCAACAAATAATGAACGTTTAAACAAGCGATGTAATTCGAAGATTGGGCAAGATTATCCTAATGTCCTTATCTGTCCATAAGATATGCGCACAACCAACAAACTCGTCTTCCTAAGAATAAAAAATCGATGGACCAAGACGCTGACTTTAAACCCCACCTTTTACCTTCTCAATTCCCGCCCTAGGGGACACCCGGCGCCTAGCTGCCGCCTCCGAGAGACCGGGAATCTTCCCGCCCTGCAACGACCAGACTTTGGTCGGCCAACACCATCCCTTAAAGGGCATTCTGGGGAGAAACCAACGAGGGCACAGAATGGGCATGAATCTCATTATGGGCCAACAGCGTTGACTGCCCCGTCAGACTGGATTCCAAACGGTCACATAATTTCAATATCTGTCAAAATGGAAGTTACCTTCAAGATCTGAAGAGTCTAACATGGTGTAGCGATAAAAACACAATGTTTATTTAAAGAAAAATAAGCGTAGAGTACTTCGTTTAAGCAGCCTTTTTTTTTTTTACTGCTTGAACAACTACTCTTACGTTTTCTTACAAAGTAGTTATACGCAACTCGACACGAATTTATAGAAATTGCATTCGATTTTGCAACAAGTATTTGTCTCCTCAGTTTAGTAACTTCTGCAGAGATAAGATTAAGTCCAGAATGTGTAGAGCCACTAGCAGTTCCTCGTGGCTTTATCCCACAAACATCCATAGGAAAAAAATCAGGACCAAATATGGCCAGAGTGGTTCGAGCGGTTTCTCAGTCAACACGTTCTGCACGAGATCCTGTCGCCAAACCTCTTCAGGTAAAACAACAGGGATACAATTTGCTTCGGTCGGTCGTAGTACTGTTTAGGACAAGTAGTATATCGCTACAAATATTATCTAAGTGTAGTAGGCCTATATCGCAGTGTTATTTTTTCAACATTTTCCCTAACAGGGGTGGCTCTGGAGAAAAAATACGAATGGTCACTGACGTTCATAAGGTTAGACAGCTGAATCAAGGATGAACCTCATGAAGAAAACTTCCACAACCTTAGTGTATGTACGTATGTATTATGTGTATGTATATGTATATATCTATCATATATATCTTTAGTGTTTATATATTCATATATATACACAAACATATAATTATATATATAATATATATATATATATAAATATATATAATATATAAATATAAATATATATAATATAAATATATAAATATATAATATATATATATATATATATATATATATATATATATATATATATATATATATATATATATATATAGAGAGAGAGAGAGAGAGAGAGAGAGAGAGAGAGAGAGAGAGAGAGCGCGTGTAGAGGCAGCGAAAGTGTGTCCGTGTGGGGGTTGCTTATGGGGCAAGTTTTGGGGACACACCTTCAGGTTACAGGGTGGGTTCAAAGACCTGTTAATTGTATCTAAAAGATAAACAGAAATCACACAGTAAAGCAAGATGGAAATTTAACGAAGTTCGGAGTCAACTCGACCCGGATGGATTTTTTTGTAAGAGTTGTCCCGAACCAAATAACAGGTTCCACAGTGTTAGGCCAGTGGGTCCTGGATAGTGTTCATTAAAACTTAGCAATACCAGAGAGAGAGTTAGAGTCCTGGATGAGTGAGAGACCAAACACCGGAGAGAGAGAGAAGCCAGTAGGTCCTGGATAGTGTTCAGAGAAACTGAACACTACCGGAGAGAGAGAGGTCCTGGATAGTTTTCATTAAAAACTGAACACTACCAGAGAGAGAGAGAGAGAGAGAGAGAGAGAGAGAGAGAGAGAGAGACTAGACTAGACTGGAAATCCTTGCCAGGAGCATTACCCAGGCAGGAAATGTCTTTCACCAGAGAGAAAAAAAAAACAGCCTACTTATTTCTCTCTCTCTCCAACTGTGTCGTTCTTGACCTAACACTGACTATAAATTCATTCAAGTGTTTTCGACAATTCTCAGTCACACCTGCCAGAGTTATAAGTGACAGATGTTAAAGTATAACGAAGTAACAATCATTTTCTACTTGGCTATAACAACAATTCCATAAAAGTTTACTCCATTATGTACAATTGTGTATGTGTATAATATACATAAGTATGAGTAGCTTGTAAGGATGCAAAATCCATTTTACTTCCATAAAGGTCAAAAGAGAAACTATGTTATCTTAAGTCCAACGTAATCATCCACTTAAAAAATCTACGTCCCTCCATGGAGGAAAATGTAAAAACCTAATTTTAACATGGTACAAAAAACGTAAGTCAAATTAGCTAAATTATACAGAAAACACATCAGATATATCCCTGAAGCCATTCTATTAGGCCTATCGTTCCTAGACCGCGCTCTAATTTCTCATGTTAATATCTTCCAAGACACACAGGCCATTCGGGGTTTAATAAAACTGCTATAGATACGAACTGATCTCAGAGAGAGAGAGAGAGAGAGAGAGAGAGAGAGAGTTAAATTCCAGTTAATTCCATGGCCGCAGTTACCAGTTCTGTTGTGGGTTGGGATGTTCAATAGCATGACACGCTCACCGTCATGAGTAGGGTTCCTGAGACGGCAAGGAATGCTCTCTCTCCCTCTCTGTGGGTTTCGGTCAGTGAAAAATTTTTTCTAAAACTCCCTCTATGCCCGAAGTGACATCAACAGTAAATATAAGCTGTAATAACATGGCTTCTCAAAGGCCTGGCAGAAAAAAATTAAGGATAAGCGAACACAGCCATGGAAAAGGTCATGCGAGCGAAGAGACTATTTTGCAGGGAAAGAGACGTATGACTGGCGCAAGCATGTGACATATATATAAATTATAAAGAACGATGAGAGGCTTCAAATAATTTCCCAGAAAAAAAAAAATGTTCGTAAACAAGACTAACAGCTGACGTTCAACCGCGTGCAAGGTCAGGAATAGAAATTATTACCATGTGTTCAAGTTTATGATGTTTACCTATCCATTACAAATGACAGATAATCACACGAACGTTACCTTACAACCGAAAGATACCCTTAAACTTAGAAACTAATGGAACGTACAATAAAAATTAATGGGAGGAGGAAAACGTGGCTTATCTTCGCGGTTACTAACACCGGCCCTATCCACAACCAACTGGCACAGCGGCTCTTCACAATTTCTTGGGATACTTTTTGGCTTAACTTCTTTTCGTCAGAGGGTTTTGAGCCAATAGATCTTTAAGAAATATTTCTAAAACCGGTCTATTTATATACAGCACTACACACGACTCCAGACAAAATATTTTCTCGCCTACGCCAAAAGATCACGTTCATCGCCCGGGTGCAACCGAGGCCGCCGAAAACGGTGCAACCCTTTCAAGCTGATAAGGAAAGTTCGTAAATTCGCTGAAGGGAAGGTTTGTAATATACCGGGGTCTACAGATTTCGTCAGGCAGAAAACCAATGCCTGTAGACGCGCTCTGCATGCCTATAAATACAAAGTTTAGATGGGAGGCATAAAAAAATAAAGGATACATTATTGATTTTGACCATCTGATTAAGGCTAAAAAATAAAGATACATATTGCTTTTGACAATCAGATTAGGGACACAAAAATAAAGATACATTACTTTTTTGGACCATCAGATTAGGACTAAAAAAAATACAGATACATTACTGCTTTTGACCAGATTAGGAAGCCCTGTCAGTACCAGATAAGTTATTTGATTTTCGCTAGAACCTAAATCTATAAATATCTATAAGCAAACACTGTAAACTGATTATACGAAGATATCACATATTTATGATAATTTCTCAACTCCTACGAAGTAACTAACTCCATTCTGAGTAAAGTAACTATTACAACACTGGACGTCACCCGACCACGGAACAGTTACTTGCACGTAGGTGAACAATCCAAAAATAGCTACAACTAACCGCACCATGCTGTGAGAGAGAGAGCTGAGAGAGAGAGAGAGAGAGAGAGAAGGAAGTTCTAATCACGAAAATTTGGATGAAAAATCGTTAGCTACTTCGATAATATTCTTTGCAAAATAAACTATATACCTACGACTTATGAGAACCAGACTGATACGCAATTCTCAGTCGCACCTGCCAGTGTTCAGGTTATACAGATGTTACCGTATAATGAGGCATCACAGATGTCATACTTGGTTATGGCAACAATTCAACCAAAGTTTACTCTCATGTATACAAGGTGCCGTGCCACATATAATTATGTGTATAATATACATAAGTATGAACGAGGTTGATAAGATACAACATCCACTTTACTTATTTCATAAAAGTCCAAAGAGAAATTATAATAACTGAAGTCTAATGTAATCATTCTGTCTCCCATGAATGCGCTATACATTTCTGATGCCGTGGAGTAAATACGTAGGCGCGGGGGAGAGAGAGAGAGAGAGAGAGAGAGAGAGAGAGAGAGAGAGAGAGAGAATTTGCTTCCAGTGTCTGGGGAACATTCCTGCTAGACATCCAGTGCCACTTCTCGCTGAATCAGTTCCGGTGGTGGGAATTGTGAATTGAAAAAGGAACCTCTTGCAGAGTCAGGAAATTGGAGGAGAGAGAGAGAGAGAGAGAGAGAGAGAGAGAGTTTGGTCTAGCATCCACAAGAGTGAAGTCCACATACGACTTACTTTGAATGTAGTTTGCCAGCTTTACCTAAAAGAATATCACTCCAGAGAGAGAGAGAGAGAGAGAGAGAGAGAGAGAGGCAACAAACCATGACTCCATTAAAATTCAATCAAATATCATCGCGTAAGCTCACGAAAACTAGCAACTCAACAAAGTAGGCTGAACAATAACTCGGGCCATTCCCCCCTGGTGCAAGGAGGGTTTTGTCAGCATTTCTAACAAGCTCAACGACATCAACTCTCCAAATTACACGAAGGGTCGAGACGACCCAACAAAAACACACGACGGAGACCTAAATCATGATAACTGCCATTTGCTCTGCTACAAGTTGGACTGACGGTTTTGTTCGTTAACAATCAAGTTTGAATTTGTTACTATTCCTTTACATATAAAAAATTACATGTATTAGAAATAAAAAATTACCTTTTTCCAACGTTAACACAAAGATAATACGCCTAGTGGTTCCAAATATTTTTTCCAAAAGTATACAAGGAGTTCTTTACATCAATACTGCTCCATCCTCCTCTCATAGTATACTTCCAAATACAAAATATATTCAACAAAAATAAATCATCCTGAGACCATATGCCACCCTTTCGCCTATTTATTACGGTACATTTCCTTCAAAGGACAATTATCATAAAGATTACAGATTCAGCCTGCAATTAGACTGGAAATTGATCCCCAATAATGTTCAAAATGAGCCCCCTGGCGGCCAGACGGAGAACCCTTGCACTGGCTGTGACAACGATCTGGTCACAAGGTCATTTCGTACGAGACGTGGGGAAGTCAAGTTCGCCGTCGGTCAAGTCCAAGGTCCGGTGGCCAAATTCAATGCTAATTCTTTACATCTCTTTGACCACAGAATTCTCGACTTCTCTCTGTGGTCAGTCTTAAGATTTCCAAGCATCAGCGGGCATGACATTATCAGAAGCTTAGCCTAATCCTTGCGAAGGTGGTAAAGACTGTCGCTGTTGTACTCGACGCCTTGATTTGGTGGATTGATTGTTACTTTTTTATGGGGGGGGAGGGATTTTAACTGCCCGCTTGCGCATGTAAAGACTGAAACTCTCAAGGCGTCTACGTCTCACTGGTCATATAACGTTAACAAATATTTTGAAAAATCAACATTTTAATATCCAACATCCAAAATTAAAGAAATAAAAATATCCAATTATAAACTGCTCTCAAGAACACTGCCTTGCCCTTTTCAACTAGACGCTAGCAAAACCTCTTCCGGAGTTTTAATTTTTAATCCGTATACCTGCAATAAGCTACCGTAATTTTCTCTATTTTAAAGTGGACTTTCCTTCCCTACATGGGACCGTATTCTTGCTATTTGAAACCCTGTCACTTCTCTAAATAAATGCACCATATATTTGGCTCTCTGTGCTTCCTCTTATCCGAGACCATGCCTCCTTTTAAATTTAAAACCCTCCCCCCCTCTCTTTTAAAACCTTGCCACCTCTTACATGTGAAACCCTGCTCCCTCTTATCTACTTAAAAATTTGCCACCTCTTACATTTGAAACCCTGCTCCCCCTTATCTATTAAAAACCCTGGCCGCCCCCTTCTTACATGTCTAAAACCCTGCACACCATCTGAAACCCTGTCTTCGCTTTCTGTTTTTTACTTAACATGTGAAAGAACAAAGAGAAAACTAAAAATGCTGAGGGGGGAAATGGAGGTGGGCCAGAATCTCCGCTATGCAAGAAGCCTACCTACCACCGTAACCGCGCCAACATTAGACAAGATCACACCTCGGTACCATAAGCCAAGCACCAGGGCTTATGCAACCCCGGCTCTATCTCTACCGCTGCTTAGCTGCTACACTTCATTCCTTAGTACTAACATAACTATCATGAAAACCACCAACGCTCGCGTCCTAATACTACGGGTATTACTTTTAACGTGGGCTGTTGTTCAGGTACCTGAAAAGTTATTCTTCCCCAAAAGGCGAATTTGGGATAAGGCTGAAGTATATGGTTAGTTCAACTCAATACGAGAGGAGGTTATATAAAAAAAAAATAAAACCGATTCAAAGGAAAACACTTTTCAATATGCACAAACTGGACGTGGACTGAGGGCAACGACGGAACATAACGAACTGTATTGTTAAATCACGGGCGCAAAAATGGGTGCTGAACAGAAATTAAGTTAAAGTTTGTAAGAGATAAACATGAAACTACTTTAATACAGGTGCAAATTCAGTTAGGCAACACCTTTAATACGATCACGCAACCATATTAACCCAGCAGCAATAAAAAAGCAACATAATGCCTCGTAAGAAACAAAACAGTAAAATAAAAATTCAACTCACGTGCCTTTATTGCAGTTAGCAAACTTGACAGAAGAGAGAGAGAGAGAGAGAGAGAGCAGAAGGTCGTTATGACTTATTTTTAAGCTTGTTTTCCTCAACAATAAAGATTCAAACAAGAGATAAATTTCTGTAATCTCTTCAGTAGGCATTTCTTAAACCACTGTAATGTTTAACGTTTCCTCAGTCAGACTTACAAGGAAATATGCAGGAACCTTCCCATCAATATGGCTATGAAAACAGGCTACCACTATTAAGGAAGAAATTTACCTACAGCTTACTTACACAAAATCTGCCTAAAACTTCTTATAGTAGTCCTGATGCATTCTGAAGTTCAATGGGATGTTAGATAAGCCCAATTTTTTTCTTTTTAATTAGGAAGAGGTTAAAAAAAGGGTTAAATATTACCTATTAAAAATCTGTTTGAATGCATTTCTTTGTGATTACAATCTTACACATATATTCCTCAAAACCATTCAGGTTTGATATATGGCAGACTATTACTATATATATATATATATATATATATATATATATATATATATATA
>NC_089782.1:24973121-24998121 GCF_040412425.1 Macrobrachium rosenbergii
AAATAGTTTTGAACAAAAACAATAATTTCGAACACAGAAACAATGTTTTTATGAGAACCAATATTTTGTAAATTACAAAAAAATTGTCAAGCAAAGAAACAGACCATTCGACGAGAACTTGTTATTAACATTCTTATTACTCAAAACTCTCTATAAGATGGATATAAAAGTGAAAATACGTCTGAATTAGCTGTGTATTTTCATAATTTTGCCGCGTCGCATCCACAAAAAATGAGTCGTCGTAAATTCATTAGAGAGAGAGAGAGAGAGAGAGAGAGAGAGAGAGAGAGAGAGAGAGAGAGAGAGAGAGAGAATTGAACTGAATATAGAATTTAGGCCAAAGGCCAAGCATGGGGATCTATGAGGTCATTCAGCGCTGAAATGGAAATTGACAGTGAAAGGGGGTAACAGGAGGAAAACCTCCCAGTTGCACTATGAATAAATTGTTAGGAGAGGGTGGAGAGTAAGACAGAAGAAAGAATATGAAAGGAGATTCAGTAAAAGGAACGAAAGGGGTTGCAACTAGGGGCCAGCACGCTGCAAAGAACCAGAAGTAATGAGATGCACTGACGACTCTTATAGAGAGAGAGAGAGAGAGAGAGAGAGAGAGAGAGAAGAGTACGCGTCACCCAGTTTACCAATAACCCCCATTCAGTAATTAAAAACGAATTTATATTTGACGACAATTTATGGCATGCGGGTTACTGAATCAGAAAGGAACCAGAAGTAGAATAGAGAAGCCAGTGCCTTTGTGTACTTCTAGACTCCTACAGTAATACTACGAATTGTAGTCCTGTAGTAATAACATTAACTATCATCATAATAACAGCCTAACAAGTATCCCCAGGACAGAATATCGCCCCGGTAAAAAAATAACAAATAAAAAAGCTGAAAGATTTTAGTGTCGTGGGTTACAGAAGTTTTATGTTTGTTAATTATTTTGCTTACGGCTTGGAAATATATTTACAACATTTGATTATTCTTATTATTATTATTATCATTATTATTATTATTATTATTATTATTATTATTATTATTATATTGTTATTGTTATTATTGTTATTATTATTATTATTATCATTATTATTATTGGTCAGGCGTCGAAAAGGCAATTAACCAGTTTCTACATAGTAAAGGGAGAGTAACAAAGGTAAAAAAACACATCAGTAAATGTATCATTATTTACATTTTATGTACATGAAATAAAAAAAAAATGATCCAACAACTACAACCAGAAACGACAACAACACAAAACAGCAGCTCCAGAAATAACAAGGTCCAATCCTAAGGGTCATCCAATCCTTCCAGTGTAATGCTGTGCAACGGCACTCCCCACGGTTTTCAGGGACGTCTGTGCATTTATCGCTTTGTTGATGTTTATTCACATTTATTACAGTGTTTGTATTATGTTGCGCTATTCACCGTTTATCAGAAGTTTTTCTCTTTTCTTTGTGGGGAAATATACCGCTTGTCAATTGCCTTTTTGACGCTTAATGAGGAGAAATCCACAGTTACGTATGGGTACATATATCTAGAAATAAATTTCTACAGAAATTCATTTTAAATATATATGAAAGCTTCCACAACTGTGGATTTGTTTCTCCATTTCAAGACTCATGCTACTATGAGTATTTAATAATAATAATAATAATAATAATAATAATAATAATAATAATAATAATAATAATAATAATCTCACTAATTTACTGATGTGTATTTACTTTTACGTTATTCTATTCATTTCCTCAGTTTTTTCTCTCTTTACTTTCAATGCTTGATCAATAATAATAATAATAATAATAATAATAATAATAATAATAATAATAATAATAAGAAGAAGAAGAAGAAGAAGAAGAAACTGTTGTAAAAGTATTTCTCTCGCAAACTAAACAGTTAACAAGTATAAGCCTTCTTGCAAAACACGACTCATAAGTAACGAATAAACGCAAGCACGTAAAACCAACCACAAAATAACACATCACGTAAAGCAACGTATCATGAGTCACTCGCTGATTTCAAACTTGTCTACCAAGTCTGACCTTCAATTGACAAGAGGGAAAATAACAATACGTGTGTTGAACAATCAGACAATACGCGATGACTAATGATAAAAGCGTCCAGTCTATAATTAGCCACTGGCACTATAAATAGAGAGAGAGAGAGAGATTATTACAGAAAGGTCAAGCTTTTTCTTGGTTATTAAGGTTAATAGGAGACAACGAGATGGCACAAGAAGTAGTGTTGTTTCTCTCTCTCTCTTTCTCTTCTCTCTCTCACGAAAAAGTAATTTCTCTATGTATAGACATTTTAGTGAAATATACTAAACCATCATCGGAAATCACGAGAGAGAGAAGAGAGAGAGAAAGAAGAAGACAGTATAGAGAGAGAGAGAGAGAGAGAGAGAGAGGACAGTATGCTGTTACGGCTATCAACAAAACGTCAAACTTTGTTTGGTTATCATGGTTAATAAGAGACAACGAGATGGCTCAAGAAAGAAAGATGGAAGTTATTACTCTCTCTCTCTCTCTCTCTCTCTCTCATGAAAAAGTTAATTCTATATGTGCAGACATTTTCGTGAAATGTACCAAAACCATTGGTTCCTTTCAGAGAGAGAGAGAGAGAGAGAGAGAGAGAGAGAGAGAGAAGAGAGAGAGCTCTTAATATTAATGTCAAAGTTTGCAGGAAGAAATAAGGATTCTTTTTCCAAAAGGTACTACTATGATTAGTGAATAATAATAATAATAATAATAATAATAATAATAATAATAATAATAATAATAATAATAACAGCTGTGAAGACAGAAATTAGAAGCTCGGAGAAAACCACACAAAATCAGGCTGACGAAATCTTAAGGGAGGGGTGAGGTTAAAGAAAGCTAGACATGCGCGCGGGGAAGAGGTGTAGGTGTGGTGGTGCAGAGTGTTGGAAGAGGAAATCCTAAATAGCGCGACGTACTGTTGCTAACAGATCGCGGCTTCGGAAGTCTGTGGTACGATATCGCAGTCTACTACTCTGGCCAGCTCAGTAACCGCGAAAGGGACCACGCTCGCACGGCATGATTTTAGCGCCAATAGCTTTAACGTCCAGGCACGTGCGATGCGAGTGCTACGCTGGATAAAAGTAGTGTGGGGTTCTGTACGCGGTCTTCGGAGCCTTTTTGCACATTTTCTGGCAGCTTTTTGAGTCTGATGCAAGAGCTGACCCAGTCATGGCGGCGAAAGTGAAGACGACCGTGGCACTGTCATCTTGCAGCGAAAGCTCGGCTGTTTTTGTTTGCGCGGGAAGAATGACATACACGTTCTCAACCTACGACATTGTAATTCAGTTTAATTAATGGAACTGTCAGTGTTATATTGTATAAATTCTAGGCATGAATTATTCCATCAGTCGTTTTGTGGACAAGTAAGTTATCAGTTTCAGCGTAGGTTAGAACTATAGCAAGTAAGCTAGCTACCGTATTTCTAAGCCAAACTGGAACTTTGCAGTCGGACTATATGCATAACCTTTTAGTTGTTAACCGTATTTACGAAAAGGATAATATGAAACATATATATACCACTTGATTTAATGCATTTTAACTACTCCCTAAAGTAAGAAAAATCCCCTATTTGCTTTAAAATATTCAGTCCGTGCGATAACATAAGCACCTTTAGGTCCTCGCATTATATGCGGTAGAGCATCACAAGACGCCGAAAAAACGAATTCGTGAAAGCGCCTAAGTACCATTACTACGAGGGACAGAAAAGACTGCATAAGACCTTGGTAGAAAGTAGTGACAATGAAATCAACCCAGGCGCGTTTTAATAATGATAAACATGATCCTCAAAACAGGAAGATAACACTGTTCCTTTTGACTATTTTGATTGATTATTGATTTTTTGTTTTTGTTTTGTTTAGGGGCGCGGGATTTGGATGGAACCTTCCCTTTATGCATACTGGAGGATACGTAATCGGATGAGAGTGCTGTTGTAAGCTTATGACTCATGAGAGGGGAGAATCTAGTTAGGTAATTTACTTGTTAGTTTTTATACATAAAATCTCTTCGTCTAACATCCTTCTTTTTGGAGTTACAACAAACGTGACAGTTAACTAATTCTCTCAGCAATCAGGGTATAAAAGTTAGTTTCGACTCTGCTGTACACATTCCTGTTGAATTAATGCTTCTATACTTCAAATACAAATCAACCCATCGTCCTTATAATAATAATAATAATAATAATAATAATAATAATAATAATAATAATAATAATAATAAAACCCATCATCCTTATAATAATAATAATAATAATAAAAATAATAATACTAATAATAATAATAGTAAGAAGAAGAAGAAGAAGAAGAAGAAGAAGAAGAAAATTCGTCCAATAACATAATTCAAAATAGGTTAAGAAGATGCAAGAAAGTTATTTAAAAGGTAATACCAACTGGCATGCTTACAAAAACAAGAGTAGAAGCCTGGAAGACACAGGGTGCCCCTTTCGGGCCAAAACAACTTCCACTCATTTCAAGTGGGTATCTATCTCTTATTTCTGAATGCATGTCTTTTGGTATTACCCCTATAAAAACTGTTTTACATGTGTCTGCATTATCTTGAATTGGATCTACTTCCTGGAATGCCAAAATCGTTCGATTCAAAGGTCTGGAGAGTCCACTGGGCCAAAGCTGGGTCCATTTTATTTTTGTGGTGGATGGACAATTTTTTTTTTTTTTTAAGTGTGATGACACATTTCCAACTCTTCCCCACCTCATCTCTCTCTCTCTCTCTCTAGTATATATATATCTCTCTCTCTCTCTCCGTCTGTCTGTCTGTGGTTTCATATTATTTCCACTGCCATATATATATCAAGATATATTTCAACTTTTGCTCTCTCTCTCTCTCTCTCTCTGCTCTCTCTGCGTATGACTTAAAGCGTAATAAAACCTAAACGGTAAGGTCTAAACCATGGAAAGAAAAAGTATTCCAGTAAAGAAAAATAAGCCTAGAAAAAAAATGGGACACTATGGCGACGAAAAAAAACTTAAACAATATATAAAAACAAAAACAAACAATACAAATAAGCTTTAAAAATATCCTCCGTCTTCTCGCTTGAAAAGTGAGGAACACACGGGGCGAAACGCGACACTATCTATACCAAGGAGATTCTTGTCAGCTACACTGCCAAACGGGACGTGGGTAGGTAAGGGGGGGAGGGGGAAACTACTTGAGGTTGGGTGGGGGTGGAGGAGGAGGAGTGCTGAAATATCTGTGCCAAAAGAATATCACAAATATAAAACAACATACATTCCTTTAACAGTAGACATTCTCTCTCTCTCTCTCTGTAAAGGAGGTCTCGATAAGGATTTAACTTTTGGAATTTCGTCAGTACAAATGTCCATGTTATAGTTTAAGATGTATACACTAAAATACACTAGTACAGTGTACATTACTCAAAGAACTTTAAATGCTACTGAGAGAGAGAGAGAGAGAGAGAGAGAGAGAGAGAGAGAGAGAGAGAGAGAGAGAGAGAGCAACTGCAGAAAGTGTTCTTTAATATTAAACTTACACCTCTGATACAATGTACTAGAAACGAGCCTTTTACATGAAAAAAAATATTACCAAGTGAACAAAAACAAACTTAATCAGCGAGACTTCAATTTTCAAATCGAAAAACAAATTCAAACTGCGCATAGCATAAAAAAAAATAAAAAAGAAAACTTGAGCATTAAGCGACAAGGACAGGCTAAAAAAAAAAAAATATGGTTTATCTTGGCAGTCAAAACGCCCCCTAGCAGTGTGCGTGGTATGCATGAAGTATTCATAGTTAACAATGAGCATACAAGGACACATTTAAAGGTACCGTGATGAGGGGCGCATGGGGGTCCAGGGAAGTTTTAGGTCTTGGTTTCCCCCACCACCCCACCTAAAAACCCTCACCTTAACGCAAGAAACAAAATGAAATAAAGACGCAGTCACCTTCAATGAAAGTCACAATCTACTGGCCGATATAAATTTACATATATATATTTGAGACACAACATTTAATACTTTGAAATACTGAATTGCAAAAAATTATACTTTTATATAGAATTCACTATATTTTGAAGGTAACTTAGACGTCCGAAGTACGCAATGTTATATATACCAATGCTAGAACTAAACTCAAACAGTCCAGTCAACTGCCGGGTGCCACTGACCTTTTATCATATGCAACACTGGCATTATCTGTGACCCAGAGCTTGATAACAACATTACGCTTATCAGCACTGTCCTAAACAATGGGTACAAAATGATTCAAGAATGACGATTTCTTGTCGCTCCGTCGTTAATGAAGGGTATCTTGGGAAAAGCGAAATTTAGCCGAAAGTTGGGACGAGATTTGAAATAAAAAGATTCCTCTCTCTCTCTCTCTCTCTCTCTCTCTCTCAATTGTTATTAAAACACTGCGCTTTCTTTGACATGTTCTCCTTAATAAAGATTTTATAGCTACTCGCTAAAAATACAAATACAATAACTGAACAGACTCTCTTTATTACATACAGAAATCATAGATGGGTCTACTTAGATCTTAGGGTGACTTCATGAAAAATCCATTGCGCCCCATTTCACCTAAACAACGAATTTGTAACTAGTCGTTAGTCGACTTTGGTGGGTTACAGCCAAGAGAGAGAAGGGCATAGAGATAGCAGCATTATCCAAAAACAGA
The DNA here is from genome assembly GCF_040412425.1 of Macrobrachium rosenbergii. Classification (NCBI taxonomy): domain Eukaryota; kingdom Metazoa; phylum Arthropoda; class Malacostraca; order Decapoda; family Palaemonidae; genus Macrobrachium; species Macrobrachium rosenbergii. The sequence continues at coordinate 24,979,806 of NC_089782.1, forward strand.
ACAGACCATTTAGCTGACAACAACGTTTCGTTGGAATGTCCCCCTCGTTGAGGGCGCAAACGTTTATTTGAAAAACGTTGTAATATTCGTTAAGCAAAGAGAGCGTTCTGATGTCACAGTAATGTCAACTGTTCTTAATAACATCAGTTCTTTAATTTTTTTAGTGTAGTATTTTATGGTGACGAGCCCGAGCCGGGTAAGGAGGTTGCCCAAGACGAATTAACTCTCGAGGGAAATACTGAAGATGTCAGAATTCCAAAGTCCGGAAGTGAATTGTAAGAATGTAAGTGGCGAGATGGTAATAAAAACAAGAGACTAATCCATTTACGAACAACGAGGAAGGATCATTAAATAGATAAAAAAAGATATCCGAAAAGGCCTAAATATTAAAATAATTAATTAAGAATTAAAATAATCAACAAAAATAGAAAGGCTGCAACCAAAGATACCGTTTTTTTTGACTATTTACTTTATTAAAAATAAACTGTAGCTTTTCCATTTTTATTAATAATTAGAATAATTAATCAATAATAATGGAAAAGCTACAACCATTATTATTATTTTAATTATTAATAAAAATGGTTGTAACTTTGCCATTTTTACTGATTATTAATGAAAATAATCAATAAAAATGGTTGTAGCTTTACCATTTTTACAGATTATTAATGAAAATAAATAATCAATAAAAATGCAAAACCTACATCCATTTCTACTGTTTACCTATATTAATTGTTAACAGAAAAGCTACAACCATTTTTACTGATTATTTCTATTATTAGTAAAAACAGTTTGTACTGCTATTTTTATTGATTATTAATAATGAAAATAAATAATCGATAAAAATGTAAAACCTACATCCATTTCCATTGTTTATCTATATTAATTGTTAACAGAAAAGCTACAACCATTTTTACTGATTATTTCTATTATTAAGTAAAAATGGTTGTATATACTTTTATTGATTATTAATAATGAAAATAAATAATCGATAAAATAAAATGTAAAACCTACATCCATTTCTACTGTTTATCTATATTAATTGTTAATAGAAAAGCTACAACCATTTTTATTGATTATTTCTATTATTAGTAAAAATGGTCGTAGCTTTATTTCTATTGATTATTAATAATGAAAATAAATAATCAATAAAAATGCAAAACCTACATCCATTTCTATTGTTTATCTATATTAATTGTTAACAGAAAAGCTACAACCATTTTTATTGATTATTTCTATTATTAGTAAAAATGGTCGTAGCTTTATTTCTATTGATTATTAATAATGAAAATAAATAATCAATAAAAATGGAAAAGCTACAACCAGAGATACAAAAGGGGCGATAAGGCTCTCGAGAGGGCATCGTCACGGGACCATCACCGAGTACGAATACGGTAGCCACAAACACAACAGATAATTACAGATAAATACGCGAGATAATACCCTAGATAGCATCTTTGGGGGCTTCTCAAGGCTTTATTCAGTTCTATGATGGTATCACAGATAAGTGGGTGATGTTTTTCTACTCATTTTGTCTATAGACTTACTTTGGAAAGCGTGATGGTAAATAACGTCGATATGAAAATATTTTGTGCCAATAACTGTGTTCTCAGGATGTACTTTTTTATCTGATACTTTTCGTGTCTTGCGTGACAAAATTTATATATATATATATATATATATATATATATATATATATATATATATATATATATATATATATTATATATATATAAGAATATATTCATATAAATGCCTACTTTCAATTTCATTTTGATATGGCCATAAGCAAAAATTAACTAAAAGGTGTGTGTGCGTGTGTGTGTGTGTGTGTGTGTGTGTGTGTGTGTGTGTGTGTGTATGTATGTATATATATATATATATATATATATATATATATATATATATATATATATATATAATATAATATAATATAATATAATATAATCTTTAACGCAGATGTATACATAAATACATACTTTTCTTAAAAGAAAGTCACTTGCAAGTAAAAACAAATTGCTGGACAGTACGCTCGCTCGAATTTGTTCATTCTCAAGATTAACCTTAACCTCGAGGTTAACCCAGTAGGTGTGCCTTTTTGGATTAGGATTACATACCTCCTTCGGCAATATGATGGGAAACCTGGCAACGCCGTTAATTATAGGAAAGTCACCACCCTTCGTAGCTATATTATAGCTGTCCAACTTCTTGAACTTGGTCCTGTTACAGCTTTTTCCATGCGCGTCTATGAATGTAATTCGGTGGTCTGATTAATAATAATAATAATAATAATAATAATAATAATAATAATAATAATAATAATAATAATAATAATAATAATAAAAATTTCTTCTCTAATCAGTCCCCAAAATAATAATAATAATAATAATAATAATAATAATAATAATAATGATGATAATAATAAAAAATAATAATAATAATAAATATGCAAAATTCTTCTCTAACCACTGTCCCACCACAAGTACGTAGAATGAAGGCATCTTTAATCCTGGCTTCGTCACGGCACGTAACGTCTCTACCGTCTGAATTTCTACTGCCATCATTTCGGACAGCATGGGTACGTTAGAAATAAAAATTTTCCAGTGTTCTGACACGTCACAATTCCTTGCATTACAATGCGGGATACCAACAGTGTCATTGCCCTAAACGTAAATCTATTTTTGAAATGCGTGTTATTGCGACTTTAGCGAACATCTACAACTACGCATGTAGCCGAGATCGATCCCGAGCGGGGTGACTATTTAGGTAACTTTCCTTAAAATAAATGTCTTTCACGGCTGACCTAACCAGTGAATTACGCATCTGGTAATTAATCGACTGTGGACGGCTGCAACTGGGTTAATATCTGGTGACAACCCCTCTCAGGGAAATGATGTATGTATGTATGTACTGTGTGTGTGTGTGTGTATGTATATGTATATATAATATATTATATATATACATATATATATATATATATATATATATATATATATATATATATATATATATATATATATATATATATATATATATATATATATATATAGCAGGGATGATGGCACACTCACAAAACGGTTAACAAATAATATTTGTATGACAAATCAATATAAATGAAATTCTGCCATAAAATGAACAAACTACCTCAAATATAATCTTGACTTTGGAAGTAAAACTTGACCAATCGTGCAATATTTAATGTGAATTCCCATTGTAAACACATAAAACAATTGAGTTGCTATAAACAAAGAGGTATAGATGAAATGCCAGAATCGCTTGGCAAATGATAAAAACGTATGACGAAATATCATGTTGCTAAAAAAAAAAAAAAAAAATCTGGAATATGCCAAATTCTTAGACAACATTTACAATTAATGAGACCCAAATTTTCGTCCAATAAATATAACAAATCAGTACAAAAAAAAATCTTTATTAAATGTCCGATACCGGACCAACAGCCCAGTAGAACAACAACACTGCAGTTATATCAACTCTCTCTCTCTCTCTCTCTCTCTCTCTCTCTCACATGATTCCTTAAAGCAAACAAAACTGGTTCTGAAGGACGCCTGCTTTGCCACGAGGAGGAGGAGGAGGAGGAGGAGGAGGAGGAGGAGGAGGAGGAGGAGGAGGAGGAGGAGGAGGAGGAGGAGGAGGAGGAGGAGGAAGCCCTGTGGCTGAGGGAGATCCTTCGGGATCTAAAAGAGATGATAACCTGGTTTAGAAAAACAGTGATATCTCCTGTTAAGGACAATCACTAACGCACGCACTGGGGTTCCCAAGAGCAGAGCTCCTCGGGTTTCTTGAATAAAATAAGAGTTAGCAAATATAAAATACCTAGTATAAAGCACTTATCATAACTGATCGCAAAGATCATTGGAAGATAAATTTTAAGGACACTTAATAATAATAATAATAATAATAATAATAATAATAATAATAATAATAATAATAATAATAATAATAATACCCAGGAGAATAAGTCGCCTCAAAATATTTCATGGATATGAATGCCGTTATGCAAAAAAAGTAAAAAGAAAAGTAGGCAAAAGAAAGAAAAACCAGTCCAAATATGATAATAATAATAATAATAATAATAATAATAATAATAATATTTACAAAATATAACTCAATGTGAATAAGTTGCCTCAAAATATTTCATGGTTCCAAATGCTGTTATGCAAAATTAAGTAAAAAAAAAAAAGCAAAAAGAAAGAACAACCAGTTCAAAGATAAAAAAGTGAAACGGGGCCACTGGAAAAAAAAATCACACACGGGGTAAAGAGTACGGTGCAGCGAAAAACCACACTATCTATCTTCCCTATTAATATTCAATTGAGAGCTTCCAGGACAAATCTGCAAGTTTGTGGATTTGGGTCAAGTCTCAAGAGATAAACAACGAGACATCTCGAAAAAGGATCGGAATAAATATTCTAAAGGAGTTTCGAGACAACTCGAATCTTCTCCGAAACGCCTCGAACCTGCCACTATAAACTTTACATAGAATGCTTTGGTGGGGGTAAAACTTTCGATATTATTTTTTCAGCCAAGTGAACAAAAATAAATGAAATAGAAACGCTAGATACAGGACGAAATAGAATGCTTTGATAGGTGTAAAAACTTTCGATATTATTTTTTCAGACATGAGAAAAAAAGTAAATAAAAATAAAAACACGAATGCAAGGAGGAAATAGAATGGTTTGGGAGGTGTAAAATCTTTCATATTATTTACTCAGCCATGAAAAAAATAAATAAACAAAAATAAAAAACGAATGCAGAGGACGAAATAAAATGCTTTGGTAAGTTTTAAAAACTTTCGACATGATTTATTTAGCCATGAAAAAAAAAACTAAAAAATAAAAACACGAAGGCAAGGACGAAGGACATGGGAAAAAAATCTGACCACGGTAACAGGTTCTTGGGATCTGTTCAGCAAGGGTCCGAAGAAGAATGAAAAAAACTGACATCATTAATGGGTTAAAAGTCTGGTAACTGAATTTCCCATTCTCAAGCATTTTAATGAATCAAAGGATATAAAGAGGGTGATTTAAGAATGCTAAGTGCATAAATTCTTGTTATAACTGGATAAAGAAACACTTGATTGGGGAATGTAATTGCTCTCACTCCTGCCACATTCAGACCTTAGCAACTACTGAAAATGACAAATATGTCAATTCTGACTGAATTTAAAGAGAAATGTTCAGTGCCAGAAAGAATTAAGGGCTTAAATACAGATGAATGGCCATAAAATACAAGATTATCTCTCTCTCTCTCTTAGTATTAAGTGTATACTAACACAAATAGAAAAATAGCTTCCCTTTCAACTCCGCCAGGACAAAGTATGAGCGTACTGCGAGCGTCCTTCAGTCGCAAAAGGTGACTTCTGACAGTCAGACTCGAACCTAGAGCCAAGTTTTCTTCTGTGAGTAAAATATTCGGTAATGGCGACGTTATAATTCGTCATGTGTTTATGCTACTCGACCTTGAAGTAAGACATTTCACTCGACCTTGAGGCAAGATATTAATATTATTCTATTCGACCCTGTGATGGATGTTCGCAATATACTTCACATTAAGGGGTGACCTTGTCATCTTCACTAGCTGGTAAAAGGCTAAAAAATACTACTTTTCTGACAAAGGCCCAACGCGACTTTGGTAGTCACGAACTGAATGGGTCTCTAAACACAATCTAGATGTGAACAGAGGAGAATATGGGATTTAGGCCAAAGGCCAAGCGCTGGGACCTATGAGGTCAATTCAGCGCTGAAATGGAAATTGACAGTAAAAAGGTTTGAAATGTGTAACAGGAGAAAAACCTCCCACTTGCACTATGAATCAATTGTTAGCGGAGGCTGAAAAACAAGATGGAAAAAAGAATATGAACGGAGGTACGGTAAAAGGATTGAAAAGGGTTGCAGCTAGGGGCCGAAGGGACGCTGCAAAGAACCTTAGTAATGCCTATGGTAATGCCTGCGAGTTCAAGGTAACAACTTAAATTTTCTTAAAAGGTCAAATTGGAAGTTTCAGTTTGACCACTGACCTTAAAGTCTGACCCTGACGTAACTCTGCTTCATTTGCAGAGTATGTCTGCCAATTATAAAATCTCTATTTTGCATTATTTAAAAGTAAAGGGAACTTGCAAAAAAGATACCTAAAAAGGCCACCACAGAAAAAATTAATAGAAAATCACCAAAGAAATCCTATCTAACGGTTTTTCAACAACAGAGTGGCATTTTAAAAGAGCTTTCGTTCATTTGATTAGCCTAATGATCTGAATGTCTCACCAAGCACCGATTTTTTTTTTCTTTTAAGTTCCTTCTTATTTCCTCTTCTCCGTGCCAAGTACTTTTTTTTTTTTTTTTGTGGTCTACTCCATCGTCTTTGGCTCCTCGTATCTCACTGTCTGAGAGAATTCCTTTCGGCGGCTTGGCACAATTACTGTTATTATTCGGACATTAAAATCCTAAAAAGAAAGAGGGTGGCTTACTTGTTAAGTAATGTTAAAAAAACTAATTTTTTAAAGATGCCAGATGGGAGCTTTCGTGAGTATGCTTAAACAAGCTTATATTTTCCTGTCATTCCTCATTTATTTATTTATTGGTTATTAATATTAATATTATTATTATTATTATTATTATTATTATTATTATTATTATTATTATTATTATTATTCATAAAGAACATACATTCTTAACGAATACGACAATAGCTATGTACCTACCAAGCAATGCCCATTTTTTCTTAACGACCTTAGTCAGCACAGGAGTCAGTTAGGTAAAGATTTATTATTATTATTATTATTATTATTATTATTATTATTATTATTATTATTAGGGGGAGGGTCGGGTAGCTGACCTTAGATCACTGTTTTAATGATCAATAATGTTATATTTCTGGCTGTCTGTCTTCCACTCTATCCAGAAAATGACAAATAAATTAAAATGTTGCGCATTTATTAGCATAAGTATCACCTGCGCTAGATTGGACGTTTCAATGCTTCGGTAACTGCGCTAGATTGGACGTTTCAATGCTTCGGTAACTGAAGATAATTTCTAACTGCTAACCAACAACTCTACTGGGTTGGAAAGGTGTATACGCAGTTGCCCAAAAATTTAAACTAATCTGCCTAATTTACTTCTGAAAATAAGGGACGCTTCTAAAATTCCGCTAATTGCATCCGCTTTCGATCATATCAAGAGAGTCAGTGCCAAGATCAACAGAAACTACAACAAAAAGATAGGTAAAATAATACGTATGTGTGTACGTCTGCATTGCATAAGTATGTATGTATAAAATATATTATATATATATTAAATACACACACACACATATACATAGTATATATATATATATATATATATATATATATATATATATATATATATATATATATATATATATATATATATATATATATATATATATATATTTGTACATATAAAAGAGACTGGCATCAAATTTTGACAGAAAACTGGCAATTCAGAATGGGACAGAGGGGCAGGGAGACACTGAAGGTGATCTGAGGGGAATGTGGGAAGAGAGGAGGAGGAAAAGAAAAAAGGGGGAGGGAGAGGAGCGATGATATGAGGAAAGCTGCTGCAGCCAGACTCGGTGAAAAAAAAAATCCGAGTATAGTAAAACCTGCGGTAAATTTGGCCTCTCTCACGTGCGGCGTAACTGAACAGTGGCACCCTTAGTCCCTCTGCTGTGGCACACTTACGTATGGCACCGGTACACGACGCCATTTACATTTAATCGTTACATATTGTGTTGTTTCCCCCATCTCTTTCGCTCGAATTAATCCCAAAGTGTAACGGCGCCTTGCTACTTAATTTAATTAGCCACATATGCATTGAATGGAATGGAATATTGAATTTAGGCCAAAGGCCAAGCACTGGGACCTGTGAAGTCATTCAGCGCTGAAACGGAAATTGGCAGTAAGAAGGTTTGACAGGTATAACAGGAGGAAAACCTCGCAGTTGCACTATGAAACATTTGTTAGGAGAGGGTGGAAAGTATGATGGAAGAAAGAGGATATGAACGGAGGTACAGTAAAAGGAATGAAAGGGGTTGCAGCTCGGGGCCGAAGGCACGCTGCAAAGAACTGTAAGTAATGCCTACAGTGCACCTCATGAGGAGCACTGACGGCACTAACCCCTAGGGGAACAAATGCATTGAATTGTTTCCTTTATATATATTGTACTATTATAATTCAGCCTCCTTTAATGCTGAGTTCTATGGTGGTAAAATACAGTACACATTTTTACTCCAGTATAATTATTTTCATATTAACTCATATTTATATTTGCCTATTTACCGATGATACAAACCATATTACTGTTATGTCTGTTTAAAGCTCTACCATTGTGAGGCCATCATGTACTCTTAATTTAGCAAATAATTAATTACCCATTCATTTATTCGTATCACCGTACAGAATATTTATCCATTTACTTAATATCAATGTACAGCAAGCTCCAAACCTCCTCTGTCTATCTGCAGGAAAGAGGAGAGTTGCATGACAGAGAGATTAAAAAAAAAAAAAAAAAAAAATTAATCCGCGATGAGTGCACGTGCTATTAATTCGGCTTCAGAGAGCGTTAAAGTATTCCTTCTCTGTTCTATTAAAATGATCACATTCTTGCCAAAACACACAAGCACACACACACACAAACACACTCGCCTTCTCTCTCATGAATTCCAAGAACAACAACAAGGAAATGACCGTTGCTGAAATCATGCCTAAATTCTAATCTGCTGCGTGTGACAAATAAAGAAAAAAAACCAATAATAAACAATGTGATCATGGAAGCGGAGACAAATTAAAATCAGAGAGAGAGAGAGAGAGAGAGAGAGAGAGAGAGAGAGAGAGAGAGAGAGAGAGAGAGAGAGAGAGAGTTTATATCTTAAGAGGAAATTACAATCCCTACAACACTAAAGTTTATAAATATTACACAAATGCCCCTACGAAATAGATCTCTATTATTATTATTATTATTATTATTATTATTATTATTATTATTATTATTATTATTAAAATGAATAATAAAGGATCAGTAATACTCAAAATGAAGGAAGAAAAGAACCAATAATAATAATAATAATAATAATAATAATAATAATAATAATAATTACTCACATATATACGGTCATTTTACTTTAAATGCATAGGTCGATGGGCTGGCATGCCACACCCTAAATTTGACCAATGTATATTGACAAAACGAATGCAAGCGGCATGTGGTTACAACAGCAGCATTGACGTTTGGTCAGTTCCTGGACAGGTGACCACAAATGAATGCCAGGGGTTAGCCGTAACCGTTATTGACATTCCCTTGCTGACACTTCCAACAGGTATTAGGGACTACTGTCGGTGGGAACATCAATGTGTCACAAACAAGTCACGATTTACAACCTAATTTTCCTCTCGGATTAAGAGGGAGCAGAGACAAGACGTCTCATCTGGAAGTCATTTTCAAGGTTACGGTGAGATAATGATCATATTCCCAGAACGGATTAATTACTACTTCCGTTTTCGACGAGAAAGAGAAGCTTCTCAAGGATAAGAGGACGAGCTATTTGATGATCTGTATCTCTCTCTCTCTCTCTCTCTCTCTCCCTCTCTCTCCTCTCTCTCTCTCTCTCTCTCTCTCTCTCTCTCTCACCCACATGCTTTTAAATCAACACCACGAGAAAGGGGGAACACACTCCTAAATCAACACCACGAGAAAGGGGGAATGCCAAAAGAGACTTCCCTCACAACAGAGAGAGAGAGAGAGAGAGAGAGAGAGAGAGAGAGAGAGAGAGAGAGAGAGAGAGAACAATGGCAATGGGGAAAGAACCACAAGGTCAGTCGCTGAAGAGATAAACTGTTACGCAACAAGCGAAACTTCGCTCTATCGCAATTTCCTTCGTAGTTACCTGAATTACCACAAATTTCCGCAAATAATAAATTCAAGTGAGAAATAACGGCTAGGTAAAAAAACATTAAATTGGAAATCGCACAGAATATCTTACATAAATTTTAAAATATCATGAATAAAAACGATGGCTTCATTTACATCAATGTCACTTGGCAACAGCGGTAAGGACATGACAACATCTAGCAAAGTGACACGGCATGCAGATATTTACAAATACATATTTACATACGACAGACGTTTGTTAACAAAATAAACGTAAAACAATTGCATAAGATTGGGGTTTCTTTTCTGGCGAGCGCAGACTTTGCACAGAAGAGACATCTATGAGAGAGAGAGAGAGAGAGAGAGAGAGAGAGAGAGAGAGAGAGAGAGAGAGAGAGCTGGATGTTCTGACTCTCAGTGAAACAGAAGTGAAAGGAAAGGGTGTTCAGGAAAGAAGGAAAAAGACAGTAAGCGTTGAGGCTGAGATGATATAACAGGCAACAGATGAGTTGCAACTTGTGTCAAGAAAACTGTGGGGGATTTATGATGGAGTATGCACAAATGTTTAGTCCAAGGCTTTTGGGGTGAAATGGAGCGTAGCTGGAGATAAGGCTATGATAGCGCGAGCACATGAACTAAGGACGGAAAAGAACGAGATATAAAATGCTCGTGGCAGTCTGAATCCGTTCCTGAAAGTTTGCACGAAAAAGGGTGGGTGTGTTGGGCAATCTTAATCCAAAAGTAGGTGACAGATTAAAGAGGTAAAATACTTGGTAGGTCTCAAGTGGCTAGAGTAAATGTAAATCGAGTCTTTGGCGGCAATATGTTCTGAGAAGGGTACAATTATTCTGAACACTGGTTTAGAAAGTGAAGATTAATGACTATATGAATGAAAATATAACCGACACAAAGAGCTTCCTTGATTATGCACTGGTATACCCTCTTGGAAAAGTAGGTAATGTTTGCTATGGTGACAAACGGAGTGGCTATATGCAGACTGATGATTACCTGGATATTGCCAAAGTGAAAACGGACGGGCAGGGTTTCAAATATGGTGATACATATATTTAACACAAGAATTATAAAAGGGAAGCGACTATGATATGTGGAGAAAGTGGATGAAAAGTATGCTAGGATTAATATACAGGTGTGACAGAAGTGAATGGATAATCTGAAAAGTTCAAGGATGGGCCAATGGGGCAGCATAGAGTTCTCGTGGTTGTGGGAAAGTTATCAATGAAGAACTGGGTGGAGTAATTAAATATGTAAAGGTGAACATTCATAAAGATTCCAGAATACGGAAGCCTTGCAAAAAATGCAGATGGGTAAAAATTGTATGAAATGTTTAAGACGTATTTAAACAAGATTTTTAGGGAGGGGAAACTGTATTACAGGGAAGAAATGTTATGAAAAGAGTACGAGAGCAAATGGGCCTTGGAATAATAAAAGATGCGTCCTGAGAGATGATGTCCGGAGTGAAAGTAGTTTTGACCACTGTGTTTTGAATACTGGCTAAATCCATAGGTTAGAAGATGAAAAAATGGAAGGAAATCATTTAAATCTGAGAATTTTTTTTGAAATGACTTTGCAGATTTAAATTAGGTAACTAAAAATTTGAATGAAAAGGCACTAAAGATGTTGAATTTACAAGTCACATACCGAAGTATGGTTGAAAAACTGCGTAGCCTGACCGTGGAATGTCAGGTATTTCACTTATTAACATTAATTCGATGCGTAAATTAAAATTCTAGTGATGCAATATCTTCACTAAAGACATTGTTATTAATAGACTTCTATAATTCGGAATGAGAGTGAACTTAACCACAGTGCTTTTTACCACTATTTCTGTTGTACATAAATTTTGTGAACTGCTAACAGAATTAATCTACTTATTTTATAGGGGATGTTAGTTCGAATGCGTGGCGCATTGGTTAAACAGCCATGAGAACTTGGGTGGACTAATAATAATGAATTATACCGAATTATTGGGTACTTTTACATGAATAAATATTATACTGTTTAGTTCAAGTTTGGTGCGGGGATAGCATTAATTATTATCCTTTTATTTGACAGTGAATCCTCATCTCTCTCTCTTCCATTCTCCATCGACTTCGATCATCATAGTCTCCGTGAAGCCAGTTTATATTAATATTAATGGTTCCGGGTAATCTTTTCATTCATTATTATTAAATATTTACTAGTCTCTTAACAAATAAACAAATAAACTAACAAAAAAAAAAAGACCCCAAAAACGCATTCCCTCCATTACGCAACACCCTAATGAAATCAACGCAGCTAAAAGTCGATCTGAATTCAAAGCGAAATCAAAAGAAATGAAAATTTATGAATAAACAACTACCAAATACGGTCCTGCCAGCCAACCAACCCATCTTTCGCCCAGCATGACAACAACACATAGCAACAACACTGCGCCTGTCCCACTTCAGCCCCAGGGTTATGGTATTATGTAAGATCCCGTGAGCGGGGTATTTACATCTGCCTGAATTCGAAATGTCCTTGCAAATGGATTCCCAAGGAAATACACTATTTAAAAGGAAGACTTGAAGACTAAAGCTGAAGGCTTGATTGTTCTGACAGGAATCGGTTTATAATAACAGAGACACAACTAACTTTCTCTTATATATATATATATATATATATATATATATATATATATATATATATATATATATATATATATATATATATATATATAATATATATATATATATATATATATATATATATATATATATATATATATATACATATATATATATATATATATATATATATATATATATATATATATATATATATATATATATATATAATATATGTGTGTGTGTGTGTGTGTGTGTGTGGTGTTGTATGTACTAAAATTGAAGATTTGTCTTGACAGGATCGATTGGATAAACTCTCTCTCTCTATATATATATATATATATATATATATATATATATATACATATACATATACGAGTATATATACATACACATATATATATATATATATATATATATATATATATATATATATATATATATATATATATATATATATATATATAGAGAGAGAGAGAGAGAGAGAGAGAGAGAGAGAGAGAGAGAGAGAGAGAGAGAGAGAGAGAGAGAGAGAGAGAGAGAGTAAGACACACATCATACCAACGAGAAAGCACAGGTTCGATCTTCGAGTGAGGCAGGGTGGCTGTGGCACAAAAATCATGAACCTGGTAGTTAGTCAGTTGTGTTGATCGTACCCGGGATGAGTAAGAGCAAGGACATAGCAACCGTCAACCCAAAAACTGGTTGCAAAGAACCTAAGGCTTGTGTCTTTTGCAGACAACTCTTAGACTATAAGAGCAAAGGTTATTATTATTATTATTATTATTATTATTATTATTATTATTATTATTTACAAGATGAACCCTATTCACACGGAAAAAGCACAAACGGGCTACTGACTTGAAATTCAATCTTCCAAAGAATATGGTGCTCATTAGGAAGTAAGAGACCTCACTTACTAAAAAGAAAGAAAATTAAATTAATAAATAGATAAAAACGTATTAAAACGCAAATGAGAATAGCATTACGGTAGTAATGCAATGAATCTTCGCTTGAACTTTTGAAGTTCCAATTGTACGACATCCTCTGGGGTTATATAGGTCACCAACTGATGTAAGGAAAGTAAAAGTGTCTCTAAGCTAACCCAGCACCAAGGAGTAAAGAACGACACAGATGCTTCAATGAATGACGCAAACTATGAATGAGAGGGATCGAATTTCTTCACCTCTATGTTTAGCATCTTCCTGGTAGTTGGCGCCTGATTAAAAATCTGCACTCATATTTATGTGTCAATCACAATCGGTTCACAGAAGAAACTTACGAATTCAAGACGTGCCAGTATCTCAAGTTACACCATTTTGATTGATGTCGTTCTCTCATTTCGTTCTTTAGGAACGGAGAGAGAGAGAGAGAGAGAGAGAGAGAGAGAGAGAGAATATGCATAAAAGTGCACTAGTTGAACGTTTGTATAACTTTGGATATTCCTCTCTCTCTCTCTCTCTCTCTCTCTCTTCTCTGAGCCACAAGGTGGCTCACGTCAAAGGTGTTAGTAAATGAGGGTAAGGAAGAACGACACTCTTGAAAATTATAAACCATGAAATATCGTCATATTGTGATACGTACAGTAGTTTCTCGTCTATAACAAAGAGGGTGAAAACTCGCTCAGCGAACGGTTTTCCTTAAATTATCAAGGCAAATAATGGTTCATTTCTTTTAAAACGTTCATTAGTTATATTTTTAACTACTGAACTCATAGAGTTCTCAAGGGCACATACCCCACTGAGTAATAGGATTATTTTGCTAGAGTAACTACATCTTCAGGCTTAAGACATCTAAACAATGAATTCACGTAACTGAAGTACAAATTCTTGTTAAATTTAATAAGGAAGAAAGCTACTTAACCAGATTACCCAACAGCAAGGAGGAGGAGGAGGCGGAGGAGGAGGAGGAGGAGGAGGAGGAGGAGTTACCTGTGACGGTACTTGCGCAGCGCTAATCTGAGAGTAATCCCGCTGAATATCAGACACCGTAAAACAACGTGTATTGTTTTACAACCGCCGACAACAATATTACGTTTACATGAAAGAATCATGTAAGTTCGTCGCCATTACAGAATTTTCCCGTTTTGGTTATTTCTTGGTTTGATATCTCTACAACTAAACACGCATTTGTTTTCTACACACATAAATACACATACACATGTATATATACATATATATATATATAATATTTTTTTTTTTTACAATTCCTCCTGGGCCTCTGTAGGCTCATAGGGCAGGCGCTGATCTGTTTCTTAGGCCGACAGCCAGTGGGGGACAGGTCCACATGCCTATGACACGTGGCCAGTGTGTCGCTAGGCCCACTGTTTAACTCCATATATTTATTTATAAATTCATGTTTCGTAATTGTCACAATGACCACCTATCCACTTCCAAACAATTTAGAAACAGCTTCCCTCTGCAAGCCTTGAAATCCGAGGGGAAACGAAGGAAGAAATTCCCCTTTCCCAAGTGGGGACCAATCCTCACTGTAAGAAGACTGGGGTTTGTGCTAGCCCACTATTCCGCGAACAATTTTTTCGTATAGAGATTTCTCTCGTTAAATATAATTGATCTCTTACCTACATGGATTTTAGATACGAGCTATCTCCTGTTTGCACTTATCCTGTATTGTATAATGCCGATACAAAAATAATATATCTCTTATCACATCATACACAAATATAACCCTCTGTATTCTGGAAAAACAAAAAAGTTGCTAGAGAAAGAAAGAAAAATATTCTCTCCATTCCAAAATTTTTATCATTTCATTTTTCAATAATACCGATGAAAGAAGAATATATTTCTAGTCGCAACATAAAGACATACAACCCTCTGTGATCTGGAAAAAAAAGATGCTAAAGAAACAAAAAACAAAACCCTCTGTACTCTGGAAAAAAACATTTGCCAGAGAAACAAAGACACAATCTTCCTTCCGTTCCAAAAGTATTGCAATTCCCCTTAGACAGTCCCAGGGAATGTCCTAAGAATATCTAGCACCCCCACTTGCTCTCACGGTGCATTGTAGAGCCCATGGCGTGCAATGTTTTACCAAGGTCTAGACCGTTTTACGATCTCTAAAACGACGGTAAAACGAAGAGGGTTAACCAGTCACCTCTGAATAAAATCAGCAGGAATTAATTGTACTTCTGTGAGATCTATGATGAATGAAAATGTGAGCTGATATGGTGATGCATAAAGTTTACGGAAGTTTTTCAAGTTTTAGTACTGAAATTCAATTCCTGAATTAAATATAAGATAAATTCAATTGCAAGGTTTCGTAATGAACGATTTTACTAGATTTCATGGTGAATTTAGCCAACGTGTGTTATAGTATATTCGATTCAGAGCTCAAAGATATTACAATTACCATAATATATAGTGAGTTCCGAATAATATATAACCTTTAATAACGAGTATCAGTACTATAATACATAGCTTATATGTTCAGAATCGCAAAAGCAACGTTCTCTGCAGAGAGAGAGAGAGAGAGAGAGAGAGAGAGAGAGAGAGAGAGAGAGAGAGAGAGAGAGAGAGAGTCTACCCTACTAATCTCTTCTCTTGGGATTGCGGTGTCAGTGACCACGGTACACGCATCGCCAGATAACTAAAAATAAATCAGTCAATCTTGTTCTTTATTGTCATGCTTTATCATAATATTATATATATATATATATATATATATATATATATATATATATATATATATATATATATATATAATAATCATAACCTTTACAAACAACGCAAAATCAGACGCACTTAGAAACCTGAATAAAAAAAGGTTTCCATTAAAATTAACCACAATCAGCCAGCAACTGCTTTATCCTACTTCACCTGTAATAAAAAAAATATAAAAAGCACTAAAATAAAAATAGCTGCAAAAAAAAAAAGGATGCGAAAAAATGGATGTCATAAACGAGCATTAACCTTGAATAACCCGGGGGACAACAGAAAACGGCCGGACGTAAGACAATAATCTGCTTAACCTTGGAAATGTTTGGCAAACCCCTGACAATTGCAATTCTCAAAAGTACTTGCTTGCCCTCTTGGCTGCAGCACAAACAAATTGCCACAGAGAGAGAGAGAGAGAGAGAGAGAGAGAGAGAGAGAGAGAGAGAGAGAGAGAGAGAGAGAGAGAGAGAGAGAGAGGTTCTTTGACAGTATAACAAATAAATTACAGACGGTAAGTAATGGATGTCTGAGTCTGGATGATGAAAAAGAAGACTAATAAAATGTCAGAGTCTGGACGATGACAAAGACGGCGACTAAAAAAGGCAAAGGTTTTCCAGGAGAGAGAGAGAGAGAGAGAGAGAGAGAGAGAGAGAGAGAGAGAGAGAGAGAGAGAGAGAGAGAGAGTAATCCGTGATCATCCAGCTCGAACGTTGCTCATTAGCAAATGAGGCTCACAAACGATTAAAAACAGAAACATGTTTAAAAAAGTAACTGGAATGAATGACGTGTACACATTTATACTCAATATTTGCATCACAAACTTCACTCACACATACCACAAACATATATGGACTCCTCTTTGCCTTCATTGGCTGCGTTCCCTCGCTAAACTGCCGATATTTAATTCCGGTATCAGACGAAATGAACAATTCGCCAAGACATTCTTAAAATTTCCTATACCAGCACATTCCAGAAGATGAAGCAAACCCGCCAGGCCACTACTCACATTTACTCTGCAGCAGTTTATTTTATGCTCCGTAAAAACGACGGACACTGATGCCTGGAAAATTGTAAACCAAAGGGGACTGATACCTGGAAAATTGTAAATCAAAGGGAACTGACATCTGGAAAAGTATAAACCAAAGGAACTGATACCTGGAAAATTTTAAGCCAAAATGGACTGACATCTGGAAAAGTGTAAACCAAAGGGAACTGATACCTGGAAATCTGTAAGTCAAATGGAACTGACATCTGGAAAACTGTAAACCAGAGGGAAATTATACCTGGAAATCTGTAAGCCAAATGGACTGACATCTGGAAAAGTGTAAACCAAAGGGAACTGATACCTGGAAAACTGTAAGCCAAATGGACTGACATCTGGAAAACTGTAAACCAAAGGGACTGATACCTGGAAAACTGGACACCAAAGGGAATTGAAATTAGAAACCGGAAGCTGAAAGGCGTTGGTATCTAGAAATCAAGGATATTGATATCGAGAAAACTGGAAACCAATGGGTACTGATGCTTGGAAAATTGGAAATCAAAAGGGCACCAATACCTGGAAAACAGGAAATTCTAGGACACCAATATCTGGAAAACTGGAAATCCTAGGGCACCAATACCTGGAAAACTGGAAATCCTAGGGCACCAATACTTGGAAAACTAGAAATCCAACGGCACCGATACCTGGAAAACTGGAAATCCAAGGGCACAGATACTTGGAAAACTGGAAATCCAAGGGCACCAATACCTGGAAAGTTGAAAATCCAAGGGAGCCAATAAATGAAAAAACTTGAAATCTAGGGGCATCAGTGCCTGGAAAACTGGAAAAACTAGGGTACCAATACCTGGAAAACTGGAAATCTAAGGGCATCTATCTATGCCTGGAAAACTGGAGTAAGGGCATCTATGACTGGAAAAATGGAAATCTAAGGGCATCTGTGCCTGGAAAACTGGAAATCCAAGGGCACTGACTCCTGGAACACTGGAAATCCAGGGGCACAAATACCTGGAAAACTGGAAATCCAAGGGCACCGATACCTGGAAAACTGAAAACCAAACAGCACTGATACATGGAAAACTGGGCACAAAAGGGCACCAAAATCTGGAAAACTGATATTCTAAGGATAATAATTTATGA
>NC_089782.1:25008121-25110621 GCF_040412425.1 Macrobrachium rosenbergii
CACTGACACTTCTACGCAGAGAACTGGACCAAAGATCTTTTCATTTGTTAAATTTTCTTCACTGGAAACCAAAGCGGCCCTTCTTATTCTACGTACTGCTTGCGCATTTTGAATGTAGTATGCATCGAATAACTAAAAAATGTACAAATACACATGTAAGAAAAAGGTTAGTCTAGATGAATGTATAAATCAGCACATTTTGAGATGGTTTGGTCAAGCGTTGAGAATGGAATACGATAGGCTGATGCACAGGGTGTTGCATTTGGAAGTGTCTAGCGGAAAGAGACGAAGGGTGGAAGGCGTTACAGGACAGATTCAAAGAAAGATGAATTGGGAAAGATATACTTTGATTTCGGATTCCCCTTACCTTGGGATTCACTTATACCCAAAAGGAATCTTATCTGATAAGTACATCTCTCCTGGCCACGATACGCCTTGAATTGAACATAGAATTCAGGCCAAAGGCCAAGCACTACCCCTATGAGGTCATTCAGCGCTGAAACGAAAACTGACAGTAAAAGGTTTGAAAGGTGTAACAGGAGGAAACCTCGCAGTTGCACTATGAATCAATTGTTAGGAGAGGGTGGAAAGTAAGATGGAAGAGAATATGAAAGGAGGTACAGTAAAACGAACAAAAGGGGTTGCAGCTAGAGGCCGAAGGCACGCTGCAAAGAACCTTAAGTAATGTCTACAGTGCAACGCATGAGGCGCACTGACGACACTAGCCGCCTATGGCGAGGATATTGAATCTATTTTATCTTGGAAATAACTTACGCTCAAAAGGGATTATATACATTTAATAAATTACAACCAAAATTATCTATCCTAGCTAAGATTCGAACCTGTGCTTATCTCTGAGGAACAGATTCGAATCCTGGCTAGGAGAAGTGCGCTTATCAAATATACAATTCCTACACGTATAGGGGTAGAATCTAGGCAAGGGTAGCTTCAATAACATACCTCCCTTAGTGTAAGTTATTCCCAAGGGAATATTTGAAATTAATATTGAAGAGAACGAAGTGTCACGTGTGAATTAGTAACAAAACTATCAAATACTATACACACACACACAAACACACACACACACACACACACACACACACACACACACACACACACACATATATATATATATATATATATATATATATATATATATATATATATATTGCGGTATCACTCATTTTCTATGATAATTTTATTTTAACGAGACGCGTCTTGTGTCAGAGCGACCTTAGCAACACCCGAGGTCACGGTGAACTCAACACGTGACCCGGGCACTAAATAATAGTCAGTCATATCTACTAGGGGATGATGGGATGCTTCAGTCACTTGGCTACGCATTGGTGAGAGAGAGAGAGAGAGAGAGAGAGAGAGAGAGAGAGAGAGAGAGAGAGAGAGAGATTCTTCACACTAAATTTCCTATATATGCTAATCTGAAGGCTACATAATATGACATCTCGAGTCTCAATATATGAGGGGCATTCCTATAGGCACCACCATTCTCTGCCATTTACCTACTACTACTACTACTACTACTACCGGTCATCCTTACTAGGGCTAATAATTCTGATTCTAGCCCAGTGAACCTATCTACTAATAACAATAACAGCTGCTACTTCTACTACTACAACCTACATTAACGTTTATACTTTGTTGGAATACTATCTGATTAGCGGACAAACAATGACTCAATGAAAGTTAATACACACAAATACACACAACACACACACACATGCACACACATATATACACACACACACATATATATATATATATATATATATATATATATATATATATATATATAAAGTACATATCACCCATATTTATCTGATTAATCTAATCTTCACGTTATCATGATGGCTCCAACAAGAAAAAAAAAACG
The DNA here is from genome assembly GCF_040412425.1 of Macrobrachium rosenbergii. Taxonomy (NCBI): domain Eukaryota; kingdom Metazoa; phylum Arthropoda; class Malacostraca; order Decapoda; family Palaemonidae; genus Macrobrachium; species Macrobrachium rosenbergii. The sequence goes on from NC_089782.1 coordinate 25,010,010, forward strand.
TATACAATACAATGTACTCATTGATTAATATACTTCTTCAATGTAATCTAAGACGAAATAAATACCTTTTAGCTAATCGTATAAAATAAAAATAAGATTCCACCACACGCCTGTTAAAAAAAAAAAAAATTAATCTGATAATGCCAATAGTCGCACCATTCGGTCATGAAGGAATTAGGAGGGTAAGAAGTACTGCGATTTGGGGGGATTACAAAGATCACACTAGCCATTACATAATGAGTGAAAGAACGCGGACCGAACAACCTTCCCACTTGATCCCCAAGGGCAAGTGAGCGAGAAGTGAATGAGAGTGATCTGAAGAGCGACGAGTATGTTGATCGAGTCAATGCGGTGTACAGGAAAAATCAGCGTTGGGAATAAATGGGGTATTTTAGGAATTGTATGACAGACTTCAGAAACGTTAATGGCAAGTATAGGTAAAGTATATATGTGATATATGATGAGTGCGTGAGTGTACACGGCAAATGCGTGTTGGGAATAAATGGCGTACTTTGGAACTGCGTGACAAACTTATGCAAAATCTAATGGAGAGTATAACTAAATTAAGTGTGATGTATCAAAGTAAATAAGCGTAAATGAAGAAGAGAATAATAGAATAAGAGAAACTCTTGGAAAGTAATTGTAAAGGAAAAGGGAAATGAGAAACAGGAAAGAAATAAACTAAAGAACTAAAAAACAGAGAAATAAGAAGAAGAAAATGTCAAGTAATAAGCATCGAAACATTCTATAAACAGTTAGGGAAGAAAACCCTTTCCAAATATGTAAGAAAAATATCAAACGTGTATTTTTTGTACAAAATCTCGGGCAATGTTTAGTTTATGCCAGTAAATTTAACAAATAACAAATGCTAACAATAAATAACAGACCATATAAATTTATTATTATCATGACTATTATCATTAACATCATCACGGACATTGTATAACCACTTTTCCAAACTAGTTTTATTTTTTTACCACAGTTTACGAACTAAATTTTAGGAAACGTTCAATGATAAGCAACTGTGAGCTAACCTAATATCAATACAATTCTGGTGACAGTCTGTAAAAGAAAATGTCATAAACGGTATACCTCTTTCAAATGGTCGATCTCGGGCCTAGCCACAAATCCACCAAGAATAGGATGTCCGGCCTAGCACTTTATCCCACGTTGGAACGCTGCCCGATCACCCTCATTTAAAAAATTCAATAATGCTGCCTGATCAACTTCGCCAAAAAAAAAAAATGCCCATCTCAGTATCATACACCCCACATGAAAAATTATAATAATTAATTGCTCTGTTCGGTGATAGTTCTTCCCCAACCACCATACCCCTTCAGAATTTTTAAACTACTTCAGATCTTCCAATTCATATAACCTTCATTTAATCTTTCAGTAAAAAAAAAATCACGTCTTACAATGAAAAACCGTAACTACGGACATTACAGGCCAAATTAAGTATCACACCACACACAAAATTATAATATCAACAAATCTCCCAGTTCGGCTATAATTCTTCTCTTACTACCGCAAACCTTTCGAGTTTTTAAACTACTCCAGATCTAACAAATTCTTATATATGTCAATCTTTCAATAAAAAAAATAGTTTTTTGCCGAAAAACCTTAACGGACATTGCAGCCCAAATCAAGCTGGGTGTCAGGTCTCAATCGGGAAAACTTGAATTTTATTCCTCATGTTCCTGCATTATCTTAAAAAAAAATCACCAATAAAAATTGCCGGGGATTTGAATTTGGATATTAATTCAAGAGAACAAAATGTCCTCTGATGTAAAAAAAAAAATCACAAATATATATATTGCCTGTGATTTTAGATTTGGATATTTATTCAAGAGAACAAAATGTTCTCTGATGCCAAAATTTTTTTTCTATTTTTCTCCATATGCTTTAATGGGGTTTCTAAAGAATTTCGCAATAGGCCAGCCAGGCCGCAAATAACAGTTCAGCAATATTTGTCGATAATCAAACATACTATAAGGATACAACGGGAAAAACGGATTCACCTTAAGGAGGTGCATTTCTCTTAAATCTTAGTAAGACCCATCAGTCTGAACTTCGTGGTGATTTGAGAATCAATCAAAAGACAATAAATCTTTATACAGGTCTGTCAAATTTTCTGATTCTACAGTATGAAATCCTACAAGGGAATACAATAAATGTTTTGTTACATATGGTTGAATACGGATGAATGACTTGTGTTGTGCAAAAACCTATATGGATCACCTTCAAATTTTCGGGGTAGGGTGAACCTGGCAAGGTCTATAGATTAAAGGAACCTGGGCAGGGACCAATTGGCTTGATTTTACCGGTAGTTCGGATCCGGATTAAAATATAACGAAAAATAGAAAGGAGGGGAAATAGTAGTTGCACTGTTCGTAGAGAGAGAGAGAGAGAGAGAGAGAGAGATCATACAAGGAAGTAATAGGATCAGGCGAAACCGGGGGCGGCTGAAAATATACGTGGTGCAGTTATATAAAATTGCAGACACCTGATATTCTTTAGCAATGAGGGAAATTCTAAATGCATCCCCCCCTTACCCAACATAACCTAATTCCCTGAATATTCGGCATAAAAAAGTGAGGTCAGAGGGGAACAAAATAAACACACGCACACACACATATATATAGTGTATATATATATATATATATATATATAATATATATATATATATATATATATATATATAACCTACCTATATATATATAAATATATATATAAGAGGTTGCTCATTTTGGTGGTCCTCATCCAAGGAATGATACGAGTCAACGTTGCTGACGTTGCTGATCAAAAGACCAACGGTATATATTTTAGCAGATCATCCGCTGCAGCCCATCAACCTGACAACGTGGAATGGATGTAAAGACATTCATTACAAATTAATACAATGCTAAGCTGGCTGAAAATATAATTTAATCACGATCAATAAACCTATATGATACTTAACACAAATATAAGTAAACTAGGAATCTCTAGCGTATTCTAGGTCGCGGACTGATTTAGACTGATAAAATCACTTAATTTTTCATTCCGTCACCTGATTGCATAAACGTTTTGAATACTGTACGGTATACTACGCATGCGCATGTAAGAGTGCGTATGGCCACTGCCTTCCTTGACGTGTCCTTCGACTCTGATACGACACATCTGCGTCAACAAGTGAAAGCCAAATTTAGTCTGAACGGACAAGCGCCACTCCTGCCTGGTAGGAAGCGTTTGGTTAGCAACAGTAAGGGCCAAGCAACTGAAGCAAGCAAGCCTTGTTGACCTTCCCCAATAATTCAGCATTACATCAACTACTCCCACTGCCTGGGGAGGTACAGACACGTGGATATAAGTGGCCAGCAGTTAAAACGACTTACCAACACCCGCAAACTGGCACTGTATCGCCAATACTAATAAATTATTGGCATTTTAGTCTCAACTCAGTGTCACCTTGAGGGTGTACCCAAAATCCAATCAAGATCTGGTCAAGTGTTTATATGTCTGTGTGTGTGTGTGTGTGTGAGAGAGAGAGAGAGAGAGAGAGAGAGAGAGAGAGAGAGAGAGAGAGAGAGAAGAGTCAGAAAAAGCTTTTACTATAAAGCCAGATGCCACGCGTTGTACGACCAACGATAAGGTTATAACAAACTTCAATTTAAATGTCTTCTCACTGATAGAACAGGCGTGCCAACATGGCTATACAGAGATAAAAGCCAAGTGCAGTTACTGTAAGAGTCTGGTTACGTAACCGGGAGGGGAAAAGCGAATGGCGTGAAAGAGATAGAGAGAAACAGCAGCACCGGTTGGAAGAACAAGAGTCCTGGTTGGGGGCATGGCAAGTGGCTCGATGAGTCGGTGGAGGGATTGCTATGGTTGGGGCGGGGGATGGGGGATTGTACTTGCAGGCGTTTTCTGTGCCTTACAGCGTTCCCGTCTGGCGCCAGTCGACTGTCTTCTACTACTAATATGAGATACCAAAACCTGACGATCCAAGGATTACTTTTTTCCCATGAAGCCATCATAACATGACTGTTTACTTATACCAACCGTATATATTTTACCCGGGAAGCAAATAAATGATAACACTGACGCCAAAAGAGATCACATCAAAGGTATATTTAAAAAAAAAAAAAAAAAAGATGAAAAGTTCTAACGCACACAACCTTGGTGCACTGTATGTCATCGCTAAGCACGATCATTAGCATCAATTTATTTAAGAACTGCTGGTCCAGTTTCTTTGAAACATAAAAGAAACACGTAAACTGCGAATAGAGTGGATTCCTTTTGCTCAAGCACTTACAAATATATCGAAGTCATACAAGTGTGAGTTTTATTTATAACTAATATTAAACTCCACAAATGTACAACATATCTTCTATAACTCTCAAATGATATATTAACACTCAGCTCTCATAAACAATCATCTATTTTCATACTGTATACTATATATATTTAATATATATATATATATATATATATATATATACAATAAAGAGGGTTGACACTTGTAGGTGTGAGGAAGTGATGAACTCACTGAAGGCCCTAAGCCATTAACCTGGCCTAAGCCCAGTCTTCATAAAATGTTTGCATTTTTGTCAATGTGATGTTTGTTAATACTCTACTTTAAGATGCTATATTCTTCTATTGCTTGATATTATCCATCTAATCTTATCCTTTACTATTAATAATGTTCGTTATTATTAATTTTCTTTCCCAATTGAGTTTATTTTCTCTCTCTCTCTCTCTCTCTCTCTCTCTCTCTCTCTCTCTCTTTGTGTGTGTGTAATTAAAATTATAACAGAATATTTCTCAGAATAACATTGATATAATTTACTCATTTTGGACATCCCTTTGTGTGCCATTGCAACATCATCATATTGTCTTTATATTTTCTTACTTGAGATGACGTGGTAAAAGGATTAGCAAAGATGGCAACACAACTTAAAAGCTGCTTAATCACTTAGGAACAAACGCATACATATTCAGGCGGGTCCTTGAGATAGTACAGCTTACCCCTGCTTACCACTCCATTTTAATGCCTCAAATATATATAAATGTTGTCCAGAAACCAAGATGATTTAAGCATGTGATGCGCGAAGGAAATAATTGTCAGTCAGCTAAGAAGTAGATAAAGATGGCCAATGTGAAGGCCCAGAGTTCAGTGATACACAAAAGAGGTGAGAACTCATCCACTCACATCTTACCCAACATAGGAAAACCTGACATTATTAACTGTCAGGTCCATGACAGATCGATGTAGATTTCAGCTTAGGTACTACACAAGATATATTATGCCACTAAAATGAGTCAGAATTTCTTGATATGATAGTACCACATTACAGTGCATTATTCTTATATGGACTCATACACATAAAGCACTCCACAATACGTACATGTATTTGTTAAAAAAGCTTCAAGTGATGACAATGCCTACACTGCATATCAAAATACAGACACAATGTCATCAAAAGTGCAGCTAGAGTAAAACATGAAAAGAACAAACACAGAAAAGTATGAAAAACAACACAATTAAATATGTACACACCAGCTGACAAAACAGATACAATGCATATGATAACAAAGGAACCTGGCACCATGCGTCAAGCTGACGCCCTGTCCCCAATCATCAGGCTTCAGACAATCTTTAATTCCAAGGTCCATGACCAGTTTATCATGCCAGAGAGCTGACCTCACTTTCCCAGAACTCGTAGGATACATGAAAGCAACAACTTTGTCTTTCGTGGAAGTAAACAAGCTCCTTAAATCACTAGTTCTGTACATGTTCATTCTTAAATTGGTATGATAAAATAAGAAGCAAGTAATCAAGATCCAGCAACAACAGTGACAGATCATATAAAATATCAAAATAGCACACTACAGACTACACCCAATTGGAAAATGAAAAGATTTCAACAATAAAAGGAGCAACAGATCTATAAACCCATACCAACCTATAAAGCATGAAATTATTCTGTCATCTTCAATGTTCCATATCTCCAATGATGTTGGCAATTATGGACATGGTTGATTTTAAATCAATAATAATAATAAAAAATCTGTCCAAAACAAAAACAAAAATCTGTTTTGTTGATTCTGCTTCAACTGCCTGTTCTGACAGGGTGAAGACTGAGCCAAAGATATAGGAAATTTATGAAAAGTACAACCTTTGCCAAAACACTTATGCTAGGTTGGTCAAAATGAGAGAGCCTATTGAGTCAAGTACTGAAGTCCACACAATTCTAATTCCACAGATTGTGACCTGTATCTAATCCTATGTGGACTTGAACTAGGTGAAGGTTATTTGGATTGCCATCCAACTAGCCTTTGCAAGAAACAAAAAATTATGACTGTCACACATCAACACTGGTTCTGCATCACGCCACACACAAAGTTGCATTTCCTGTATGTGGGAAATCAGGCATTAAATGTTTTCATCCTCCTATATCATGGCAATAAATTACTATGCAAGACCAGAATCTTTAAAATTTATATACAGTAATTAATGCACATTGCAAAGATAAAAATTCGTCTTACAGAGCTATCTGACTTTTTGTAGACCATACTTTTCAGCCCTTGATATATACCATAGGTACTTGCTACAATTTACTGGGACAAGGTTTCTTGATACATAAAGTAATAGTATGATGAAAAATATACATCTATAAAGTAATAACTATATACAAAATAGGGATTGCTATACCAATACATGTCACATGCTGTAGCATGTTTGATGATTATGGCTATGGAATAACCAGTCAAATGTACATATTAATATAATTATATTATGTAAAACAGAATTTTTCCTCCAGAAATTCTAGAATAAGTGCCACTTTTACTTGTAACATGAAACTGCCTTGCTATTTTCGACAATGAATGATTCATGAACACAATAACCTGACCTAACCTTACATCCTGTAATGATGCCTGAAGTAAAATTTAGAACGGAAAAAAGCAACTCGACCTACAGTGCCCATCTTTCAACATCAATGAGTATGGTAAATGCTGACACTCCCAAATTTACATGTTGGGAATGCTTTTCAACCCTCTGAATGGCCAATACCAGTAGTATACTAACCTAAGCTATACACCAGGTCCATTCAGTGTAAAATCCTAGCATTAGCTTGTTGCCTTCCAAGAATGACTTTTGGATGCGCTGTTTGTCAACTCTTGCAGCATCCAGTCTATCCTCTGAAGGGTAGGTTAGCCCTAACAACCAAAGGTGACTAGCCCTAACAGCAAAGGTGACTAACCTTCCAAGCAAACTAGGCTATATTGTAGTACCTTACAAATTCGCACAGTTTGTTTTGATAAAAAAAGGTTCATTTTTAGTTAGACTCAGCCACCGGCTTTATAATTTATATATTTTTTCTTGGGTAAATCACATCAAACAAAAAATTTCTTCTCAATACAACAACCATAAAATGCTAATAGCAGAAAAAATCGGAAGGGTAAGACAATACCAACCCCCTCCATAACCTAATACAGCAAGTGTAACATTAAACACCCCTAAGTTTGTTAGGTTGTGTTACAGTTTCTTTTACTACCTATATCATTTCCACCAACCATTTTTGCATGAAAAATCCAAAATAGTTTTTCATACAAAAATAGCTAACTAACCCTGCTTTGGAAATGGCTGGCTGGAGTCTTCCGAAAAATTACCCCAAAAAAATGCACAAAATTAATATAAATTAAAATTATACAATATCAACAAACTCCTGGAACAGCTAGGCTAGAGTACCTTCTGTATCCTAGCAGTATTTATATACTATTCCACAGGGTTTTCTTATGACAGCAAAGCACGTTTTATAACCTTTTCCATTATATTCAAAGCATCTTCACTATAAAAAAAAAAAGAACTAGGAAGTAAGTATTGTACAGTAATAAGAGACATACTACAAAAGAGTATAAAATTTATAATCTCCCCTTTTTTAATGGTGATTCTGTTTGATTAGCCTATAGCACTTTTTGCCTGTACCGATAGGATATTCCATCCTTTACGCCATGTGTTCTCGAACATTCATTTTCAACAGGCTACTACTGTCATATCATTCGTTCTTCAGCGAGCTAGGCCCATCATGATGTTTCAATATCACAATTTCCGAAAATTGTGAAATGTGGATTTCTAACAATTTTCATGTGATTTCTAAACAGGTCTGAAATTTACTTCCTGAGAATAATTTTTTTATACTTATTACATTACTGAGAAATCATATCTTTCAGGTTAGCTAAAGTTAGTGGGTCTTAAGTCCCGTAATGGCCCCTCCCTCCTCTTCACCAGCACCTGGCATCCAAAATGGGGTTAGGTTAAATAGGTTACATAATTATCTACCGTAGTTTCTCCCCCACCCGCCCCCCCTACAAGACACCCCTTTCCCACGATAGACTAATAAGCTGAGAATTTTTTTTAGTAGATTTTAACATTAACATTTACAATGTAAGTGTAGGCCTAGGCCTACCAAATTTGCGAGGATCCCATTAACATCGTAAAATTTCAAAACTTCAAAAGCTTAAAAACTCTTCCTTTTACTTCAAATGACTACAGGCCTATCCTAGGCCTATAGGGTCAGCTATGGGAAAAGTTTGGCATACCACTAACTTTCCCTAGCCTATTTATTAACCTACTGGCCTAGCAAGAGAAAAACCAAAATTGCAGACCATTAAAGGCCTATTATTTGGAAATACTTTACTTTTCTGAGGCCTATTCTACTCGTGTTGTGTAAAGACCTATAGGCCTAGGCTCCCATAAGGCCGAACAGCAGCCCACCTTACTATTAAAAGCCCATTTCCAATATATACAATAAATGTCATCTGTGGCCGCCCGGCTCATCACCGGCAATGAGAACCATCTCAAACATTAATAAGTAAATAATGATACCAAACAAAAATTACAACAGAATTGACACTCACTCTTCAGAGGTATTCCGGTAAGAGCACCAATTTGACGTATTTGACCTTGAGTTGATCCCAGCAGTCTCGAGTCGTCTACAGGGTAACAGGGAGGGAGGGAGGGAGGGTTCCCGTGCTACGTCATCACGTTTGTTTCTGGTTTAAAACGTAAACTTTAGTCAAATAAAATTATTTTCTACTTGTTTTTGCTGTACGTTTTGGATGTTGAATGATCGTGGGGCGAAAGTGATATCTTTATACCAAGCAATAAAATAGCCCAATAAAAAAAATTACTGGAAGAATGTTTGTGTGAAGTTTCTAAAAAAAAAAAAAATGCTTGAAGATACTCTGATGACACAGTCGATTCAGGATTTCGATGCTGAACATACCAACCTGCCCGCTGGCACAGGAATATGAAGTACACCAAGTTTGGACAAAACTACTTTAGAAGTGTCAGTTCCACGTTTTAGTGTGTACTTTGAAAATATGAATGTATGAGGGGGATTTTAAACTAACATTGCCGGAAATTCGGAAAGCAGAATTTTCCAGATAAATAGCTGTGTCAATAACGTTCGCACAAGGACTGTATGCAAAATCGTTTGATTACCTTGCACATATCAAGTTTCTAATACGCTGATGAAGGACTCCTCCCATCTTATTCACATAAACATGGAGAGAGAGAGAGAGAGAGAGAGAGAGAGAGAGAGAGAGAGAGAGAGAGAGAGAGAGAGAGAGAGAGAGAGAGAGAGAGAGAGAGGTGGGGGGAGCATACACTAAACTGAAATAACCAAAAATGAAATGATACCCAATAACATTTCAGTAAGAGTATTCTTTAAGCAAAAAAATGAAACCCAAGAGAAAATTAATAGTAAACAAATGATACGTTAATATAATTGTAAATATATTGTTCAAAATTAGTTGTACATAAGTTCATGTCAGCCATGGATTTGACTTGACATAAAATTTCTGCAACTGAAATATACTAGAAACCGAAATCAAAATAGCCTTCTGTGTAGAAAAATCGTAGCCTGACGTGGGAAAAAGATATGAGGACGAGAGAGAGAGAGAGAGAGAGAGAGAGAGAGAGAGAGAGAGAGAGAGAGAGAGAGAGAGAGAGGTTGGTGGGGGGGAGGAGAGACAGCATTACAGAGTTAAGATTTGGCAGTAACATCAGCAACAACTGACATTGCCCAGCCTGAATACATTATAATACGCCACATACGAAGGGAGAGACATAAAATGTCCATTATATGGTTAAAAAAGAAAACATTAAAAAAATTCTTACCGTACTGTCTTGCTTATAGTAATTTTTAAAGTAAACACCATGTGGCATTTGTTGTTCAAAAGCTCCATATTAAGATAAAGGTCAAATTATTGCCGTGCTTCATCTGTTTTCGCAAAAATTGCAGACTCATTATATTTAAACGTTGTAGCAGATCACGATGAGGAGGATGTGCAGCATTGCTAACATTTATGGCTGTCATAGACATTTAACGTTAACTTAACAAAAAATAAAAGTTACAGATATAGACAGTATATACTGTTCGATGTACCTTGCGATCTGAGATATTTGCAAGTCAGTGTCAGAAAAGGACAAACAGCTTTATTAGAAGCTCATTATTAACAGAATATATCAAAATGGTGGAGATCCACATCTAAGGAAGATGGAGCTGTAAGAATTCAGTGGGAAGCAATAAAAAAAGTAGGGAGGAAAGAGGAAATATGCTAACTTTGTGATCCTCTATAGGAAAATCAAAATGAGCACAAAATGTAAGTAAAAAGAGGCAGATTGAATACGTTAGAGCTAAATGATATAAAAAAAATAATTGTTTACACAAGGAGGAATAAAACGAACATTTACATTCCCTACTTTCTCAGCTTAGTAGATTCTGATTCATGCAACTGTCATATCAAGAATGTAAGGACGAAATAATTCTTAGAAATTTCTCATTTGTATGTTTGTGTAGAGATGGAATTTGAGATGAGAAGGAATGTACTGAAACTACAAGAAACAATAAAGAAATTACACAAACAAATACTTGCTCTGGAACGAGACAGAAACGGGGAGCCGTTATAGAAGAGACATTCCTAAAACTACTGCAAATGCTACTACAATTACAACTCGTAGGAAAAGTAAGCAATGTTCTGAATTATCCAAAGTCCTGCCAAAAGACATATTTGAAGAATGAATCAAAGTGTAGGTCGGAATTTCACATTCTATTAGGCCTTAGCCTAAATATAAGTTTATACTCACGCCTTAACTAACCTACCCAAAGGTGTACCATGTGTGTAGGTATGTTAGACGTAGTCTTTGGGTATCAGCAGTGGTCACTCGAGTACGACAGGTAACCTAGAATGGCTACATTTTTCAGCCTAAATCAGTCTTCTTTTGAGCTATATATCACATTTTCTTGATGAGGACACTTTGGAAAGGAAATGATGCCTGCTCCCATCATCTATAAAGTGTCCCCTTACGGCAATTTCTTGTTAACTGTGAATTAAATTATTGAGGCTAAATAGCCTAGTGCCAGTGGTCATGTGATGATGGTTGCTTTATGTTTTCTATATTGAAAGTAAAAGTGCGTTTCTGGTCCGAACTCCAATTCCACATGACAGACATATTTTTTCGACATTTTTCTTGCTGTTTTCAATTTTCCCATTCAAGATTTCAACCGGAAATCATTCATTGTAAAGTTTCCCAAACCTCAGGCCGTAAGCACGTTTACGTGCAAAATGGGCACCATGTTTAGTACCAGCCTCTTGGGTATGTACGTAAAACATAAAATAATGACAGTAAATTCCAGAAGTATAACGGTAAATGCCATAAACATAATGTCTTATGTTGTTTTGGATGTTACGGACTAAATAGTTTACAACTGAATGACCAAGGACCAGAGTACTTGATGGTACAGAGTACAGAGTACTTGATGGGATGTTTGGACCGGAAACGAACATTATCCAAAGTGAGGTATTTATTAATTAATGTAAGGAGGACCCAGAAGTCCCCATTTATTCTTTTACATGTATTTGGCTAAGTACTTTTGTGATCTTGTATATATCTAATAGATTTGTTATTTTTTATCCAAATAAAACTTGAATTTTTTCATTGTCCAGTTTATTCATATTTTCAGATTCCTCTGACCTGGCATTCCTTGCTGCACGGAAACATGGTGGCTGTCATTTCTGAAGGCTCGTAAGTGGAAACAAACAAAACTTAAAACTTTATAATTAAAGTTTTATAAGTTCACATTCAGCTACATATATGTATCTTTTTGCAAAAGCCTTTGGTCCTTGAGATATAAGTTCTAGTATATGAAAAAACCTCATTCACATTGTTCCAGAAAACTGAAGAATAATTGTTAAAATGTGGAAATATTGTATAATTATGATTTTGTAGTCCTGCAAAATGTCCAAAAACCACAGGTCAACTTGCAACAAGTGGGCCTCCTATACTGACTTATTTAATAACATCCAAGCAACCACACTCAATTAACTGGACTTCTCAAGCACAGAAGACCTTCCAAAAAAGTTAAGGTAGCTAAGTAAGAAGTTTTGGGTAGCAAAATGGTGAATCTAGAGGAACTGTGAAGATTACCAGGCTTGAAGCCCAAGATTAGGTTAGGTTAGGCTGTATCTGTGTTATAACCATTACTACAGCCTTGCTTTTCATTTTTTCCTTCTTGAGATTGTTAAGGATAACACTAATAAATTGCATATTTCTCCACCTATCCACAGGATTTTTTTTTTTGTTTTTGCATGTTCTACCCTCCTGTAGTACAGTACAATAATTTGTGTTTGTTTTTTCCCACCCAAAACTCAGGTTTCTCACTGTGGCTCCCCATATTTGTGACTATAGGTGTGAGGAAAATGCTGAAACCAATAGTAGTGACCAGAGCACCCCTAACCATATTAGATATCTGTGGCTTATAACTTTCCAGCAAAGGCTAGATTAGTCTGGCTTTTGGTATTGAAGGCCGGGACATATAAGATGAACAAGAATGATGAATTCATGTAAATAAGCCCTGTGAGAATGTAAAAATTTAATAAATGTATATGAATCTGTAAAAGAGAAAGACCTCAGTGATGTTTTCTTGCATATTTTGACATCTTGCCACTTACTTCATCTTGCAGCCAAAGATCATGATCTGACCTAAGCACCTTGTGAAGTACTTACTGGTGGCATGTTACCATAAAAGGCATGACAAAATTCTCTGTTAGGTAGAAAGACAGAGCAAAGAGATATCCTAAGGATAATGAACATTGCAAAGTGGCATTGCTGTATTGGGTACAGAATTTTATCATTTGAAGTCTGTGTTTAACTGTGTCTGTGAACCAAAGTTAGTCTCATTTCCTCTGGTTAACTTTGGTGTCAAGGCTGGTGACCTACTTCTAGTGTCCTAACAATCTCCTTTATCACCACTGCTATCCTTAATACATAATAAGTACTGTACTCAAATGTCATAAATACCAGATACTGTACAGTAATCTTATTTCTGGTACTGTACTGTATTAGAGGTCTCGTAAATACAGTACATTTTGTGTTTATTTTCAGAATTCATTTTGTTTGGATAACATGTGCTTTTCCCAACCCTTTTTTTGTATCTTTAACTTATTCTTTATATTTATACTTTATTTAAGCATATAGTATTATAGAGACCATGAAAAATTTTAGTTGATAATACTAATGAATAAAGTGAAAATAAAAGCAAATGGAAAAATTAGGAGATTAGTATTAAGAAATTATTTAGGAAATTAAATAGTAAGCTTCAGTGAGACCGGAATGGTTTAGAGTACATTTTACCAGTGAAAGATGAATGAAATGGTTAGCAGTACAGAAACAGTTGAAATCTGAGATGAAATTACACACCCTTATGGCAGAGCCTAGCAGTCCATGTTAACACTTGAATTATTTTTGGTAGTGAGGAAGTTTTGCTTAAGCAAAGAGAAATGTTTACTGGTAGGATAGACACAGAGCACCTCCTAACTTTAAAATATACTTTTGCTTTTGATGACTTGATGTGGGACCTTTAAGCAGGAATAAAGGTATATGGTACAGTTTGTATAGATGAAACATAAAAATTGTTTTTTTAAATTTTGAACTGATGGTCATTCTTGTTGTGAAGCTATTGTATGTATAATTAAATCCTTTCTTGCCTGGCTTGCTTTTCTCAAGTAAATTTTTCAGAATACCGTTGTCAGTTTTTAGTGAAATAATTACCCTTTGTATTTTAGTTGGCACTAATTACTTAATCATTATACTAGAAAACTAGAAACCATCTATATGTTATTTCTTCTACTGTATTCATTTTAGAAAGATAATTTCTTTTGTATTGTCTTAACTTACAGATGACCAGGTTGGTGACATTTCATTGCTTGAAGACCCAGATTCAAGATATTGGATAGAGATCTGTAGGCTCTCTTGCTTCAGTGTACTTGGGATCATCTATTGAATATATTGGAGAAAAAGTGCTTCTTTCAATGATCCACATGTGTGATTCACGTAACGAGCCTATATTGATGTACAGGGGATGGTAAGCTTTGTATTTTGTAGTCATTGATAAGATGTATTTTATCATCATTATGATTGTGTTGGTATTATCCAGTGTGTTTAGAGGTTTTGTTTGATTACAAGTTTGTATTGTTCTGTAGACATGTTTCCTCAAATGTCTGTCAGTTTATCAAGGGCAGTAAAAAGTTAGTTTAATTGATAATAGTGCTTATGTGTCAGTTAGCTTTTGCCCATTTCTAAATAAGAGGATCTCTAGTAAAATGCTGAAGTGTTTGGAGGGAAACCATGCTTGAAGTTGTCGCTGACAATTGAAAATCTAATTTGCTTTAACTTTTATTTCAAGCTGGAGTAAGTTATCTGCTGAAAAATGTTGGCTTGATGTCCCACTGATAGCTCTTGAAGGTAAGTCCACTTTGATCTGAAATAGAAGTTACGTTAAAGTTATCACAGACCAGTATTATGTTACATGATTGACAATTGTGATTTCCATACAACAAACAGTCCTCAGATTTTAATCACCCCAAAATGGTTGATAAAAGTGAAATAGCCCAAGTTAGCAAAGCAGACTTTGTTAGAGGGACTTCCCTATTTCACCTACCATGCAGTTTTACTGACGTCCTCCTACCTAACAATCCAGCTTCTATAGCTGTACCATTGGTTAATTTTCATCTTTCACTAGAGAACAAATCCTTTAGTGAAACTTATGAGTATCTAGAGATATTATAATACTAACATCAAACTGCTGGTACTTTTTTATAATAATCATAAGCTGAGAATATGGAAGGAAGCACCACAGTTATTATTGCATTACTTAATCAGTCCTCTTTGTTAAAATTCAAAAGCCTTATAGGGCCTGGCCTGCATAGATTGTTTTTACCTATTCATTCCCAATTTAAAATATGTTAGTACTTTACCATACTATATATGTAAAGTATAAATTTTTATACAATTACATGGTGCATGTACATATCTACTTGTGTGCATTCACCTATAATGTAATTACAAATATAAGCTACCAAGTGGGAAAAGTGAGTGCTTTCCACTGTATCTTCTCTTCTTACTTATTTTATCAAAGTTGGTTTGTCAACATAAGTTTGTCAACTTTCAGGGAGTGATCATTTGATTACTGTATTTTGTGATTGGAGGTGCCAACGCTATTTACAAGCTTTAGATAAATATGTACCATGTGTGCATTTGTCTTCTAGCTTTCAGTTGTTTTTGATTCTTGTGTTTACACATAAGTGCATATAAGTGTTTTTTTCTCTTTTATATTTGTTTTTCAACAAATAAAGCAGCTTCATCCTTGAAGGATAAGGTAAAATCCTCCATGTTTGGATCTGAGACATCTGCTATTCTTTTTGTAGTAGCTAGCGATGCCAAACTGTCGACCAACACTATAAGGACAAAACTTAGCTCCTTTGTAAGGTCAGTGAAGTTGATAGTTTTCATTTGATATTCCATTCCTCCAGGACCAGTCATCTTGAGGCTTGTCTTACGAAATGTACTTTGTGTTTAAGTGATATCGAAATGGCTGTACGTTAGATAACATACACATTTGGGGTGGAGTATATCTAGACAGGCTTCCCCAATATATTTAAGACAGACGCCAGTGGTCAGTTCTCCAAATTCAGCCAGTTTTATCATTCTCATGACCTAAGTAGCTTTTATCCTGGTATGAAACATGGTGCCTTATCTGAAGAGTGTGTAAAGGCAGATTTTAACAGTTACCTACTGTTTCAGTCTCTACAGTGGTCTCCCTTTTAGAAATGTGTATCTTGCATGTAGAGAGCCATTATGACAACAGGTAACTTAGTTATCCTACCTCCTAGACAGCCCTGATGATGAATATAAGTCAGGATTAATTCAAATCGATATTGGTGCTGCTTTTACGCATGGGAGACGTGCACTCAGTTAACAATAGAGACTTCTTTTGTGAGGCTTAAACTATCCTTTCTGGTGTACCACTGAGTAGTGATCTAGTGCCTTTCTTGTTTTTAGTCTTATTATGGACATAACTGTTGACAAAAAAATCATAAATACAGGTAACACAGTGTGCAGATAATGTTGCTGTTTTTGTAGTCATGTGGTACTTTTATCATGTGAAATGAAGTTGCTGGTAGCACATTAGAGACCTAAAATGGAGTGTCAGGTTAACTTCAGCAAAACTATAACTTTGAATTAGCCCATATCATACTGCCAAATGGTTTTGCTTTGTATAGACAACCTTGCTTAATTTTTCTGAATATTGAATGATACTTATGGTACATGTTACTCTACATTCAACTCAAAGCTTTCTTTATCACATCGTTTAGAGCAAGTAATCTAATGATGTCAGGAAGGGTACTTGTTCATAAGCCTTTCTGTATTGACAGAAATGAATATGTTATTGCCCCATGCACATTGGATCCACTGAATGTCAGAAGCCTCATGGGGTCTTTATTTTTTATGTATAAGTGCTGAGTAGAAATCATAATTTAAACCATCATCAGAGGATGTGTTTTTGGGCCACATTCCATGAACTCTATATTTTAACAGGGAACTTCTGCTTTCACCAGCAGTCTGCATTTTGAAAAGGAGCACGCGCTAGTACTTTGCATAACACCAACATCCATATTCTTTTGAGGTTCCAAAGTGTCACATTGCCTAGTGCTAAAGGTCATTGACTGTGAAAGTGGGATTGTCTGGAAGTGTTATTGATGCTAATGTTCATAAGTTCAAGAGAAGTTTTAATTCTATTTTAAAGTGCTGTTTTCTGAGCCATTTTTTGCTGTGTATGTACTGTATATATATTCAGTATTCATCTGTATGTTGATTTTATCTTCTGTTGGACCCATTGATATTTTATGAATAGCCCATTTGATCCAGTCCCTATATGTACTGACTGTAGGGTAACACTGACATTTACATTTTTGTGGGAATATCCAAAATATCAACAATGAATGTCAAGTTTTGGAAACAAATCAGTTGAAGAAATTTTGTCAGATTCCTCCATCATTTTCAATTGAACCTGTTTAAAAAAACTGTTATTTAATAAATATTATCTAAACTTTATCATTAATAAGGACAAATCTTTTTTTGTGGAGGGATATTGCATTCTGCAGAGGCTTGCTTTTCAAATTTATGTTCTCTGAGGCTTGGTCCAAATTGATTTTTGCCTAGTTTTGGTAATAGTATTGGTATTACAGCTGACTTGTATGTTGAGTTTATAAAGTCTTTTCTAACTTATAGTTTTCTCTTCAGGTTGTAGGGTACAAAAACTAACCAAAGGATGTTTAAACAAAGTTTAAGAATCTTAAATACTCACATACTTTTAATCTGTTCTTGTAGAGGCATCTATTCATGATCCATGCTTAGGTTTCCTTTATATTGTTCCTTGTGGGGCACACTATAGGTGGTACAAAAGCTTCTTTGCAGTGTCCCTTTGTCCCCAGCTGTGTCACTTTTTAAGTCACATTTTTAATCTTTTCCTTAATCTTGAACCTATTCAACTTTATATTGCTCCAATTTTCACTGGTAAGTCAAGAAATGAATCAGTGGCCTTATTACTTTAATTTGAAGTAACCGAATAAACTACTTGTGGCCACAGAGAAATGACATTAAGGTTAAGGTTACATTGGTATCAGTACATATTGCAAGGATTACAGAGGTGATTTTGGTGTGCTCCTCAAATAGATTGGCTGGTAGTGTGTGTCTGCTTCTCAATTTTTGATTGGCTGGTGTTAGTATGCTTTGAACCTGCCTCCAGCTCAGTGTACAGTCTAGCAGTGTGTTGCAATTTCCAGTAGGCCCTTATATGATTGCTGGAGACTCTGGTATAACTCCTGGGTCGGTCGACTAAGAGGAGAGGGCTAGTGCCAGCAATGCATTTTCTGGTACCAGAGTTGGTGCCATACAGTTTTGAAAGTTCCTTATAAAAGTGGGTAGGAACTTTACCTCCCTAACAGTATTCATTGGTTGATATTATTTTTAAATGCAACAAGGGCAACTGCTGTGTTGTATTCCTCTGTATAATTGTTAAGGATGGCACTATCCTGAAGGTGGTAAGATGGATGCTTGGTGAGATGGATGTGTGGTCATCCCCTGTCAGTTTCAGGGCATCAACATTCCATCATGTAAGAGATGGAATGTTGATGACATTCCATCTCATGAGAGCATCTGTTAGAGGTTCTGGGTTAGTCTTCAGGAGAAGTTATGAACACTTCTGCTTTTCTAATAATTACAATATATTGTAAATTACTTCTCTCCCAGTTTGAGAGTATTTCATTTGTAGTTAATTTGGATTTCTGCTGTCTTATTATTATGGTGGTATTGGCATGTCTGTCGTTTAGCAGAAGTGGAGACAGTGCTTTGCATTGCAAATTATAATATAATTTGTATTTGTTTCACCACAAACCCATCACTCATGTTTTGCATATGAACTTGTCAGTCATACTCTGCAGCCCACATTCATGCTTTTTATAAATGATTCATATGTATGAAAAAATCAGTTTTGTCATATAGAAAATTATTTTTTGATGTGTTATCTTCCAAAGTTACCATTGCAGAAACAGGGTTTGAAGTTATTGCTATAATTTTTGTGCCCTAGTATGAGACTATAGATTAAATTCATGGCTTCCCCAAAGGCAGATGTAGATTCTAGCTGTTCTGTTCGCAAGGGGAAGGAGTATGCCGGGGAAGATACCTGCTAAGTGTTTTGTTTGGTCAGGAGAGCACTATGATAGTTTTGAGAAAGGACCTATGCCAGCCAGAAGGTGAAGGAAATAACATCTAGGTGCGCTCAGTCTTTTCAGATCTGAGTTAGAGAGCTTGGGTGCATGAACCAATACTGAGTCATCTTATCTGTTTTCATATGAGTAGGGAAAAACTTCTTGCATTGGGCCTACTCAGGCACAGTTTAGTTCAGCAACAGTCTCTGGTTTCTATGAAACAGATACCTTCAAAGTGGAGACAGAGTCATGGGCTCAACTGACACTGACAGCAGAAGAGGTTTAACACCAGTAATGGCTTCTGTAGCATATGCTATGCACTGACATATTTGTAGAATCACTTGAAATTCTTTATTGTACCAAAGATGCCATCCAGTAGATGTGGAGATGAGAACTTGGCCCCTAGGAATAAGGAAAATGTAGAAAAGAGTCACTAAGACCAGTACAGTTGAGGTAGAAACAGCTGATGAGGTAAGGATCATAGTTACGACCAATATGATTGAAAAAACAAAGTGAGAACAGATACAAAGGTTGTGACAAAAGATAGAGGAGACAAAGGTACTGATCAATGATGACACAATTGAGGTTGAAGTTCTGAGATGAAGGAAATAGGGGCTGCAGTAAAGACAGTATGACTAGAAAAGCATAACAGAGAAAAAAAAAAACCAAGAGTTATGGTAAGGACAGATCTGACTGCAACTGGTCAAGCAGAGAAGAAAAAGCGTGAGCCATAGCCAGGACCAAATGAGTGATATGATATGGTTCATGGCCTGGATCATTGTTGCTGAGGCCATCTTGACTGAGAAGGAAAGTTTCTAAGAAAAGGGACACATGATAGAGGGAAGGATTCAGATGCTGTTTGATACTTCACCTGCAAACAAAGAATCTGATGGTTCCCAAAACCAGAAAGATACACAAGGTTGAGACATAATATGCTCCCAATACTCAGGTTATACTACATGCCATGGTTAATTCCATGAATAGATATCTTCAAAAGAAAGAGAGCATGATAGTCACAGTCAGAGATAAGGACAATGCACCTCTAAGCAATAGAAGAATGAATGATAGTCTGTGTGGTAATTGGGTATAACTGCTAAAGATGTCAACACAGGTAACATTGCAATAGCAACCTACAGACTTATGAAGAGAAGAAGTTTGTGTTCTCCTCATGATAGTTGCAGCAGATAATCAGTTGACATGAGAACCAGGATAGGACTTATATTAGCAGCATAAGCCTTAAAGATCAACTTTTCAGCAGCCTTAAAAGAAAACTGGAAAAGTGAACAATGGCATATGTAGTATTAAAAAAATTCTCTTAATCGGGCAAAATGCTTATTCAAATCAAGATTATGATGACCATCATTTATGATTGTGCACCATGTTTTCTTATTATAAGTTTATAAGTGTAATGAATTGTTTGCACTCTTCTGTCTTGTGCATTTGGTTTTCATCCGTACCCATTCTTTGTGATCTGGGTATTGGTCTCTCCTGGTACTTCCATATCTACTACTATACTTTTTGATGATTTGGTCGTTTCTCATTGCCATTACATGCTCCATCAATATCAGCTTCAAGGTAGCAGAAATGTTCTGCATACCCCAAGGCTTGCCCTGACTCCACACACCATTACCTGCCCCTCTGCATTTTGTTGTAAAAGGTAACTTCCTCCATTTTTATTTTGCTTATGCCCCATCTGTAATGTTTGATACATAACATTGCATTTTTTCTTTCATCATTCCTACAGCATCCATATGACCACTTTCCTGACTAGATGCTTTTGTTTGTTTCCTTGCCAATGACTGTATCTCATCTTATAGACATTTCTAAGACTTCGTCCTTTTATTCTGCTGCTGACACCAGGTCATCTTTGTTACAGCTCCTAGGGGCCTAAAACTCAGTGCTTACCCATGATGGAGTATTTGTTTCAAGATCTCCTAATATACATACCATTGTCTTCCCTTTCGATGTTATGGCATGCTTATGGTACCACCACTTGTTCAATTATTCATTCTGTAATTCTCTGCTTTTATAACACCATCAAATTTCTTGTCTTGATACTTTGTCAAATGCCTTCTCAAGACCTACAAATATGTGGTATAATAATTTCTCTAATTTTGGTGGTATTCTTTGGGATGGAACAAAAGGAATTATGTGGTTGTGGTTTTTAAATGAATGAAGATTAACAATTTCAGGCATGTTGTTGGTGGTACAAAGACATTCTGTTGTTTCCTAGATGGCACTAGACTTTAGCTATGAGAGTAAAATTGGTATTACTCAAAGCTTTGAACTTCTAGGGAAAGTCATGTCGTATGAAATTTCTGTAATCATATTCTTTTTATTTAGACCTTTGGTCATCATCATCTTGATCACAAACTTATTTACATCAGCGTTTTTCATCATGGGTAAGATGTGAATTGAGTTCTGTCTACTGTCTTCTGTACTTTGCCTGAACTCCCATGAGGCATAGGTCTTCACATATTTCTTTTTCCCTACATCCTGCTACTTCCATATCTACTGCTTTTTTCACCAACTGTTACACATGCCTTTCCATCACCTGTTGAAACCACCTCAGTCTTTGAGGTCCCAGCCTTTTTTCCAGCCTCTGCCAATTCCTCATTCAAAATACGTACAACCTTCCCAACATACGCCAGACATGAATCTTAATATTCTGAAGTTACACATTTTCAAAATCGCTTTCATTTTCCTTGTTAGTGCTCATGTTTTTGCTGCAGAAAGTATAAGAAGCCTAATGCACCTATTGTAAGTCATTGCTGTCTTCTGATGGAACATTGATGTGCACCATAGCCTTCTCATATATACTGCAGCTCTTCTCTTTCTAGTTATTTTTACTCCTGTGTCATTTACAGAAAAATAAATTTGTTACTGCTTGTAGTGTTTTATGTTCCTTATATAACTTTACAATTACTTTTAGACTGGGAACTTCAAATCACTGTAGAAAGAAGAATAAAGCAACAGTAGATTGATTGCTTAAAAGTAGTTAAGAAAGAGAGAGTATTCAAAATATGAAGAATATATTAATAGTAGTTTTGAAGAGTTTGGAATAATTCCTGGAAAGCAATAGAATTGTGTTTGGAAAAATTATTTTATCGTTGGAAAAACATCACTGTATGCAACTTTGCATACTTTTCCTTGCCTTGATATAGCATTTATACAAAAGAGGAAAGTATCCTTAGATTTGATGTAGGTGGAATATTTTTAAAGTACTGTGGTAGTGAGACATAACTTTATAGTAACTGATAAGTATGTCCTGATAATTTTCATTGCTGTAAAAACATAATTACTGTATTTGTAGTTTTAAACAATGGGTCTAGAGAGCAGAAGCACTTGTAAGTTGTGGAACATGACACCCACACTCGCTGAATAAAAATTTATTCTATTTAAAGAGCATAAAAGATGTAAACTGTCCCAAGAAAAAGAGAGTCATGGGCACTTTATAGTTATGATTGAGCATTCTTAGAGATGGCATTTATTACTGGAAGAACCCAGAATCCTTGGAAAGTCATACTTACTGTATCAGACATGTAAATACAGTATACCCTGCTTTAACTACAGCAGTACAACCAAAGTAAGACTACAGTACTTTAATACAAACGTTGTCCTTACACTGTACCAAAAATAGGTGCTAAACATTATGGTAAAGTACTTGATGTATATTCCATGTGACTTGCTGTACATTAAATCGTTCAGAGGTGAGAGATTTTTTAAGTAGAAGCAAGAATTTTCAGTGGATTTCAGCACATTCTTGCTCTTTAGCAACGTACAGTTGTTGGTTAGTACCGTCAGTGCACCTCATGCAGCGCACTGAAGGCATTACTTAAGGTTCTTTGCAGCATGCCTTTAGCCCCTAGCTGCAATCCCTTTCATGCCATTTACTGTACCTCCATTCATATTCTTTCTCCCATCTTACTCTCCGTCCTCTCCTAACAGTTGATTCATAGTGCAACTGCAAGGTTTTCCTCATTACACCTTTCAAACCTTTTTACTGTCAACTTCCGTTTCAGTGCTGAATGACCTCATAGCCTCCAGCGCCTGACCTTTGTCCTAAATTCTGTATTCTAACTAACTTCTTCAGTTCATAAAACTCCTCTGATAAACCTGAGAGATACATATTTACATTAATGTCAGATTATCATCATGCATATTTTTTGTTAAATGGAGAAAATTATTGCAAGTGCAACAGGATATGATGATTAGCATATGATGTACAAAAGTTATATATCATAAGTAACAGACTTTCCCCCCTATGCTTGTTTTGATTTGGCTTCCCTGTAACACAGTACTTTTTTCAAGTTGAGACTCGTCAGTCCTTTGGATGTCATCTAATTTGTTGAGAGCATTTCTCAGTAACCACAACTGATATCCTACATTTGCAAACACTTCTCATGAAAACTGCCAAAAAAGTGACATCTTCAATATGGTAAATGGCTTTCACCCAGAGTTTCAGCTACCGCCAGAGGATTTCAGACCCCTGATTTGATACGTACTTGTACCATCAATAATGTAAGTTACGCTGATGAATTAGTCTTCAAAGACAGGTACACACGTCGCACAATCCAACTGGTCCATTCCAGAGAACTTAAAGCAGAGTTCTCAATACCACCCCATGAGCTGTGAGCAGTGCAGTAGCCCCTCCATTTCAAATGAACTGGCAAAAAACACGTTCCAGCAATCATGCTTTTCAGGCATCAAGACTTCCCTTCAACACCACATTCAGGTACACCTCAAAAACATTCACTGCAAACATTCATTCACAAATTATCACTCATCCTCTGTATGTTTTTAGCAATTCCAACGTCTGGTGAAAATGAGTATTTCGTTTGTTAGGTGTGTTTTATCCAATTGTAGATACTTGATAGTAATTGATTATTCAGTTTTAAATTTGAAAGGTAGGATGTTGACTTCTGCAAGATGTGCAACAAGTAAAGACAAGGAATGCATATCTCAAGCTGTCAGGACAGTTGCTCATGATAACTTTCAAGTTTCTTGAAGGAAGATTTACCGTTAATAAATAAGTTACAGTAGCTATTGCAGTAATGAAGTGGTAAAAACCAAATATGTTGACAATGAACACATGGCATTTCAAGTACAGCAAAAGAGTTTACATTAATAAATTGTAGCAATAAAATTGTTCAAACTAAATATGTTAGGTACAGCAAAAGTTTTGAAATTCATTCCTTAAAGTTATGTTTATTATTGGGATCTGTTTCTGATGACAAAAAATATTTTTTCACTTCAAACAAATCAGTCACAAGCAAAACATTTCAAAATATGGGTTTAATTATGCATTTGCTGTTGTTTGTTATAAAGTTCAATGCCATATACATACTGTATAGAAGTTTTTCTTGCAGCGCATTAGGAGATAAAACTTTGATGGATAGCATGGATTAATGGCTTTGGAAACGGGAGCAGACTCAATAGCTTTCATTTGGGTGGTATTTCATAGGAGTAGACACTGAAAACAAAGGTATGCAGTTGCTAAAAATTCTGGTATTATTATTATTATTGTGTGTGTATATTATTATTATCATCCTCCGTTGGGGTTAGTCTGTCAGTGCACCTCACGTCGAGCACTGTATTTAAGGTTCAATGCAGCTTCCCTTCGGCCCTTAGCTGCAGCCCCCTTCATTCCATTTACTGTGCCTCCATTCATATTCTCTTCCATCTTACTCTCCACCTTCTCCTAACAATAATTGATTCATAGTGCAACTGCGAGGTTTTCCTCCTGTTACACTTTTCGTGCCGTTTTGCTCTTAATTTCCGTTTCAGTGCTGAATGACCTCATAGGTCCCATTGCTTGGCGTTTAGCCTAAATTCAGTTATTATTATTATTATTATTATTATTATTATTATTATTATTATTATTATTATTATGTATGGAACAAGACTTAGAGGGCACCATATCTAAGTAAAATTCAATAGAATGCAATGCCCATGTTTCGTAACAGGACAGAGAAAAATATTGTGTAAAAACACAGATAAATGTTGCAAGTAAATTAAGATTTAACGATTATATCCACAAATAAACAGCTGTCGAGAAAGTAAGTAATGATAGAAAATTATTGTATTCCGTTCTGGTGTCTCGAAAGGACAATATATTTTATTTAATAAATGGAACACTTTGTGGTCATTTAGTGATGAAAATAATGATAGCATCGGTGATAAAAATGCGTGTTAACATTTAATCGCCGTACCCTCTGATAATGTTGATTGAAACTAGAATAAGGAAAACATTAATTATTCTATATTTATTTTTTGTATGCTATGAATATTTGAAGCTAGCCAAAAAAAAAAAAGTGGCAACAATAAATGTATGATCATTCCCCATCAATCCATTTCTCTGCGCTACATTTGCCTTTGTGTAATTTTCCCATTGCTTGTTATTGTTGCCTTGCACAGAGAGACTGTTTTACATATTCTTGGAAGCTGTGCAATTCCATAAAAGGCTAATCTCTTCGCAGTAAAATCGCCGGGAATTACCCGACTGGGAAAGAAAGTACAGCATCATGTTTTGGGGCGTCACTTTGCATGCTAGGCGCCAGAGTCACGATAATTGCTTTAAGATGAATCACTACCGTTGAAACTGCAGATGTTTTACATGCTTACCTAACTTCATAATAGTATTCAATCATATCCAGGAACGGGAGTTACACTTCACTTCTTTTGTCAAAGATATACAATCAGCCAAAATGTAGGACTTTGCAGCCATTTTTCTGGGAAGTACAGGATGCTTCAGTATTCCGTGAGTTTAATTAACGATTTCACGGTAACTTTCGAGACAGTTACTCAGAACTAGCGCATAGAAAAGGGAAAAGAAGAGCGAGTTTCTACAGAGCGTTAACTGATGTCAGAGTTGCTTTTGTTTTCCTCAAGTGTGCCGCCACGTTTGAAGTTCACTCTTGCATACAAGAGCTTAAAATATTAAGATATGAATTCGCAATGAACAAAATGTTAACGTTCTGATGGTTATCAGGTTGTGTGTGTGTGTGTGCTAGCTACTGATCTGGTGATAGTACCTGTTCAGAAAACTTCTTTATCATTAATCACTTAATATGACTGCAAAGAAGGCTTATCAACGTGCGTTGGACCATTATACCTCTATCTTGCATGCACCCAATCGTTTCCTAGATTATGGGAAACCTTCCTTCCAAAACCGCGTGGAGCCTCCTCTTCTCACATACTGCTGTCATCCGTTCAGTTTACTCTCAAATACCCATACGAAGTCTTTCTTCCACCATTTACATTAACGTTCATTGCTTCATTCTCCTGGTTTCATTAACCCTTATAATCTTCCAATCGTTCACGTTCACCATTAACTTTCCCCTCTAACACTATCAAACTCTTTCAGTAGGTTCTACAGTGTCTCTTAATGATCCCCAATCAAAACCCTAATATCTTGCAAAATACTGGCTGCTCTGTGAGCAAGATCGTGTGATAGTATAGATACAGTTCAGTCTAAAGCGTCAAATAACACCCCCAAGCACCAGCCGTTCCACACTCCAGTAGTGACTTAGTTAATCATCTCTAAGTGTCTTGCAAAACTCAGTTTATAACGATAATTAATAGCTAAGGAGACGTGACCCATAACACACACACACGCGCCCGCATGCACGCATTCCGCACACACACACACACACACACGTACAGTCTAATTAGAAGAGTTGGGATTTGCAATTCACTGCATTTTCAAACTGGTTTTACTTAACGAAATAAATTGACCGATGGAATTAGAGAAACCTTATATATTTCATAAGAATATATGTAAACGGTTTCATGTTGGCAACAGTTTGACCTCTTCAGATAAGCGGAGAGGGAGAAGATGAATGACGTTTTGCCAGATTTCAGATGTTAAAATAACGCGTGAGTAAATAATTTATTTCAAATTTTTAAGCGCTCCTGATGCAGTATTTCATTACAAATAATTATAAATAAGACTGAATATAGAACTCAGATGATGTGCATATGTCATAATTCCAGTATACAGTATTTAAAATTGATGTGAAAGTCAAGTCTTACCGCATCTTCGACTTGCGTCATCCTGTTACCTAAAAATAACAAGCCAACCGACTTAAACTGGCTTCCCATTTAAGCCCTTCATTTGTATCATCTGGAGCACATTCTCGTCGAAAGTTCATCTCTGTTTCATAATTTGTTTTAAGGTGATGTTGTAAACTATAAGCTGAGGTTATACGCTTTAAAATGCATTAGCATCTCCGCAATGAAATCACCTTTCGGATGCAGTGATGTTCTAACGTTTTTACAAGTGAGCCTGTGTCCATCTCGCGTATATGGCGAAGCCTTACAACTTTCCCCTTAGTATTAGGCTATGCGTCATTTACCCCTTGTAGTGCAGTGGCTCTCTACCAAGGTCTATAGATTAAAGAAGTATGGTCCAGCGTAAATCCGGTGCGTCGAAGTTACGCTGGTTAACCGAATTAAAGCAGCTCAATAAATCTACAGAATGAAATAAAATGAATTGGTGGAACGCTGATTTACATACAGATTAGACTTATTAATGACGATAATCTTAAATTTGTTAACAAAATGCACGGCGAAGGCTTTTCCAAACAAGGGATACATGTTTTGGTTATGGGAAATGTCCGGTAAAATTGTAATGCAGAACGCTATGATTTCAAATTCTCCTTCATCAATCAACATAGAGTATTCGTAGATGTATGACCTCAATCAGTGTATAAAAATACTGTAAGTCCGAAATCATTACTACTAGGTGAATGCGAAACTAAAACGAAAACAGTTTTAAAATTATAAAATGAAAATCTTCTACCACAGTGTGAAACATGAAAAAATGCAGAAGTTAGCTTCACGTCTTTGTGTCAGCTATAAATATGCTTAAAGAAAAATGATATTGTTAAAGAACAGGCCATCTGACAACCTTCGCTTCGTAAAGTAGGTGAGTGAGATATGAAACGGAAATGTGGGCACTCATCAGCGACATTGTACTACTAAAATCAGTACAACGTTACGTAATCGTAGCCTCATTTCACATAAATCAACGAATTAGTAAGCAAACGGAAATTATTTATCGAGCGTCGCGAGAAAGCAGCAAACCAAGGCCTCAAACGGTGCACTGCTGTAATGAAGTTATACGATCTAATAACAAAGTAAAATAGAAAATAAGCAAGGTTCGTTGCATACACTTCCTGACATTAGAGAGGCCGTCAAGGTAAGAATTAGAGGCCAACCAAAATAAATGCGGTTATGTAATCGAATTTATCTTTATTCTGTTGGTTGTCAAAGGAGAGAAGATTGCCGTATGGAATGTGTCTGAAATGTTTAATTTAAGCGTAATGTAATATTGGTTGAATTTAGATAAAATTCTTGACAGACCAAAGTCATTCATCTGTCCATTTTTACAGAACCTTTGTGGCTTACAGTGATACCGCACTGGACAGAGAAGTGGAAAATAACTAGTAAAATCCAGTGATATCAGCATGAAAAGAATGTGCATTTAGCAAAGAAATGTATGCACATGCACGTATCTGTATGTATGTGTGCACGTATATGTTAGCGCTTAAATTTAAGTAACCTTGGAGAATCTGCCCTGACCGGCTTCGGCGATAGGTCATCTTTGCTAATTATGTGCAGTATATCAAATGAGCGCCGAGATCACACCTAAATTGGAAAAATCCATTATATGTATTTAACTGGAAGATATTCACCAGTGGCAGACAGCACGTACTTGTGTGTGTGTGTGTGTGTGTGTGTATATATATATAATATATATATATATATATATATATATATATATAATATATATATATATACATATATATATATATATACAGTGTGTGTATGTGTGTATAGTGTGTATGTGTGGAAGAACAATGTGGATGTTGAATGCAAAAGGCTAAAGCTATTGAGATATACTGTTGATGTAGTCTAAGGACACAAGAAAATTGCCAGTGTAAGAAATACAGAGATAACGTAAATGAAAATATGGTTAAAATGTTTGCACAGTTCAAAGGATGGATCAGACGGTTTTGAGTGGAAAGAATCGAGGACGATAGTTGGTGAAAAGTAGCTAAAAGTCGGAAGTGTTGGGAGGAAGGATTATTCAAGGTGAAAATATGCAATGATAATATTTTATGAGAATTTGAATAATGAACACAGTTCAGAAATGATCTACCCCACACAGTATGAAGGAGCGCTAAACAAGTGAACTAAATTTCGTTTTTATTAGGCGAAAGCTTCTGGAATAATGTGCAGTGATTTCAGTTTAAAGTCACCAACTTACCATTGACTTAAAAGAGAATAGGAGATGAAGTGAAAAAAATATAATAACACTGATTCTAAACACATACGTATCCAAAGAACTGAGATAGTAAAATTGGTCTTTACGTCACCAGTTTCTAAATAGGGTTATTTGAGAAGTGGAAGATTCCACTGGCATTGCCACCACCCTAGGATAAGGACACTAACCTTTGAGCAGTCCCATCAAGGGTCAGCCTTTCTTGCTATATGCCTTCCTAGAAAGTATATGGCTGCAGATGCCTCAGATTATAATACCATCATTTTTAAGGTATAGGTATAATAATAATAATAATAATAATAATAATAATAATAATAATAATAATAATAATTTTATACGAGGTCCATATCCTGACCTGGCAGTCGCTTTGTACAGAATAATTCGTCCTCCCAGGACTATACAATTTTTTTTATTGTGTGTTCCTGTCTTGTTACACAGAACATCGTGTCTCAATCTAAAGGTACTCTCAAAGCAACAATACCCAGAGTAATGATTTATTTCATAGTTGTAGTATTTGATCTAGATTTGCCTGGTGAAAAGGAATAGCATCAGTGGAATTTTTTCGACGCAGATGATTCATCCTTGATTTGGCAGATAAACAATGCAGTGACTCTTGCTTTGTTTTTCTCCAGAGCCATCCTTTTTGGTGGAAAACGTTACTTCAGCAAAATTGAGCCAGAAATTACCAATGCTGATAGAACTAAAGAAGTAAGGCGCAAAAGCGAGACGGGAAAAAAATGACAGGAATTACCAAGGACACTACCAATTTCCGAGACGAAAATCTAACTCCAGTTCGTGGAAGTTATCCCACCATGTTTTCTTCAGCACCGCGCGTCGACTGCGCTCAGTTTGACGAGAAATTGCCGAACTACTCCTTCCAACCTGCTAAGAACCTACTTCCCAGGCTATAATTTACTTATAGTAAGTTCATTTTCACATTTTGATCAACCATATCAAAGTTTGAGAAGCGTAACGTTCAGAGTTTATGTCAAGTTTTGCAGAATAATCTTCTGGAAATGAAGTTGAGTAGGTGTTCCATATTGTCAAATTCGCATTGCATGGCGACCTGATTCAGGAGATCGCATTGTCCTTATGGCCCATAGACTGTTTTTCATTCTCATTGCTTAAACAGACCCCATACTTCACATGGGGTGACTTTAAATATCCCATTGATAACATTCTCATGTGCTTTGGCTTGGTGTACCCTAGCTCAGAGCGGCCTCACTTTGTGTTAATGGGGCCACACTTGACCACTCCCTTACGTATAATATTTTACCTCGTTCACTCCAGGTGTAGACTAGAATACACATTATTAGGGGCTTATTTGTTTTATCAGGTGTTTAAAGTAATGGGTCATAGAGCTTAACCTAGTCTAGTAACTTGTATTAATGACGAAAACTACTTTCCTTGCAAACATAGGGCTGTTCGTGTCACCATATTGTTTTAAACATTAATCCTGTTTTCTGTTACGGCTTTATTTGTTGTTTAAATTAACCTATTCCCGGGTGTCTGTTAGGCTTAGGGTAGTTTTAGCTAATTTTCATGGACACAGTAATTGCGCAACACTGTGCTTGATAGTTTTGCATATAAAGTTCAACAGTGTAATGTTCAATATCATCTCTTTGATATTTAGAGGCTTTCCTTAAAGTAATTTCTCAGATTCATATCAGAGTTCCAGGGACAACCTACTGTGAAGTTTGACTTTCATAATGAAGAAGGCATCTTTTTAATTTTTTATTTGTGGCATCTTTTTCATTTTTTATTTGTAGCTAAATATTTTTTCTCCCTTTAGCGTATTTTGCAAAACCCTGTCTATAACTTGTGTGTTCTGTTTTTACCAGATTCCATTAATATTCATGTTTCTTTTGTATATTTTTTTTTAGAGTCGGTGTTATTGAAGCAACTATAGTCATTCCCAAATTTTGTATGTTACAGTGTTCAGGTAGATGCTCACTATAATATGTTATTAACTTGAAGTCTGCCTCTAACTTAGCATGTAATTTTTGTAAACTTTTAAAGATAATTTGTCTCCCGCAATTATTCAGTAGTATTTGTTAGAGTACACATATCGAGAGCGACTACCATTTAACACCCTGATTGAATGTGTCATTTTTGTGTGCTGGATGATTACCTTTTTACTCAAAACAACCCAGAAATTTGGTTTTAGCATAGAATAAAAAGAATGAGGCAAATGACTTTAAAGTTTTTGCTTATTGCTGAATAGGGACTGTGAACAAATAGGGTAATGACCAGGTTTAGCAGCAGGTCCTTGACCCTTGTTTTTAGTTTAGTACAGGCAGTCCTCGCTTATCGATGGTGTTGGTTAAGGCGTTCAGGTTTTACGGCACTTGGCTAATGATGTTGTTAACCAGATTTTCGGCAACAATAAGTGATTTTTGGTGTCAGTAAACGGTTTATTGGTGTTGATAAGCAGGTTATTGGCACTTACAACATCGTAAACACCATTTATCACCATAATTATCAGTGATTTTTGGTTATTGGCGATTTTCAGTTAGTGGCGCTCGGCTGGGAATGGAACCCCCGCCGTTAACCGGAGACTGCCAGTACTGTCAACTGTGATTGTAGTAATTTCTTTCCATTTTAGACTGACTGTCTGTCTTAAAAAGTACAGTATTTCACAACATTCTCACATATGAAACGATGATAACGCAAGTTTTTATAGCCACAGCCCCATTAAAACCCTACTTAAGTTGTGAATATCTGATAATTTTTACAGGATTATTATCTGCAATGAAGTACATCTTGGTTACGGGTGGTGTAATATCGGGTATAGGGAAAGGAGTCATTGCATCCAGTATTGGAACTATTCTGAAGCACTGTGGGCTACATGTCACATCGATAAAAATTGACCCATACATCAATATTGATGCTGGAACCTTTTCCCCTTATGAACATGGTAAGTTCATAGCTTTCTGCCGATAATTTAAGTTTAATTTTCAGATTGTTTGTTGAAGCCAGACTTCAATTTTATATGTATGATATATTCAGAGTAATGTAAATTATTGTTTTGCTTTTTTTTCAGTTAGTAGACCAGTGTAAAATTGGGATGGGATACCACCTGAATTTAATATTCTCAACTATTTAATATCATGTTATATCTTGAACATAATGATATACTATAGTAGAAATCACAGTTTTGTTAATCAAATGCAGTTTGTCATAAAAAGCTGTTTATATTTGTAGATATTTTCAAGGACATTTAACAGACAATTGTGGGGTAAGAGAAATTAAGGCACAAAAGATTCCCTGAAGACATCACTGTATATATTAGAAAAATTAATTCTGTTTGTGGCTGTTGGTAATTTGAAAACCATTCCAGGAGAGGTCTTTGTCCTGGATGATGGAGGTGAAGTGGATCTTGACCTAGGCAATTACGAACGTTTTCTTGATGTCACTTTGCACCGTGATAACAATATAACGACTGGGAAGATCTATCAATCTGTTATCAATAAAGAAAGACGAGGAGACTACTTAGGGAAAACGGTCCAGGTAAGTGTTTGAGCCTTAAAGTCAGTTTGGAGTTCACTCTTTTAGTTTTTTTGGGTTGCATTTTTAGATGAACTTGTACTAAAAAGTGATAAATAGGGCAGGTTAGTTCTAATGTGGCTACAGAATTCTGGATTCTTTTGTCTTTATATTGAATAGCTGTAGGGACTGAAGGGTAAAGTGAACAGTGAAGGGTTCCAGATTAGTGTCTCTACCTCTTCCCCTTTCAGTGGTTGTGAGAGCATGAAAAGTAGTGTTAGTCGATAGGATTTTTTTTCTACGCTATACTTAGGCTTTATATAGATCTTTTAGATTGTCAGATTAATAGTAAAGTCGAGAATGAACAGCTTTCCTAAATGTTCTGGAAGGCTGGTGTTATCAGTACATGTCAGTGTGCAGCCTGGAGGTGTGGTGGAAATGTCCAACTTTTGGTTTATCAGTATTTAGACTAATTGGATCAAATTTCAGGATTAAAAGGGTTTGCCTGGATCAGACATTGGAATGGAGAAAAAGTAGTAAAAAGATTGGAAGTGAGAAAACCATAAGCAAAATGTATGTGGAAAATTCTTGACCTGATTGATGCTGCATTTGAGTTTTGGACAGTAGGCATCCTTGGTCATTACCTTTAAAGCTGATCTGTTAATTCCCATCTTCCCTCATCTTCTTGGATGCCTGTCCTGTACTAATGAGATTCATTATTCATATGCATCTTTAATGGAAGGTAAATGGTTTGTAGTACACAATACAAACATGTAATCAGCTCAAAACCATTGCATTGAGCTGAAAGACCAGTGTTGTCAAAGGAATAGCTGTTGGGTTTTCTTCACAGAAGAGAGAGTTGACATATCTAAATGGACTGTGAGTTTAAAGGAGGCAAAAGTTAAGACTGGCTTCTTGTAAAATGTGTTCACAGAGGGGGAATAGTTTACTGTGGTGGAAACTTTTGTAAAAAAAAAAAGGTCTGAAAATTCTTGTGCTATTTTTATTGAATACCTTGGCATTATAGTATGCCATGTTAGATTATCAGAATATTACCAGAGAATTATAGAACACTTGAGAAGGAAGTGCTGCATGACTGATGTCATTGAGTCTCCAAGCCCAGAACTATAAGGTTCCTAAAATTTGCTGATAGCTATTAAATGTCAAAGGCACTGAATTTGTGCAGTTCAGAGGTTTGGAAGGAAATTACTGGCCAAGGTAATCCCATTTGTTATAATGAAGCTTATAGGACACAAAATTACAGATTATATCTTTATTTGTAGGCTAATATTGCTGACCTCTGACCTAATGGAGTCATTTCTAAATTTAGGACTGGAAACTGAAGTAGCAAATGAAGTTGCCAAGACAGCTAGGAAACCTCAGAAAATTAGAAAACAAGTAACATTTGAAGTATAAGGCTGAAAAGAGATGGCACACTTCAGCCAGTTCTCTGTGTGAAGTTAAATTAAGCCTCGGATCAGTGACATGGTATTTTAAGGTTGAGGTTTAATACATAACTTTAACTGTATGCACAACTTAAAAGTATTTCAGAAAATGATATTGGTTTTTAATATTAAATATATCATGCCTTATTGATATAAGTACATTTCCTGCATTTGACTGCCAGTATTGGAAAGATATAAAAAGGTTTGGCACTTAGACAATCTGTACGTATATTTTTATCGTATTTTTTTTTCCATGTAGGTTGTACCCCATGTAACCGATGCCATTCAAGAATGGGTGGAAACTGTAGCCCTACGGCCTGTTGACGGTGACCAAGCTGATCCTGAAGTTTGTATTATTGAACTTGGTGGGACAATTGGTGACATAGAGGGTATGCCTTTTGTCGAGGCTTTTCGACAGTTTCAGTTTAGAGTAAAGGTTAGTAAATGTGCTTAGTATCAGTATATTGTACCTGTATTAATAGCTTTTGAATTTATTCAAGTAATTGTTCCGTTTAAAGATAGTTGGTCTTCAAAATGTTTAAGATAATTAAACTATATATAATTGCTTAGTGTAAATACATGGAGCATGTCAAACTGACTCTAGAATTACCTGTTTGTGTAATAAATGTTTCCTTCTTTGCAGAGGGAGAATATTTGTGTGGTTCATGTCTCTCTAGTGCCACAGCCTTCATCCACTGGGGAACACAAGACCAAACCTACTCAAGCTAGTGTAAGAGAATTGAGAGGATTGGGATTGGCCCCAGATTTCATAGTTTGTCGCTCTGAAAAGCCAATTGATCAAGCTGTGAAGCACAAGATATCTAACTTTTGTCATGTTGCCCCAGAACAGGTAATTGAAAACCACAAGCAAGTAGTCCAAGCCCATTGGGGAGATGTAAAGGTTCACGTTAGAAAACAGGCCTCCTAATCCTTAAAAATGTTTCCTGGATCCCATGAAACTGTAGGGAAATGCAGCAGTTTGCTGGTTTTGTAGATGGTGAAGGTGTACTTAATAACCAAGGGCCATAGGTGTGGATGGGTTAAATATTTGTACCTTCACATTGTACTAGGTGTGAATGATAAACTTTATTTTAACTTAATCATCACAGTTGAAAGTGCAGGCATCACAGTTGAAAGTGCAGTGTTGGCATATAGGTTTTGATCTTGTTAATGTCTTGTTATTACTGGTATTTTATTAATAAAAATTTTTTTTTTAATATTTTTAGTAGCTAATAATTTGAAGTGATATATTCAGTTAGGCATAATTTCTTTTGTAACCTCATCCTTAGATTTATTGTTGGTAAAAATATCTGATAATGATAAGTTTCTCTTGATTCATCTGTTTTTTTTTACCATAATTGCTGGACATGTAGCCATATAACTCTTCTGTATTTTGTGTGCAAATCTTAATACTAAAATGATACAGCTGAGATTTTTTAGCCATAACTTAGGGACATAACTTAGGGAATGCAATAAAAATAGTTAACTGTTCTAGTGTGATATAAAGTCTACCATTCTCAGTAATTTTAGCAGAATTTTTGGTGATTGTTTTTTATTTCTAGGTCATATGCTTGCATGATGCACACAGTATATATGCTGTACCACTAATGCTGGAAGAACAGCAGCTTTCACACTTGCTGAGTGATCGTCTTAGTCTTAATTTGGATTCTCATCGCCCTAAAAATTTCATGAAGAAGTGGCGAGATTTATCAACAAAGTAAGTGCACTTTTATTAGTTGATATCTTGCCATTGGATAGTGTTGTGAAATATCTAGTACTTAATAGTAAAGTGATGAAAAATGTTAAAATGCTATTAAACACTGGATTAATTTATGCAAATCTTACAATGTAAATTGATAAAACTAACTTAGGATTGGCAAGTGAATTATTAGAAATTGATATTGAGTTCTGTTGAAAGGTAGACAACCCTCATGATCCAATCTCAGAGTGCAGTTTACAATAGACAATTTGAAGTTTTGTGAAAAAAAAATCCTTGAAAGAAATGTTATCAGAATGTTAGCTCAGTGGGCTGGTTCACATATAAAGCTGGTTCTGATGCTGTTTTGAATAGTTGCACTTTCTTTACTAGTTCAAAAATGAAGGTAGCAACATTGTATTTTTTGCAGATTGGTAATTAGCCCCAAAGTCTAACTTTTCCACTGTAACAGACCTGCCTCTTAAACAGAGATAAATGGAAAAGTATTTGTCGTTACATTGGTCAGACTGAATTTGTTCTCAAACTCATGGTAGTGTTTAATGTATTCCTCTTGTGTCTATTGATCTGTGGGAAACCATAATGTTGATGTTTGATATTTATTTTATAGTAAGTAGTAGGTAAATAGTCATCCTGTCTTTATTTCTTGCAAATTCAGACATTTCATGGAATACATGAAGTTTTGTTTATTCATTAAATCAATATTAAGTTCATTCCTCATAACTAGAGCACATTTTCAGATCGAAGTACTGCAAAGGTCCTGGCATTCTTTTGAATTTGCAAGTTTTGGTACCTTGTATGTTTAATATATTCTCATGTTTATATATATGACTGCATACTTACCAATATAACGTAATGTACTGTAATTTGCATTTTTGTGATGACACTGGAATGTCTTATGTTAAACACTAATTTTTTATTTTAAACATTTATTTTTCAGGCATGAGTACATGCACAACAGTGTCATTATTGCGTTGGTAGGTAAGTATACACAGCTAGAAGATTCTTATGCGTCAGTGATAAAAGCATTACAACATGCTGCCCTTGCGTGCAACCGTAAGCTCGACCTTAAATGTATAGAAGCAGAAGATTTAGAAGAGGAGAGCAAGGCTACCCGCCCTGTGAAATACTATGAAGCTTGGCAGAATGTTTGCAAATCTAAGTAAGAACTAGCTTTCTACTAGTACTTTCAGATACATGTCAGGCTATTAGTCCCAAAATTGGTTCAATACTCAGCTCTTCTTCTTTTGTATTCTGTCCTTTTGCTTAGGTCATGTGTTCATGACTTGTTTTTGTAGATGATACTAAAGGTTTTTTGCAATGTTCCTTTTACGTTGTGTCATTAACTCTACCTCTCCTCTCTTATCTTTTACTAGTTGACTGTCCAACTTCAACATATACTTTGCTCTTATTTTCCCTTGTGTTGCTCAAGTGTTTTAGTTAAATATTTTAACTCTGATCTGATTAAGCCGCTAATTATCACCTCTAAAAATTTAAAGCCTTATAGGAGCTGACAATTGATTCAGTAACTGGTAGAATGCTACTGGAACCATTAGACTATTCACTACCATGGTGGAAACGGTTCAAAGGTAGTGGTAAAATATAAATAATCTGGTAATAGATAAAAAGTTAAATATAAAAAAAACTTGTTGAACAAATACATATATATATATAATAACTTTTCCATATTTCTAGGACCTCTTATTTTGCTTATGTTGTTAACACTAGGTCATTTGTATTTAGTAGCTCCCATTGGCTTTTATATAGCATTACAATTATGAATACCAGATGGGTCAGTGCTGAACCATTTAACTCAAATTCTTCATACAATCTTACTATAGCTTTCAGCTAGCTTATCATCAACTAGTCTC
The DNA here is from genome assembly GCF_040412425.1 of Macrobrachium rosenbergii. NCBI lineage: Eukaryota > Metazoa > Arthropoda > Malacostraca > Decapoda > Palaemonidae > Macrobrachium > Macrobrachium rosenbergii. The sequence goes on from NC_089782.1 coordinate 25,047,912, forward strand.
ATTGTAAATTTGGTTATGTGCTAGTGTACAGTACTGTATGCATAAAGTCTGTAAATGTCCTCATGCTGGTTGTAAAATCAGTGTGTTTTTTGCCTGTGAATTATTAGTAATTCTGCAAGACTTGATGAGGTTGGAATCCAACTATTTCTCAGCAAATTAATTGCAGAAGCAGAATAACTTGTGTTAAGGTTAATATAAAAATAAGGTTTTTATTAATTTATGTATTTCTACAGCGGTATTATAGTCCCTGGTGGCTTTGGTCAAAGAGGCCTGGAAGGGAAAGTGAGTGTATGTAAATGGGCAAGGACAATGAAGAGACCTCTACTTGGCGTCTGCTTAGGATTACAAGCTTCTGTCATTGAATTTGCAAGGTTAATATGTGGTACTTTTTGTTGCTTCTCTAGTAATATTAATTATTCTTCTGTATAACACAGTTCTTACAACTTGAAGTGATTTATATAATTAGTTTTACCAGATTTTGAAGGCTAGCAATTGCATGTTTCATAGTTTTGTTAGTGCACCATTAATATTTCCTTTGATATAAGTTCCTGCTTCTGTTTTTCTTAAAAGATAAATTCATTAAACTTATTAAATAAAAGCAGACTAATAAGATAATGTTATTATTTATATAATTGTAAATCTTTCAGGAATGTCCTAGCACTTACAGATGCAAATAGCCAAGAGGTTGCCCCTGAGGGTACATGCCATGTTATCATTGAAATGCCAGAACATAATCCTGGTCAGTTGGGTGGAACTATGAGACTTGGCAAAAGACAGACACTATTTAAAACTCATGATTCTAAGATCAGGCAGCTGTACGGGAACGTTGATTATGTAGAAGAACGTCATCGACACAGGTATGGTTAACTTCTTTAAATATTTTATGTATTTGAACATCAGATTTTTTAAAATTTTCAAATTTAATGGTTGGGAATATGTACATTTAATAATGATAATGTTTTTTAGGTATGAAGTCAACCCCAAATATGTAAATGATTTTGAAGAGGCTGGTATGAAATTTGTTGGCCAAGATGTGGATGGTGAGCGGATGGAAATAATGGAATTATCAGATCATCCATACTATGTGGCATGTCAATATCACCCAGAATATCTCACAAGGCAAGTTGTACTTCCATTTTCACATTTTTGACTTGAGCCATATCCATTGTACAGGTATGCACCAAAGTCAATTTTTGCAGCAGATGATACTGTGTGATATCCCTTTTTAAACTTACAATTTTTTCCCCTAGGCCACTGAAGCCATCGCCACCTTATCTTGGTCTAATACTAGCAGCCTGTGGCAAACTCGACCAGTATTTATCAAGAGGTTGTCGCATGTCTCCAACAGATTCACCAGAGTCTTCAGGTAGAGCAAATAGTATTTATTATTTTTTGGTATATTTTCAAGTAATAAATAGTGGGCAATGAAGAATGCTTCACTTATTTAGTTATCAGATTATGGCATTCCTTTAAATGATAGTCATATTGACTTAGCAATAACAATGCTTGAGTTAATGGATAAGAAAAAATTTGCTCCAGTACTAGAATTTCATTCCACCTTGAATTATAGTTTAAGTACAATTCTTTACTAGCTTGTACTATTTATCAAAAGTTATATACTACCCCAAGTAACATAATGCTAGTTTAGATAAGTTTAACAAGACCATTGAATCACATTGTTTGACTCTCATATGGCTCCTCTTAGGATTTGTTCACAAATGAAATTGCAAATTAAACTAGGTAAAGTTCAAGGATAGGAGAGCTAGGTGAGAAGAGTTCCAAGGGAACAAATACAAGGAAAAGATGGAGAACAGTGCAACTGGTGCTTAAGAGAAGCTGCTAAGAACCCTTAGTACTATCTCCAGTGTGCCACACAAAGAAGTACAGCCCCATATTTGGCAAATCTAAATATCTGAATATTATTATGATATATGTTTAATTACTTAACCGGATCACAGAGTTGATAACTACAACTCTTAGAACGGGCTCAAACAGCTTTTATTATGGATATCTATATACCCATACATATTGTATGCATATTGTACATCTTCGTTCATACATAAATTAACCACTAAATTATGAAGTGGAATTAAAAGTGGGAGTTTGATACCACTGGCCAAACATTGAAGGTCTCAAGCTTCATATTTGATACACACCACAAACTGGAAAGCTCATATAGCACATATTAAAGGTAAATGCGAAAGTTGCTTAAAGTCTGATCTAAAAGCTATCTGATACAACCTGGGTGCTAATATTTAAATTGATTTTGTTTTCTGAAGCAACTGTATTATTAGCCAAATGATATGGATTGGCTCTAACTCGACAGCAAAGAACTTATTCTCAGTCCATTTTGAAGAGATTCTGCACTGACACTTTTATATTGTCCTCAGGTCTTCATTACTAGTTGGAGGCAGAGTCCCCACTTTCTCAACACTGAAGGTGGTTTGAACTGAACATTTTCATTCTAAGCACCCCATCCTTCCCAATTACAGCTAACAGTCATAATAAGTCAGTTAATACGAGGATTACTTGGTTGATTTTTGCGTAATGTGATGTGTAAAGCAAGGTAGTGTTGAAGTGTGAGTTGATGTAATGCTAGCTGGGTGAGAAGTATGATGATACAACTGTACTGAGCATCGTCAGTCTACATCCATAAGCCTAGCCATTAATTTTAATTACAGCAACTCTCATGGGAGTCTAACACTATTTTGCATGATAAAAATTGTATAATGTATTTTTTTGTTAGTTTTTACAAACTAGTTATTTGTGTAGGCACAGCTAACTGCACCTTGCCTTATAGCTTTAAGCTTCACTTCTTTGGCACTGCCAATCATCAGCAACATGGGTTCATTGGACACCAATTTTTGTATAACCAACCTTTTGTTTTTGTGTGGGGGTTGGGATCGTATAGGTTAGCAAATAAGCTACTTACTATCTTTTACTCTTAATTAGTACCTTTTGGTCTCTTCCCACCCAACTTGCCCATAATCTTGAATTTTACCTTGTTACAGTTTTTAACTTGTACTGAAGAACAAATCCTTTGTGTAAGCCTTACAATACTGAAGAACAAATCCTTTGTGTAAGCCTTACGAGATTCTAAAATTTTTATTACATGGACTGTGTCAAAGTTTGCTGTGACTAATTTGCAACTGAGCTGTATTGTATTACGTCCTCAAAGCAAGCCGACAAATTGATTGAAGAATGAACAGTCTTGTGCTGAAGTGACGTGCTCTCTGAACGAGAATCGTCTTTGCCTCAGTCACCCTTCCATTTAGATGAGAAAATAGATTGTATTAAATTTAACAACCAGGTTCATTTAAAGTATTTATGGAGTTTTCATAGAAATGTTTGAGCATTTCACACACAGCTATAATGTTTATTTTTATAACATTAAATATTTTCCTTTTACAGATGAGGAATTGCCAATGCCACCCCACTTGCTAGTGAATCAGACTGACAAACCAAGCATCTCCCCTTCAGCAAGACGATCGCCACCTATTTCCTCTCCTAGGACTCCATTAGATAGTCCTTTAGAAGCTTCTGGTTTTGATACGGATGGCAAAAATTGAAGCAGTGTTGCTGTTTACTTGACTAGGCTCTTGTGTTTGTGCAGAGATATCAGTTCATGGTAGTATATTTAATCCAGTCTTATAGGCAAATTTAATGAGGTTATTGAATGGTTTAGCATATAAATACATGAGCTCTTAGTTTTGTTCAAGGTGCCAATTAATCACTAGTAGTGCAGTTTCAGTGGGATGTCTTTACATATCTCAAATGATATAAATTTAGAATTGTAATTTAGGTCCGTGTATAATTTTCAAGAAGCCCATCAAAAAAGCTGAGGAGTAACAGGACTAATAAGGAACTGAATTTCTTGATTTTTTTTTTCTTTTATTTTGTTTTGGACTCGTACAGTTAACTCTACCGAGTCAACTCTACATCTTTACATTGTTCGGCTTTGTTGTGCTCTCTAAAGCTGCCTGTTTTGCACAAGGTATTTTAGAAATTGTGTTCATATGATTTGACTGCATTTTGTATGTTGGGAGGATATTTCTTCTAACATGGAGTAGGCGTGGGGTAAGCAATGTAGTTAATCTTTATAACTATAAAGTATTGTTTTCTGTAGTTATTTTAAGAGGATCATCCTACATGCATGTGCAATGCTATTTAATCACAATATGTAGGTCAGGTTTGTGTAAATGATTAGGTATATTGCTAAAGTACAGTTTTCCAGGCAATGTACCTTGGTCTCTGTAAATAGAGTAAATCCTGAAGTTATGGTATTATTTGGCGTTGGCTACCGTTAAAGTATGCATTAGATATTGTTGTATTGAATTATTTTGTAGACAGATTTATAAATGGAATATTTTTGTTATCAGATATGTATAAGCCAGTTAATACCCTTTTAAATTGGATGTATAAATTCTTAATCATGTCAAATATGTATATGGGGTTCAGTATTAGTGAATTTAAAAGTAGCAATTTATTCTTTTGGCAGTATTTTGTTTCCCCGACATGTTGGGCACTGCATTTGGAATTTGCAGGAGTAAAGGTAAAATGCAGATGCAATGCCTAATACTGTTTTTTTTTTTTTGAGTAAAATTGTTAAACTATGAAACTAAGTCAATATATTTATTTAATTTGTACTTCCCTTCAAGGGTTCATTTTGTTGAGAACCGTAAATTTTGTTGAATAATTTGCTCATATGGTACAAGATCTGTGTACTGTAATTTAATTTTCACAGTATCCTCTCTACAGTGTATGTAAGACATACTATACTTACTATCCCTAAGTTAATTGGAATTCTAGTCCTGTATCATTTACAGGTCTTGGATCATAGTCCTGATCTGCTAAATTATCACTTCAAAGGTACATGTTACATTGAAAATATTTTTCAAAACAAAGTTATAAAACTTTTTATTGGTAGAAACTCAATCTGTGGGTATGTGGTTGGTAATCTACAACTTTTTACAAAACAAAACTTTGTAGTATTATTGGTTTCATGAGCATTTTCTCAAAATGAAAAGTTGGTCTTTAATAAATTTCGTATATGTCGACTGGCTAACTGCAGTTTATGAAATTTTGTGTGAAGAGTAGGAATGGCTGTATTGAAACCCTAAGGATCATTCATTTGTGGCTAACTTGAGTAAAAGTATTTAAGAATGAGCTTTAAAGTGACACAGTATGAAATTATTTATTTTTAGTTCTGCGTTTGTCCCATCAGAGAAATGTGTAATACTGTATTTTCATATTTAACTTGCACTCTGTACCCCAGAACCTCAGGACTTTAGTATTGCGATGTTTGCCCTGTGGTACCATCCATAAAGTCATTGTTTCAGTTAATAAATAGTTGTTTTTCAACATATTCTTATTCCCCCTTTAATTCCCAAACTACTGATAATTTATAAATCTTGCAGGTAGTATAAGTAGCCACAGTTGGCTATAGTCCACTAACTAGGTTGAATTCCATGGTAATGATACCTAGCTAATATAGTACTGGGCCATCACAAGGGAAGAAAAAAAAGTTAGGTGGCTGCCTCAAAATACCCATTTGTGTATTTTGGAGCAGCCACCTCAAAAATTAAAATTTCAGAAAGCCAGCTGTTTTTCCCTTTAACCTTCCCTGTGAAGAAGAGTTTGCCATATTTGCAGTGGAAATGGTTTGAGAGTAAAAGGAGGATGACTAAGAAATTTTCCCTGGTGTCATTGGGAGGGAATTATCCAGGTCCCAATCATCAAGGACTACTGGCCCCATGTATCTCAAGTACTGGTACTGTTCCTGACTTACCCTCCAGGATCCCCAGAAGCTCTGGTCCCTGTTGGCAGAAGAGGAGGGATCTTGGATGAGATTTTGCTGGAAGTTGTAGAGTACCAGTCTCTAGAGTTGCACAGTTGCCTCTCTGTGGAGAAGGCAAATGCCAGCTGGAGACCAATTTCCATCTCCCTGTTCAATGAGTATCCTTCAAACTAGGCTCAAAATCAAAACTACATGCCAGGTTGGACTTCATCAGAGAGGGCACCACCATGCTTTCAGTGGATCTGAAGGACACTTGCTTCTAAATGTATGCAACAACTACCAGGAAGTACCTCTGCTTTGTCAGGTGTTCAGACAGGTCATCACCTTGGCATTAGCTTGAGCTTATTTGAAGGATACAGGTTTACTAAATGACCTGGACAACTGGCTAGTTCTGGCAGCCTCTGGAGCTCAACTGCTACAGAAGAGAGACTACCTACTCCCTGCCACAATTCCCAAGCAGAAGCCAAAGTACCTGGGGATGCTTACAGACAGGGAGGCTCCAGCACACTATGGCAGGTTATCCTTAGCCTGCTGTTACCCTTGGGGAAGCATATCCATCTGCATTTGCTTCAGTGATAAATGAAATAGCAATGGTTGGCCCAATGCAACTCTTCCTCTCAGCTTACGCTTCTGAGAGGGGAGATCAGAGAGAACTTTGTCTAGAAGCTGGGGCTGGAGTTTCCTTGAACTTGCCATCTCCAGAGATTCTTCAGTTTAGAGATGCATCGGAGGGGGGCTGGGATGCACTACCAAGTGGCATGTTTGTTTCAGGTGAGTGGGTAGGGAACAAGCCTCATCTGCATATTGTTTTAAATTTAAAAGAAGTATTGCTGACCCTCTAAGTACTCCAAGTGTGTGATCGGTGACTTGGAAGTGGGGATGAGTTACAAGACTGCAATGACATTGTGTAAATATGGTAACACCTCGAGAAAAAAAAAAAAAAAAAAAAAAAAAAGAAACGTAAATATAACAGGTTCTAAAATTTTCAAGAATTCATAAGTTACATTTATTGTATACTTAAAATGAAAGTATGCCACATCATTGTTATGATATTTTACCAAAGAATTCATAGGTTACATTTATTGTATACTTAAAATGAAAATATGCCACATCATTGTTATGATATTTTACCAAAATTCATAAGTTACATTTATTGTATAATTGTAACTTATTGTATAATTAAAATGAAAGTAGGCCACATCATTTTTATGATATTTTACCAAAGTTTTTTAGGACTTTTGTAAGTCATTGCAAAATGAAAAATATTTTCACATTGTCAAGAGTATGCATGTTCATGTTTTTGGGAGAACTTTGCACTACCAAACAGTGGAAGTTTGGTAATAAACAAAAATAAGAGAACAATTATTCTGTTAGCCAGTCTAATTTATGTTGCTTCCAACACATTCACTTGCAAAAATAAAATTGTGGCACAATTCTCTACTACCAAAATTGTTAGCTGTCTCAAAAAGATATGATTCAATGGGTAAAAATGGTGCATTTTACATTATAACTATAATAAATTGGTTCTAAAGTAGGTACTGTAATACAATACCAGGTGATATTACTTGTACACCATGTATAGACAAAATAATGTCACATTTGTACACTGTGAACAGCACTGGTACATGGCATATTTGTGTTGCAGTCTTGCTTCCATGAGCAAACAAAATCCCTCAAAATTTAAAACTTTTCCGGTAATATTGGTTGGACTGAGATGACGGAGGTAGTGCATGATGAGGTGGAGGCCCAGGTGGGTGACTGGGTGGAGCTTGTGGGGGTGTTGACCACTGAGTTGATGTGTACTGACTGTCATACTGTGGTTGACTCCCATATGTAGTGGGTGGTGGAACAGTAGGTGCTACATTTGTGTATGGAGGGGGAGGAACATTAGGATTTGGGGGAGGTGGTGCAGATGGATTGGGAGGGTATGTGAACTGAGGGGTCTGGGTTGTGTATGGAGTAGTGAAAGTAGTTGAATAAGAAGGTGGCGGTTGTGTATGGCTGGGAGGAGGCTGTGTGTGAGCAGGGGGTGGACTTGTGAAGTTATGAGTCGGGGGAGGATGAGTTGGGGGTAAGTGGGGTGGAGGGTGTGTAGGAGTAGAATGCTGGAAGGTTGAATGAGGGGAGTGCTCTGGAGGGTCTTGAATGGGTACAGTGATGAGGTTGGTTCTAGGTGTTGTCATCACGGGTATAGCTGATATATGATGTGTTGCTCCTTGATGACTTGAAGGAGACTGGTGAGGTTGTGAGTGGGGACTGGTAAAGGTCCCTGAACCTTGCCGAGTGAATTGGGCAGGGTAAGGTTCACGATGTTCGTAATTTTCTTTTCCAACTCTAGGGTCTGTCATAGCTCTTGGATCTTGCCGTGTGTCACTCCTTGGATCTGCTCTCTGCTCCCGTCCTTCGCCCCTGGGATCTCGATGACTGATACGCTCCTCTTTGACTTCTTCCTTTGTATGACTACTTGTTCCTGGTACTTTCATGTGACGATGATCAATGTGAGCCTATGATTAGAATAATATATCTTTAAAACTCCTGCCCATCCCATTATCCTACACATGTAAAAAATAACTGATATTTTTGTACTGCACTTTCATCTTTTTATCTCTTCTAAAAAGTTGATAATTACACTGTATAGTACTTATACCTTGACTGCTAGTGCTACTATTATTACCACACAGTATTTCATTATTTAATGTGATTCTTTCTTATGTAATGTTGATTCTATGATCATATTTACTATAACAATAATTTCAGACATTATGACAAAATTTTCAACATAAAAACGAGTTTCATGCCTTGTAATGCTCTAAAAGCTAGGAAATTAGACTTTGCCATTCAAATAAGGCCAAACTATGCAATGACAGTTAAAGGTTCAAAGAAAAAATTTGAATTAGTATCTTCACAAGTTTTCAAATTTCATAAGAAACATTAACTCTACAACAATCATACCAAACCATACTTTAGCAGTGTGGTTTATGTACTGTTAACTCTGCCTTCATAACAATAAATTTCCTCTAAATACTCAAGCCTCAAACTTTTTCAGGGCCAGTAACAAATGCATATCTGAAATAGCCCTCGTACAACTTTATGCACAATAAAGACCACAGGTAAACACTGTAAAACCTAACTGTCTTCTATTTTCCAAAGTATGGTCAAAGGTCTTAATTATGTTTTCAATGTGTATGGCTATTTGGAGAGGGTTATAGGAAATAAGGTGACCACGAGTTAAATGACAGAACCTACTTATCCAATATGAAACACAAACACATGCACAGGTACTCTTCAGTTTCTTTATTATGAATAGATATTCTATCTTATTACTAAAACAAAGAAAATAGTGTCATGATAAAGGAATGCTAGATATTCTGTCTTATTACTAAAACAAAGAAAATAATGTCATGATGAATGAAGGCTTATTGTAAATACCTTGTAATAGTAAATGTCATACCTGTAAGTCTCGCTGTGAGAGATATGTTCGCTTACAAACAGCTTTATTTATAGTGTATGTGCACATGAAAACTGTTCCAAGCCCTGTTTGTTCTACTCGAACAACTCTCTCCCCACATCGTGCACAGACGCGGTCTTCTCTTCGAGCACAGCACAAGCAAAACACATGCTTACAAGGTATCTGAAATAAGGAAAACTATCATGGATAATAATTCTTATTATACTAAAAATGCATTTTCCGTTTGCTGTGGAATATCTCATATATGTTCAGGTATCCAGGTAAAGAAGTAACCTAGGTACCACACACATACACATGTACTATCTTTCCTCTTTGTAAGGGCACTTCCCAGCAGACTAATTGACTCAAACCAGCCTGTCCTGTTGTTAGAGCTTTTTCTTATTACTCTTTGTGAAATGCAGTCAACATAAGATCAAAAATATTCTCTGAAATCTCTTGGGACAAAGATTCAGAGATGGCTGTGGTGTTGAAGAAAGGAAAAGGCGGTGCAAAGCTGAGAGGTGTATCAGATGGCAGAAGCTGCTTTACTGCTTGATGGAGTATGAGAAGTGGTATATGTACTAAACACATGTGAGTTTTATAAAAAAGTGAATTATACATTAACCCATCATGTACTTCCCTTTACTTACATGCATCAAGCCTTCCTTAAGTATTGCATTAATGAAATATAATTATAAAAAAGAATATTGAGGTGCACTAATGCACTGAAGGACTAATTTCTCTTTGCAACTTAGTTACTTATGTCCAGCTACTTCTTAGTTTGATTTTCCCTTAGATAGGTAATACCCAACAAGTCAATTAGGGTATGGAGTAAGAAACTTACAAGTAAAAAATAATGGTTTGTATCCAAGAGGAAAAGTTGCAAAAAATTACAGTATGGTCATACAACGTGGAAATCTCAATTTTTTCATTTTGGTTGGACTGTACCAAGAAGGGAGGCAATGAAGCAAAGAGATGTCTACTGTACTTCAATGGTATTAGACTTCTTGGAGAAAAGTGGAACTTCTGCTTCACCAAGCCAAGAAAAGACTATGATATGGGGGCTACCTTGAGGGACTGAATTCCCAGAATGAATGACCTGAGCAGAAAGACCACTTCCTTGTGGCAAAAACTACTCAGCAACCTTAAGACAATACTGTGGTACATATACGATCTTTGCAAAATATCAAGGTATCTTCAAAAACGGTCAAAGAGAACTTTAGATTTCTGACCAACATCTTCGTGAGAAAACACACTTCAATATTAACATTATAAGCCCAAAGTGAATAACCTAAATATAGCAAGTGTACAAAGCTCACGGCTGCTTTAAAATGACTTCAGTGTCTGCTAATTTATATCTAAAATACTGTAATATTAGTTTAGTAAAAATCACACAGAATATGGCTGAAATGGGATCACCAAACTAGAAGAAGCATCTAATTCTGTCCACACTAATAGTGCCATTAATGGGAATTTATATAACCTTTCACTAAAATTAACTTGTGCAACAAATGACCACTGACAATTGAGACTTACCATCCTCCCATATATCAAAATAGGCTTGTTACATGAATCACAAATGTGTATCCTTGGAGAAAGCACCTTTTCTCCAATGAGATTCACAGGATGATCCCACGTGAGCCGAAGCATGGGAGCAGGAGGGCCCCTGTCCAATGTAGTAAAAGTGGGCGCTTCAAGAGATGAAATGTCACAATCCTGGTCATCTGTAATTAAAAACATCACAAAACAAGTGACTCTAAACATCTAAAACTATTAAAAAATTATCTTTTTCTATTTATAATGCCAAGTAATTTACATCAACAAAAATCAGCACATTAAAATTTGGAGAAACTGTCTGATGATTATGATGATGATATAAGAATGGTTGCTTAGGTTTTAAAAAAATATTCTGAAAAATTATTAACTATGACAACATAAGACCTGAATCATCCACAAAATTATAACAATGTTGATCACTTTGCTTGAGCACTAATAAATAAACGTTTAAGCTTCTTGATACACAGTGGCTAGTTAAAGTCAGCACACCGTGATTAAAATTTCTGGCTGTTAAAAGTGGACTGTGAATCCCCCCACGGCTAGGGGTTCCTGTTTCACCCACCACAAAATTCATAATACTTCTGCCCTGGCTAAGAGATGTGTGCTAATTGGAAGGGAAGGTATGAATGTGATGTAGACTTGGTTTTGAATCTTCTACCATGGCCTACATCATTATGAACAAATTTCACTCTTGTTTCGATAATTACTCAATGAGGCTTAACAATGATGGATTTGACATTACTATGTATTTGGTTTCCTTATTAAACAGAACTTGAAACTTTAAAATGGCAGACTGACAGAGGCAGCTACAGCAGTCTAAACTATTTTTGAATGCTACATTCCTAAAATGGCAGAATTCTACTCTAATTACATGTGGTGCCTAATCTGTCAAGATACGGATTTTAATAATTAACAATGGGTCTGAGGAAATTACTTAAACAATAAAAATAATAAAATCATGATCACTTTGAAATATGTTTTCACCATAATGAACAAGGTGAATGCATTGTCAGCTGAGACATTTCCCTTATTATTTCCAGCAACTTGATTCTGCCTACGTCTTTAAGCACAACTTGATTCTGCCTACGTCCTTAATCACAACTTGATTCTGCTTACGTCCTTAACCAAGTACAAGGGTATTGGTGGAAGTAATGTTTGTAACATCTTACTGTAATTTCAAAACATGCAATTCAACTGGAAACTAGCATTATTGTATAAATTTATGAATCTAAAAAATCTTATATTGTACATAAACACCAATTCATAATTCAAAACATACTTTCTTTGAAAACTATTGAGCTTAAAACAACATTTCAATATTCTACATGGATTTTGTGTTCACACATTACAGTACTGTGTGATTTTGAAAGTGATGTGCAACAAATGGGATTTAGACTTACAATGCTTTGGTTTTGGTGCTTCATTCTCATCAGGTTGAGGCTCCTCCTCCTCTTCTTCACTTTCTATCTAGAAAAAGTATTCAAAAGATGATGTTAATAACAGTAAATATAAATTCCTGAAAACTTAAATACATTACGCTGCAACAAAACAATGTAAACTGACACCCTGCAACAGAAAATTCAGCATATTTGTGATAGAAGTGAGTGTTTCTCCTAGTCACCCTTACCACTCTGTCTTATGTATTGTTAGATTCTTATTAATCTTACACATCAGCAGTGAATGCGTAGCCTCCAGATATCTGCTACCCATAGCAATTTCTCATTATCTTGTATGCAATGTATACAAATATTATGCAGTTATCTTTTGCCTCCTTTGGTACTTCTGTACAGTACCCCCTTATTCAAAAGTTTACCTTAGTGCAAGCATCCAAGATATAAAAATATTTGAAACATACGAAGTCCATTATTTATATTTTACTCTCAACTGGTCAATTTGTGTAGTCTACTGCAGTACCATTCCTCACTTCTACCAAGCATGAGGGTCCATCATGCTAATTTGACAAAACTTTTAAAAGACTAGTTGTTTTTACTGTATTATTCTGGACCCCTGAGAAGCACATACTTTTGAGGAAGGCAACTTTACCTCACAGCCTGTTGAACACTTGAGAGGTCATGAAATTGCTGAAACACAGGGTTGAGAAGTAGTCGGATAAAACAGCAACCTTACAACTTTGAGTGTACATGTATCAGGATGGTCCAAGTTTCCCTTCTAGATAAAACTAAGCCATCAAGTTCCTGCATGGAATCTACCTAGTAAACAGTGGGCTCAGAGCAATCATTATTTTCCATCCTCTGGTTCTCCTGGAAACCATCACCATAAAGTTCCTCCTGTTACCCCAAACAGGGTGCATGTGTAAATCCCAATTCCACCTCACCAGCATCCCTGCCTTTCTATACTCGCTGCAGGTATTCATATTGGGACTGTGAACCTAGAAAAGCAGCAGTTGGACTGATGTGATAAAGTCCTGTTAAATTATAATCACTGTTTTTCCTCTTTCAGCATTGTCATTGATGTACTGCTACTTGTGGGAAGCCCAAGAGTTGCTGATGCAAATGTCACCAACTGCTCGAACTTTCGAGAATTTAACTATTATCACATGGTACTGTGACTGCTCTATATGAAAATGCAGTCTTACAATGCAAAAATTTCATTGATTTCAATACTGCTAACCACTTTCTCTAAGTAGGCAGTTTTTCTGATCTTAACCATGTAAGCAGATTGGCAAACAATATAAATTTTCACAATAAAATTTATTACTGTATTTGGATACTTACCTACTGTTAAGACAGCTTATATCTCCTTGTCTAATTGGCATGGAAATACAAGCTACCTTCAACAGTAGGTAAGAGTCATCCCAAATAAATGAGGTTTGTAACTTATTCAATAACTAAACTGATTAAGATTACAGGCAGTCCCCAGTTTATGACAGGGGTTCTGTTTTTTACGCCGCATTGTAAACCGAAAAATCGTCCAAAATCGTCAAAAATCCAAAGAAAACCTTACTTTTAATGCTTTGGGTGTATTGAAAACAATGTAAACTGCATTTTCATTGAGTTTTTCATTAAAAAAACCTCCAAATTTTTATTATTCTGCTGTTTGGGCCATTTTCTTCCGTCGGATCGCTGCACGGCGTGTTGTAACCCCAGAACATGCATTAAGTAAATCAAAGTAATTTCTGATGAATATATTTGAAAAGCGTCGTAACCTTGGAACGTCGTAAGCCGGACTCGTCGTAAACCGGGGACTGCCTGTACTGTTTTACTAGGAAAAGAAAGTTCTTCAAAGTTCAAATAACAAACCAACTTCAAACGGTGATTACTCAACATATTTCCCATTTTACTGTCACCTAAAGTTGATGAATATACACTTGTTTCACACTGATGTAAACACTATGTGATTTCTTCCAAAATTAAACATAATTTACATGGGGAAAAACAAAGATAACAGTCCACCACTATTTAAATTGTAATACTTGAAGACTACATTATTACTGCAGAAAAAGAGAAAATGTAATAAATAACAAACCTTATTTCTTCTATTGACCCTCAGCCCCCTTGGAGGTGCTCTAGCTCTACCTCGTGGCCTTCCTCTCCCTCTTCCACGGCCGCGGCCACGTCGTTGTTCTTCATATTCCATTGCTGTGGAATGTAAACAACCTTTATCTTTGTAAATTTCATTAAAACTACAATAGGGTTTTTAGCATTACTGTATATTAAACAGTGTGATTTCAAGGTAGGGTATAAACACACTGTGCTCTATTAATGTTGACAACATGGGAAAAAAATATTAATAATGCATACACTTCAGGAATTTGATGCACTTCTCAATACAGTGCAAGTTAAGGTGAGCGCAAGAAAGAGGTAGTTCATATGAAATAGAAAATTCAAATATTATACAGGGTGGGGATTTGCAAAAAACCGGTGGTTTAGCCTACTAGAAAGAATAAAACCCACACCACCCAAAAGGTAATACTGTAACAATATTAAAAAAAGTACACTAATCTATAGATTCTAACCCAACCCCTCCTTCCTAACTTGTTATACATTGGCATAGCAAAAGTAGCCCCTCTTAATCACTAGCAATGGCTGGGGAACTCTCTTCAAGTTTTCAGACAGGCTAAGCAATCAGGAAAATATATAATGCTCAAGTTTAATGTTCTTGATGAAAAATTAATTTTTTACACAAACCTAACATCATTCTTGTAATTATTACCTAAGCAAAGGTAACCCAAGCCTATAGGATACCACTGCAATCAATTGTCCTTCTTAGCTAAAAGTAAATTATGTGGCCTCTTACTGAGGCAAGCCCACAGACTATACAGACTTCCCATGGGCTTATCCTAAATTTTATTAGGAGTACTGTACCTGCATTTCTGTAGGTAGCATTAACCTTGATACTGATGTTACCCATAATTAGTTTTTACAATCTAAACTCACCCATCCTTGCCTAGCCAGGGATTTTAGCTAAGACCTAAGGCACTGTTATGGTACTACCAGAAGTTGGGCTGATTATCTTAAATACCAATGACTTCAATAGTATTTGGGTATTGGTAAAAATGTGCTAATCTTCACATAAGGAGGTAAATTATTACCTGACAAGTGTCAAGACACCTACAGTATATATTAAGGCATGACCCCAGAATTTCAATATATCACTGATGGTCAAAAATACTTTGAGAAATTTAAATATGATGGAAAAACAAATTCCAAAAACAGCTAAGGGTGAAAAGCGTGCACCTTTACTAACAATGCCAGGAACATCAAAAGACCCACACGTATATTTTTGAACTTTCTGAAATTAAGCTAAGAAGGATAAGCTAAGTTAGGGGGTCCAAGGAGAAAAGACTACCTGAACGTACCACAGCCACACTTTTTATCAAAGGTTAAAAGGGGTCTGGGGAGGAAAGGGCTCTCAAATTAGGAAGGTTATGGTGTATTAATTTAAGGTAGGATGTATCCCTGTGGTAGAGTTTCCACATTTTAGCACAAGTTAAAGGGGGTTGGACAGGATATGGAATATTAGTTTATTTTATATAATTTGTATCACTATGCTTACTGACATGAACTAGAAAGCTATTTTTTCTTAACTAGTTCACTTGTGTTATAAATATATTTCACTACTCTTGTTGGTACTGTACTATTCCTTGGTTTTTGGTTTTTCACAATGTGGTGCCCATTATCATTTTTGGATTAATGCATAAGAGTATGAAAATAAATTTGTCTTGGCCAAGCAACAATGGTTAAAGATGCATAACACACAAGATAAGTGATTAGACAAATAATGTTGTTCATGCGATTTGCAAGAAGATAATTTTTTATATTATTACATGCTCAAGACTATCAGTAGCAATGTAATTCAGTACTTCTTATACAGCAAAATACTCTAGTCCCAAATGAAGTTACTTTGAAGAAGATATTAACCCCTCTCTTTTGCTTGCATAATATAATGCGACTAAAATGAATATTCCTACAGACGCATTCAATTTAATGTGCTAAGTTTTGTTTATTTCTTTGTAATTACAGTACAACTTTTACTGCTAACAACACATGAATGTTTCCCAAAACGTTTGTGATATTCAGCCAATCATATGACTCATTTTATGTTTATCCAGCAGAAGGCATTACTAACTTCTGTACAATTTTTGGTTCCTTTACCTATGGCTGTGCTATCTTTGTCTAACATGTACTGTACTGGCTTGGTGCCCCTAAAGTTATTTTCCTATCTTTTAAGAATAATGGCATCTCTTTGCAATTTCCCACAAAAGGGTCCTTTTGCTTTCCTTGAAGAGTCATTTCTGAAGGTTCTGGAAGGTCCTTGTATCCAAAATTAGGATTCTAAGACGATCTCATTACAACTGTAGCAACAGGAAGAATGAATATGGTTTGACCTCTCTGTGATTATGATGAATTAAACATCTCCATCACATATGTTTAGCTAACCCATTACAACCCTTCAAAGGCTAACTATATTTAGGGCCCAGCATGGTTCTTGGATTTGCTAGGACTCAGTAGGACTTGACAGCAGCAGGAACATCCTAGATTAGACTACATTAGGGAAGGTTAGTTACCACGTAACCTATCCCTACAATTAACTTTTTCAATCTCACTGCCAAAAACCTGGGTTTCCCATCATGGTCCCTCATTATTGTTAGCAACAGGCCTAGGGTTGTAACGGATTAACCAAGCATTCACATTAGCAATGAATGTCACAACTGGTCCCTAAACCTTTCCTTGTGAGAATGACCATATTTGCTAAATAGCAGCATTAATTTTCAGTAAATATGCCCCCCAGTTGAACTTCACTTTTCCAGAGGTCTTGTATACCTCACAATGTTGGACTGTAGAACAGACTCCCTCAGGATGTTTTTCACTTGTAACCTCAAACATTCAAGCAAAGATGCAATGCATTACTAACATAAAACAATTTCACCTTGTATCTTAAATAATTTATCTATATTTTAATTTATTAAATTTTTTTTTTTTAATAATTGATCTTTTATTCTGTGTTACCTATTATCTTCTGTAGTTTCTTTCAAATGAACACCTTACTCTTTGGAAGCTTGAAATAAAGTCAATGGCCCCTATAGGCTTGTTCCTTATGAGTAAGGTTTGCTTTCTGAATAATATAATTTGTCAAAATCACTTAGCCTTAGCCGACTAACAAAAAAATTGAAGCAAGCCACAAACTTGGCCTATCTTACATCTGCAGAGGCTTGGTCAAGATTTAAAAAATGTGACAGATTTAATATTTTCTACAACTGGTGAGATATGGTTTTTCTAACCACTGTAATGTGGGGGAAGAGGGGGGTGGGGGTGGGAAATGAGTTAAAACCAAAGACACACTTAACTTAACCTACCTTATGTAACCTGACCAAAAAGGTATGGTTTCTCACTGGGGTTCCTTCACTCATTTGTCAGGATCATATCAAAAACTGTCAGAAAAACCATACTTTACTAGTTTTAGAATACATGCCATTGTTATCAACTAGCCTATTTCGATCATTCTTTTCATGACAACAGATAGGTTATGTCATTTCTTAGCTACAAGGGATGAAGAAAAAAGTAAAAACTAATCATGAAACTGAGTGGAAATTTTATGATGCCACCACATAACACATGACAAAGCAAACAACTTTATGTAACATTAACCTATTAAATAATAATAAAAGAGAATGTTTAGACTGGTGCAAAAAAAATAATTGTGCAACACTGCATGTGCAACTGCGCAGTGACGTCATGAGCTACTGCAAGTGGTCCGAACAGGAAATGCAATTGGTATAAACAAAGAAAAGAAAAATGACTGAAATTGGTTGCAATTATACAAAAAATAAGTAAAACTTGAAACTTACTACTGCGGCCTAAGCACCCTTCCAAGTTTGGTAACTTTCAATTTACGTGCAATATGGGCATTGTGTTTACCCTAGTACCAGCCCCTTGGGGATGAACATAAGACATAAAACAATGACAGAAAATAAACAACAAATACACATAAACAAAAACATGACCAAAAGATGATTAATATTTCGGTCGCTGACTGGCAGGAACCAGGCCGTGGTACTGTTTCAAGTTTTACCCAAAAAAGCTCTGCAGGGCACCAAGTTCAGCGCCCGCCCCTCAGCGATGAACATAAAACATACATAAGAAAGTAAATTTCTGAAATTATCTTGGCAAGTTTCTCAAATTCTCTCTCCTGTACTGCAATATAGGCCTATACACCCTTTTGAAAATTTACTAAAAAATTGTATTAATAAACGATATTTCTGTGTGAAGCTCTTCTGTGGAATTACCAAGACCATATCACAATTGGCTGCGAGGATAAGGATTACTATAAAACAACAGCCTAGGCCTATCATTGGTTTGATTTTGATAATTACAAAAATTTTTGCACGGGCTACAGGCTATGCCCAAAATACAAAAATGTCCGAAGCTCTACGGGAAAACTAATAATATAAGCGTCTGCAGTTGTGACATAAGCTAGCATTCAATACACGACAAACTATAGGCCTATTGCTATAACCTAGACTAAGCTGCGTAGGCCTAGTGTGGAGATTTTTGAAGTAGTTGGCGGGGGGGGGAGGGAGATACTGTCATTTATAACGCTATGCTAAAGCTTTAATTAGATTAACGTGGATTCGTTAATTAGTTTCTTACGAAAGGTCTAATTCAGCTCTGGCCTAGGAAGCTCACCGTAGCCTAGGGTTGGACTAGGCCTAATCGACCTTAAATGGCACTAAAAGACTACATTAGTTTTAACTAATCTTTTTTCATCTAATTTAGCACGAGGCGAACACAAAGGGCAACGAGAGGACAAAATGGACTTACTTTTCTTCATTGCGAAGGTCTAACCGGGAACACTTGTCAACTTTCAACAAACAGAGATGCACAGACTCGTCTAATTCCACTCCACAGAAAAAGAAAGCTCGCCTAAGTGCATAAGAAAAATATTTTTAAATCGTTAATATTAGGGACATCTATCATTCATATTTTCAAATTAATATATATGTAAGGTGTAGAACAATTTTGACGTTCACAATTCAGATATGGTACTGAAATGAGAAGGTTAAATAACAAGTATTTTCAAATCCTAAGAGGTAGCATATTATTCATACTACTGTTGTTAACAGGATGAACAGACGACAGCATTGTTAGATTGAACTAAATATTGAAAAATTCACTCTTGTAAATATGACATACGTGAACAAAAATCTTTGTAAACTAGCAAGATGTACAATTTCTGCATCTTACATGTATTTCAGTAATTTTGCACTTTCATTAAAGAAATGAAAACACGGACACGAAAGAAGAAAAAATAGTCAACAATTTTGAGCAGTTTGTAAGATAATAGTACCACCTTGTTTCATTTTAGTAATCATAAATTGTTCATGTTGTTAATCTTGACATTTTTAAGTCTTTTCAACCACGCTTTCACTAGATTTTCATAATCTCGCATCCTTTTTCTCATTTAGGTAAATGTTCGCACTGTAAATTTTCGATGTCTCTTTGGGAAGCTTATGCACTGACATACAGGTATATATATAATTCATAATATATTTATATATTATATACGTATATACATTACTTTTATATATATTATATATATACAATATATGTATATATATACATGTATATACATGTATATATATGTATAGTTTATTTCAGAAAATGATAGGAACCTTTGGCTGTAGGTTTGAGATGGGTGTGCAATAAAATCAATTAAGAAGAAGCATATTCAGGATAGAAAGTGTCTTTAGAGTGGTGAAGGTTGGAGAATGTCATTCTCAGTTTAACCATCATTGCTTCTCTTACTGTACTGTAGCGTTCTGTTTCACTTCATTACGATGAACGAGAACGGAACGTTGAGAGAGAGAGAGAGAGAGAGAGAGAGAGAGAGAGAGAGAGAGAGAGAGAGAGAGAATTATTTTCAGGTCTGGTAATCCAAGACCAATAAATAATTACAAATTAGGCGACCACATTGAAGTGCCAATGACACTTAGTCTTCCTCCCCGAATCGGAGAAATTCCTGCTGTACTAAAGGACTATTGACCTCACAAGAGATATGCCTCCCCTCACTCACCCCCAAAAAAACTCAAAGAATCACTAAAGTGACAACTCTTTCTTTGAGGTCTAATGTCACCCAAGATCTACTGTAAATCTCCCACAGTATACCGGATATGAGGCTATCGCAATATCACTGCTCAGCGTTATCAGAAATTACTCTTACAAGAGTGCAAATAAAAAAAAAAATGGTCTAAAACTTTCGAAAATGAAGAGGGCCACGGTGAAACTGGTAAATTCATGCGCAGGGTATGTGTATGAGGTTAATGCGCTGTTCAAGTGTGTGTGAAGGGATAAGAAGCTTTGAGGATTCTTTTGTATAGGTGGTTCACATAGGTCTCGACGTTACAGAGTTAGACGCGACATCTGCCGCTGTATTTGACATTTAGATCATCGGAGACAGGATGTGTGCTCTGAGATAAAGAAATCCCAGTTTTTCGTTGCGAAATCAAGATAAAAAGATCTGTACTTCTTGCAATATTAACAAAACTGTACCTTTTTCTGCTCTTCTGTCTATCACAAACTAGAATGAAAGGGTTTTAGAATTCATGAAATGCCTCTCCAACACTCAGAAACGGGAAATTATGACTTGGAAGCTTATCATTCGAAGACAACACTTGGATGGTATAAATCTGGCTCCACACCGGAGGATGTCCCGTGAACTAAGAGATAACCCTTTGTCTGTTAGTGAACCAGTCCTCACTCCTCCTTCAGACAGAGCAACAACTCAAAATACTCAAGGTAAGAAATCATCTGCTTATGCAAATTATTTGCATGTAAATAAGACAAGTATTCAGACGTGGATGTATACGCAAACTGAGTGACAGTGCGCATTCATTTCCAGCTCGGTGAAAAGTCAGATTGACAAATTTGCATCTATGAATCTGTAGTGAAATTGTAACCCAGGAACTTGTGCTGTTATAGTGGTGAATAGGTGCCGATTTCAGCTTCAGGTCCAACGATTGCATCTATTTTGCAAGCATTTAAATATCTGCAATGAATGCTTATTACTAAAACTAGCGATTTTAGCTGAAAACTGGATTTTGGAAATTATATATTTACCCCTATGAAAGTACAGTATAGTAAGTTCTTGTAATATAAATATGTACTTAAATACAAACATACCACGCACACACACAAAAGTTAACGGCAAAAGTTTGATTCAAAGTTGCTCTTGCAACAGCTAGTGCATGGGTTCGAATCTTGGGCAGGGAAACTCGTGTTTGATATATGATTCTCTATGAAGACAAACCCAGGGATTAGTAAATTATAATTTCTCATCATTATTTTTTCTTATCTGAAGTGGCTAGAGCCAGATGGGTAAAGCTTAGGTTTCTCAGAAAGTCTTTCCGGATGAGGTTGCTAGCCCCATACCCCTGTTTTCCTGACCCTAGCAGGTTATGGTACTATGTACATATTGGTGAAATGGAGAGATAATACATCAAATAAGGCATCTACAGTGAACCGCATTTTTCTGGTTCAAAGTTTGTACAAAAATCGTGTTAGTTATAAGATGTATCAAGGAACAATATTAAAATTATATTTGAAAATAATGATAGCTAAATTATATCAAATGACGTATAAAAACCTGCTTAATGAATTCGCGCAAATCTACTTCAGAAGATGAACCCTAGTCATCATGACCAAGCCCACAGGAGCCACCGACTTGAAATTCAGGCTTCCAAAGAACATGGTGTTCATTTAAATAGAAGTTACAAAAGGTAACAGGAAATACAGAAAGAAGAGGTCACTTATTAGAAAAAAAGAAAATAAATATGTAGCTTAATCGATCACGTTTTGACCCATTATCGAATATTAAAACAAAAATAATTTATTAGTAAGCAAAAAGTCTGCACAAAAATTTCAGGTATTATTGTGGTTATCGCCAAATTAATTTCCAGTCGCAAGTGAATTCAAAGTAATTAATCTGGTTATATGACAAAACGTCACAATAATAATATACCTCATGATTTGTAACTGCAAGTTAACACGATGAAACCTCAACTGCTTGATTCATTCATAAACTTGACAGTTGCTTGATTCATTCATAAACTTGACAGTTGCTTGATTCATTCATAAACTGGAGAGTTGTTGATTCGTTCATAAAACTGACAGTTGCTTTATTCATTCATAAACTTGACAGTTGCTTGATTCGTCCATAAACTTGACAGATGCTTGATTCATTCATAAACTTGGCAGTTGCCTGAGTCATTCATAAACTTGACAGTTGCTTGATTCATTCATAAACTTGGCAGTTGCCTCAGTCATTCATAAACTTGACAGCTGCTCGATTCACTCATAAATTTGACAGTTGCTTGATTCATTCATAAAGTTGACAGTTAGTTAATTAATTCATAAACTTGACAGTTGCTTGATCTATTCACAGACTTGACAGTTGCTTGATTCATTCATGAACATGAAAATTGCTCAATCCATTCATAAACTTGACAGCTGCTCGATTCATTCATAAACTTGATAGTTGCTTGACTCATTCATAAACTTGACGGTTGTTTGATTCTTTCAGAAAATTGACAGTTGATTCACTCATAAACTTGACGGTTGCTTGATTCATTCGTAAAATTGACAGTTGCTTGAGTTATTCATAAACTTGACAGTTGCTTGATTCATTCATAAAGTTGACAGTTGCTTGATTCATTCATGAACTTGACAGCTGCTTGATTAATTCATGAACTTGACAGTTGCTTGATTCATTCATAAACTTGACAGTTACTTGATTAATTCATGAACTTGACAGTTGCTTGATTCATCCATAAACAGTTGCTTGATTCACTTACAAACCTGACAGTTCCTCGATTCCTTCTTAAACTTGACATTTGCAGATGGACAAAGCCAGAGCTGCCAAGGAAGAGGCCGGATCCCGCGGCTACAAGATGATCATAGTCATGACAATCATTGCAAGCGTCATGCTGTACACGGTGGGCGCCGTCCTCACAGGCATCGCGTATCGACTGGAAAGGGGATGTGAGTAGAATTAAATCTCGTCATGATCATTCCGAATAGCTGTTTTATGTTGCAGTTGTTGTTGTTCTTAAACTTCCTCCTCTTCATCATCATCATCATCACTATTTTCATCTCAAGCATTGTTATATTTCTTTTATCAATAACCTGTTTTTTAACCACTGAACGGGATAAAAATATGACTGAGGTAAATTAATTCGCTAACTGGTGGTTAAGTAAAATTTGATGTAAAAACAGTTCAACAGCACCAAAATCGTTTCACATATAATCAGCACATAATGATATGGCATCATGAACACTTTTTCGTGCATCAAAAAAACTCAAAGATGAAAATTAGATATCCCATCACACATCCCAAAGTTTTAACTTCCTTAGACATTCTCCTCCTGTTTACGAACTTGAAAAGCCCCTTTGTAGCCTGGCATTCCTCGCTCACATTTAGATCTTTCATTTTGTGGTCACCATGCAGTAACATTTGCAGTCAACTCCCAGTACTCGCAGGGGATGCGTACCACTAACCTTTCCCCCGCCCCCTCCCACGCTGGGAATAGCTCAAATCCTCAAATACTTAAAATCCCTCTAAAAATGCTTATAATTGCCTATTTTGATAGTTCAAAACCAAAAAACCCTCTAAAAATGATTATACCGGAATATTTTAACTGTTTTATCACAAAAAATGCATTTAGTCACGAAAATTATATGAAAATACAGTAATTTGTGAATATTTCTCTATGAGAAATACCGCGAATAGGCGAATTTTCCGCGAATAATGTGTATAGATGTTCCACAGATAAATCCGCGAATACGCGAAGCTGCTAATCCGGAACCCCGAATGGGGGGTTCCACTGCACTCCCCAAAATACAAGTAGGATTTAATCACTTCCATATTTTCCACAATCAGTTGTACCATTCTTCATTTTATTACCAAACATCTACTTTCACTTTAAGCTCTACCACCCGCCAGATTTTTCTGACATTTTCTCCGTAAAATTTTTATAACATTCATCACTCTTTCCATGTTTTCCTTTCCTCTTTCATCTCTTGGTTCGAGTATGCCCTAACAGCTTTCTCATTATCCTGCCGATTGTTGCCTCATACTTCTCAAGACTTTTCTTCTTTAGGTCCCCCTCACTTAATTCTCATTATTGTGTTCCCACACCTTTAACTGTCCTTATTCCCCTGATTATACCAGCGTTTCTCTCCTTCACCTTACCCAGATTTCTTTGACAGTGTTTAATGAAATTGAAGACCTCAATACTCTCTTTCCTCCGCCAGACAACTGCACACGGGAGG
This sequence comes from Macrobrachium rosenbergii, assembly GCF_040412425.1. Taxonomy (NCBI): domain Eukaryota; kingdom Metazoa; phylum Arthropoda; class Malacostraca; order Decapoda; family Palaemonidae; genus Macrobrachium; species Macrobrachium rosenbergii. Next base: position 25,072,501 of record NC_089782.1, read on the forward strand.
GGTTGGGAGGGCCGGAACACTCCATGCTGGCTGCATACGGCTACAATAACGTGCTGGTCATCGTCGGCCCGAGTTTCATGGCCGCTGGAGGAGCCATCATTACCATCATCATCTTCCAGTGGTGCTTCTGCAGACCTGCCATTAAGGACTGAGCTGGGAGTTAGGCTTCCAGATTACTGGAACCAGTGGGTATGATACGAGGGGGGGTTTAGCAACCAGCAGGATATGATGAGATCTGTTGCAGTAATCCATTCACTGGTGGAATGCCCTTTTGTACTCACTTTCTATAACACTTCCACTTGGTTATCATCAATAAGTATACAGGTAATTATAGTGACATATTATATATATATATATATATATATATATATATATATATATATATATATATATATATATAAATTTTTAATGTATTTAAATGGATGACTATAAATACTATGTGTATACACACAAATATATATATGTATATATATAATATATATAGACATTATTTGTGTGTGTATATACAAACAGTATGTATAGTTATCCCTTTAAATACATAAAAAAAATTTATATATATATATATATATATATATATATATATATATATATATATATATATATATATATATATATATATATACATATATATATATATATACATGTATATACGTTCGTTTACAAAATTTGGGTTCAGTAATACTTATACCTAGTAATGGGACTGATGCGAACATCAACATGCAAATAGTAGTCCAGATTTTTGTCTTAAAATGAATTTTATATAATATATATATATATATATATATATATATATATATATATATATATATATATATATGTGTGTGTGTGTGTGTGTGTGTGTATAATATAATCAGATTTTACATCTTAAAATGAATTTTATATTATATACAAGTATATATATATATATATATATATATATATATATATATATATATATATATATTTATATATATATATATATATTTTATATATATATAGTATATATATTATATATGTTCATCAGTCCCATTACTAGGTATAAGTATTAATGAACCCAAATTTGTAAACGAGCAACATACTGTACTTACATGTAAAACATGTAAAACGTAAAGACGCAAAAAAAAAAAAAAAAAAAATTACAAACATATTTTGTCTTGTGTGTGTCCTCGTGAACTGACCAAGTAATTAGCTTCTCTATTTGAACTACGAAATTCAGATTCATTTTATTAAAGAACTGCAATTTGTTACCGAGTCTTCGATATGATAGGGATAAACACTGTATTATACCAAAGCTTTTCCATACTGCGTGCATGGCTTTAGACAGCAATCGTTATTGCTCCATACCTAAAATACGTCGTTCAGCGTGTACGGTTACTGTAATAAACATGGAAAACTCTGTTGTGTTTCCTTGGTTCCTTATATTTTCAAAGTCTATAAATAATATCCCTATGAGATGGAAATTCCTTGAATAATAATTTCACGATGCAGACTAAAAAATAAATTCTGAAAACTCGTTATCATCACATGTAAAAAACTTTTCGTCGCATTATGTTCCGTTTTCCTTCTTGTGCCAGAGCGAAAATAAATGTCCCCAATTTGAAATAAACTGGTTTATCGTATTCTGCGTCTGAATATACGAAGAATTACCTTGCAGTTTCTACTGGTGTTTTATTTGTATGTACTTGTGCTGTGTCATCCATCCCGCCCCCCGCCAACACACACACACACACACACACACACACACACACACACATAAACACAGGATTTACTTCATAAATACCTTTTGTAACGTACTGTTATCATCAATGGTCCACGAAAGAGAGACATACAGAAAAGACAGCAGGTTTATTTTGGTTTCTTGCCAATGGGAGCTTGGTTTAACCGAACGCCAACTATAAAATCACCAAAAACCAGTCTTTGAAACAGCAGTGTTCTATCCTGCTTGGTTTGTGGCTTACGAGCTGCTTTCATGAGCAAGAGCCCGTGCTGGCATATGGCACAGGGCCATGTTAATCTAAACAAAACTCCAGGTCGCATTATCACAATGCCCTCTTAACCTCTCTATTTCTTAACATCTTTTTGATACACTTTGTAGGACAAGTGTGTTGTACCCAAAAAATGTGAAGAAATCGAGAAGTTAAGAAGGCATTATGATTAACATAATTACACAAGTATCTGGTAAAAAGAAACCAGTAGAATCTATATATATATATATATATATATATATATATATATATATATATATATATATATATATATATATATATATATAAATTCACACCTCTGTAATACCGGTTTATAACTAAGCAGATTCGCATAAACCCTAAACAAGGACCCTTCGAAATCTCAAAGCACGTAAGGTAACGTCACTCATAGAATCCTGCCAAGGAATTACCGAAAGATTTGCCCTTGGAATTCCTGCCATCCTCACTTTCACGTAAAGACGGGCTACCGAGATGACTTGCATATTAATAGCACCATCACCACCTTCGTCAACTCATCATCTTCACCATCTCCGTCCGTAGCCTTGCATCATTATCGAATATCACTATCATCTACGTACTCTCCATCTCCAACTGTTGACTGTTACTGATGATGATCATGATGATAACGTCGGTGACCATCGTCGTTGAGACGCCAATTTAAACTATTAGATCAATCTGTTTACGATAAACGATTTTACCTGCCAACTAAGATGGTTTTCAGGCCTCGCTTCGACCCATGACCCCTTTTTACAGGGTGGTCAAAGTTTGCGTCAATTTTCTAATTTTGTTTTACTTTTTGTTTCAACCTGTGTTCATCGGCCAGTCAGCGCCATGGAATGAAGGGATGAATATTAATAAAAGTAGGCAAATCTTTCCTCATTTCATGTGGGCAAGGTATTCAATTGTCTGTTCTCATTCACCTAACATCTTTAAGAGTCGAGAGAGGTTATTCTGTGTGATTACTACTACGAAAGTACGAGAGGTTATACTACTACTACTACTACTACTACTACTACAAATAATACTAATAATAATAATAATAATAATAATAATAATAATAATAATAATAACACATAATAATAACAGTATAATCCATGATCTGTAATCGGTAACATAAAAAAGAAAACGAAGTCTCGATCCATTGTTAAAGAAAACGGAAATCTACTCGTTACTACCGAAGATTTAAACCCATACATTATTTCGGTAAAAGATTTAAACTCAATAACAGTTATCTAGACCAAGAGGTTCGTTAAGGCAATTCTGTCATTTAAGTCCTAGGGATTCATTGCAGCGCAGTCATCACAGTATAACAAGGCCACCGAAAACAGATCTGTCATTTGCAGTTTGCTGAGCTGCGCCCATGACTAAAGGTATTTTGTCATTTGAAAGTAACCTAAAATAAAAACTGAACAGGTAATCGATTTGTTTGATGATTCTGTATTGCAGCTAGCCACATTTTAAGACAAGGCCAAAGCCGTACAAAACAGATCCAAAGGAGAATTTTGTCATTTCCTAGTTTAAAATCTCGGTATACACGCCAAGTTATGTATGAGCAGCGGTCTTTAATAAAGTAGGTGAATTAGGTGAATATAGATCATATATATATATATATATATATATATATATATATATATATATATATATATATATATAATATATATATATATATATATATATATATATATATATATATATATATATATATATGGTCTACATGTATGAATGTACAATGTATAAAACTATACATTCTTGATAAAAGTAGTGAATACAAAAAGGGGATAAATTTAGTAAATATAGTGAATACAGAATTTAGGCTAAAGGCCAAGCACTGGGACCTATGAGGTCATTCAGTGCTGAAACGGAAATGGACAATTAAAGGTTTGAAAGGTGTAACAGGAGCAAAACCTCGCAGTTGCACTCTGAATCAATTGTTGGGAGAGGGTGGAAAGCTACATGGCAGAAGGAGAATATGAAAGGAGGTACAGTAAAAGGATCGAAAGGGGTTGCAGCTAGGGGCCGAAGGCACGCTGCAAAGAACTTCAAGTAATGCCAACAGTGCACCGCATGGGGTGCACAGACGGCACTAACCCCCTACGGGGTAATTATAGATGGTAATTAGTTCGTTGCTCCTGGGACGAGAGGATTGAAGAAGCGAAGTGATTTAAACCTCATTAGGAAGCTGATGGCATTAATTAGCACTTGAGTGTAATCATCATCATCATCATAAGTAACGTCATTATCATAATCGTCCCTATTACCATCACCTGTGGCACGGAGGGAGGTCGCTGGCATCCATCACCATCATGTTCCATCCATCATCATCATCTCCTCTTCGGCCTATGCCATGCCCTCGGTCTGTCAAACTCGATCAAGCATCTAATGACCCTTCCATCCCTCTCGTGGGCCTATTGGGGACATTCTAAGTCAAAAGAAAAGACAAGAAGTTCTGGCTACAAATGATAGCACGAATAATAATGATGAGAGTAAAAATAAAAATTCTTGACAATGATTTGAACATGAACAGAGAAATTGGAAGCCACGAGGGTTGTATTCTATCGCCAAACACTTGAAATAGTTTATCTTTGAAGTTTGAGCCTTGAACAATTGTTGGTTTTAAGAGCAGTGATAAAAATGAATTATTATTATTGTTATTATTATTATTATTATTATTATTATTATTATTATTACATTAATAAATAAGTTTATCATTACCATTATTGTTATTATTATCCTCATTAATCAACTGCCAATTAAACTTCCACTCGACAGAATGCATGTCCAAAAACAAAATAAATAAATAAAAAATATATGAAATACACACACACACACACACAAAATTTACGACCCATCAGGCAAAGGGTGACGCTTCATACGACCCGGAGCGAGAGGCGAAGAGGAATATTCACTTTCACAAAACAAACAAACTCGAATTCCACCTGATAAAAGGAATAGGTGGCCTCTCGCCGAAAATATTTCCAGAACAGGCAGGAAATGTCAGTCGCCGACTCGCCGATTCTCCCCGACAGGCGCATTTGCAAGTTCCTTTACGCGGATGATGGATTACCTCGAGATTCTCACGGTGAATATTAAAATTTGAGCGGTGTTCTTTTTTTTCTCGTTGGTCGCCATATTGTATTAGGGTTTATTTTTTTTTATTTTTTATTATCCGGGGTTACCTATCGTGATTTAGCCGGTCACGAATTATTATTATTATATATCGATTATTCTTTAGAGAGAGAGAGAGAGAGAGAGAGAGAGAGAGAGAGAGAGAGAGAGAGAGAGAGAGAGAGAGTTGCAGGAGGACTTAGATTCCTGTTTAAGATGGTAAAATAGTAAATGATATAAGTGAATTACGATACTGGTTAGAATATTAACAGTTACATATCAGAAATATTAAAACATTATGATCATCAACAGTACTGTCTACTGTACATGATTTCTATGCATCGCAAAATTCAAAATTATAGTTTGATATACAAAATTATAATTACATAGATAAACGGATAGATAAATAGATAACAAAAACATTATTAACATATTATGATATTCATCTATGGAACCACAAATTCAAAATTATAGCTAGACAGATAGACAGATAGTTAAATAGATAGATAGATAGATAATAGATAGATAGATAGATAGATAGATAGAATAGTTAAAAAGATAGACAGACAGAAAAATAGACAGATAAAAAAATAGTTCAATAGATAGATATAGAGAAATAGATAGATAGATAGATAGATAGATAGAAAAAAATAGATAGATAGAAAAATAGTTAAATAGATAGATAGAAAAATAGATAGATAGCTAGATAGAAAAAGTTAAATAGATAGACAGATAGAAAAAGATAAACAGATAGATAAATAGATAGAAAAAGTTAAATAGATAAATAGATAGATAGACAGATAGATAGATAGATAGGTAGACAGACAACAAAATAGTTAGATAGATGGGTTAATAGACAGAGACAGACAAAGACAGACTTATGAGAAAAACTATCAGTTTATGAAGAACTGAGCTTCCTGTTCTTAATTCTGCACCACAATGAAGCCAAGCAGCACTGAGTCCGGTTAGCGCCTGTGTGGGTGACCATGAATGAATGCCAGACGCCATACGGCACGCAGTAGGCTTCTTCAGTGACCATCTGTCAGGGCATGGGGCTAGCGACCTCATCCTAAAACTCACTGCACATAAACTCAGGTAACGAGTCACAATGATGCCTGGGAAGCCAACAGAGTGAATTTAAGTGAATTTTAAAGAGTGGAAGTTGAGATAAATTAACGTATTTTCTCCTTTTAATTTGATTGACTTATGAACACAAGTATATTTATAGCATCGATGGTTTTAGTCGTTGTTGCAACGCTAGAATACATAAACAATTCAATGAATAGTTATGATAGGAAAGTGCCGACATTTCTGCTAAACGCTAATTGTGAGTCCCAAAAAATATAAATATCTGTACCTTTTTGTACAAGCAGGCGTCACCTCTGAATTAGTTTTGAATTCATGAACGATTATCAGAAAGAAAACTGCCTTGAAAAGAACATAAATTTATAAAAATATATATAAAAAATCCACACATAAAATGGGTAATAAAATGAATTCGGTCCTTACCTCTGTCGCAATGAAATAACTATAGAATATCGATACATGACGCAGGAAAGAAAACTCGATTATTTATATTTGAAATACTAGTCACCTCAAACTACTATAATTATAACGCTAACATATTTCATTCATTAGAAGTCACTGCGAGTAATATATTAGAGCTGGCAAAGTGATGGAAAAGTTCAAGAAAGTGAAAATATAATTCCTGCCTGTAATGTTGAAGGTCGAAACGGCAGAGCTGAATACTAATTTTTTTGACAAAATGGTCAAATGCTTATTAATAAGGTAATAAAAACATATTCATTCATGCTTTGAAGGTCGCGTGGTAAAACTGTCTGTCGGTTTGTAAAGACGGGAATATATATATGTTATTATATATATATATATATATATATATATATATATATATATATATATATATATATATATATATATATATATATATATATATATAAAGGTCTATATGAACACAAAACAGGCATTATGATATGCCATTTTCCTCTCCAAAATATTCAACAGCGATATTTAACTCATTTAATTTCCTATCTATTTTTAATTTATTGATTTTTGTACCTATATTTACTGCCATTCTTATGTACTTAAGTTTTTTTTCGTATAAGGCCTTCATCATCTATGAAGAATCGCTAAGCAAATTTCGTGCCTTTTTTACCCTGAGTCATAATGTGTTGTTCTTAATTAATATAAATAGTTGCATTAAGAACACGAACCTTAATAAATGAGCGTGTTTGCATATGCAGATGTAACCCAACAAAAGTCCTGCCAAGAAGATTATATATAATAATGAAGTTCAACACTACGATTCTCCTCACATGAAGACTGACTGCCGCTCTTTCTCCTTCAGAAAACGCCCCGGGGAGATAACGGGGAGATATGTGGAAGTAACCTTGGAAAAGCGGCGAGTAAACAAATTTAACAGCCTTATTAAAGAGCCAAGCTCTTTGCGTGTATGTTGAACAAATATGGCTGCAATTCTCTGGACAAGGTGTGCAACCCTAAATGGTTGTCCCTTGTCCATATGCGGTGGCTGTCTCTCCCCCTAAACCAAACCACCACCCTACCCCCACCACCCGGGCCTAAAGTTAATTTCTCGGGTGTACCAACTTGAAATTCTTTTTGTCGAAACTATTTGTGAATGGAGTTCCTTTCTTTTACAGTGGTAAAGTGCTTGACACTAATGCTTTCTCTCTCTCTCTCTCATAGAAGCAATCATACTTCGGTAATTAAGAGTACTGTAATCATTAATTGAAAGACCATTTGTCTACCGTCCACCGCTGTGTTTAATGGATTACAGTTCTTTAGCAAATAAACTTCAAATTTCTTGCCTTGTCATCGCTCGTAGATTCTTCGAGGGCTTCAACATTACCTACGAAATATTTTGTTAACTATTTTAAACTTCAGTGTCTCCTGAAAACTTTGTTTCTGTCAGTTAGTATATATATACATACACATATATATACATATACATATACATGTATATATATCTATGTATTATATATATGATGTATATATATATATATATATATATATATATATATATATATATATATATATATATTATATATATGATGTATATATACATATAGTTATTATATATGTTATATATATATATATATATATATATATATATATATACATACAGTATATATGTATGTGCGTGTTTGTGTGTTTGGGTGTATGTGTGTGTGTGTGCTTGCGTGTGCATGCATAGCTAGTTTTATGTTAGTCTCCCGCATGCGCGTAATCTAATAATATATGCCTGTACATACAAAATGCATTTAGACACAGACAATACCGCACGTTACGGCGAAAGTATAAAACAATACCCAACCTTATCCTGTTTAGGAGATTCAATAAAATGTGAAAGTATTTGGTAAAGAAAATAAAAAAAAAGAAACAAGGGAGCCTCGGGTAAATCCTAATCCGGCTTCATAGTTTTTAGCAAATTGGCCGGATAACTTCATCAGGTGCTTTGTCGAATCGTTCGTTTGTGTGCACAGGAAAATTATACGAGTTGAAGGATTAACGTAAGAAGAAAACATCAATAAACAGAAGGATTGGCGGTTTATATCCTGTTTATAATAAGATATATATATATATATATATATATATATATATATATATATATATATATATATATTACATATACATATACATACATACATATATTATATATATATATATATGTATATATATACATATATATACATATATTATATATATATATATATATATATATATATAGATAGAGAGAGAGAGAGAGAGAGAGAGAGAGAGAGAGAGAGAGAGAGAGAGGTGAGAGAGAGATAGATGTGAGCTACACTAACATTAAGTGTAGCTGTGAACTTTTATATAATTCTAATTGAGAAAGGGAGACAAATATTAAAAGGATTTATAGAGAAGCAGCAGTGAAGGTTTAGACAAGCAGTTATACACTGATCAAGAAACGCGTTATCAAGCGTTCACTAAGAAATACAAGAAACAAGTAAAAAATGAAACTTCGGCTCAATCGAGTTTTCTGTACAACCGCTACAGCGGATAGTCAAGACCCCCGAAAACAGATCTATCTTTCGGTGGTCTCGGCATAATGCTGTATGAGCCAAGGCCCATGAAACTTTAACCACGACCCTGTGGTGGCCTATATACTTTGTCGTTGCCAGAAGCACGATTATGGATAACTTTAACTCTAAATAACATAATACTGAGGCTAGTGGGTTGCATTTGATATGTTGATGATTGGTTGGGGATGATCAACATACCAATTTGCAGCCCTAGCCTCAGTAGTTTTAAGATCTGAGGCAGATGAGAAAAAGTGCGGACGGACAGACAAAGTTGGCAATCATAGTTTTCTTTTACAGAAAACTAAAAAGGGAAAAGCTTTATGTAGCTTACATGAATTCAGAAAAAGCATCTGAGTGAACTGGAAGTGGTGCAATATGGTGAATGTTGAAGATGCATGGTGTACGGAATGAGCTGATGAAACCGACTGAAAGCTTTTACGGTGAAAGCGAAATTGGTTTTGGAATGCAACGGGACGAGATGTTGTAAAACTTCAGTACTAAAGAAGGCTTCTCGTGCCATTTTGAATTTAGTTTTGCTTACGAAGTAGGACAGGTAACGCTTTTCGCTACGTAGTCCAATAAAAGCCCAAAGGGGTTTTAAATTGATGAGCCTCGGTCGGCTACCGATCTGGGTCACTGTCGATTGTGGGGCGAACGCCCTGGAATAACCTAATGCTTTGGAGTTTGTCGCTGTTTCAGTGTTTTTGTTTTCAATCTTTATCAAAATCATTTTAGTGTGTGTGTGTGTGTGTATGTATGTGTGTATGTATGTATGTATATATATATATATATTATATATATATATATATATGTTATATATATATATATATATATATATATATATAGATAGATATATAGATGGTTTCTGACTCACATCAGATCGAACTAGGTCTTTTCAATTGAAAGACGAGACCGCTGGGAACCAAGTCACACCTGATTCGATCTTGAAGCGAGTCAGAAATTATTTCGTTCCATAATGATTGTGTTTGGTTTATTCTATATATATATATATATATATATATATATATATATATATATATATATATATATATATATATATATATATATATATATATATATCAATTTGTTCTAGGTCCATACGTTCCTGTTTCTAAATCACTGTCTGTATCCACTGATATTGTCCTGAAGGACGTCAGGAAAGAAAGAGGAAAATATATGGCAACCACAACAATAATAACGGATAGTTTTGACAAAAGCGCTTGTGAGGCTGTTTGTGACAACCGCTGCCAAGACATACGAAAATACTGACTCCAGAACCACATGAAATGCTTGCCTATCCTTACTATCTCAGTGCTTACTTTTATTCCTTTAATGAATAAACATGTTTATATCACGTATATTGGAAGGTAGGATACTAAAAAAAAAAAAAAAAATCCGCGTACATGTCTGAAAATTCAATATATATCTCTGCCTCTTCTAACAGGAAACGTCTCTCTCTTCGTGGTTTTCAGAAATTGATTAAGCAACGCCATTTTTATTCTCGGAGACACTCGCCGATGACTAGCTGACCCCGCGTCTCTGACCTGTCAGACGGGTCAAGAAAGGCAGAGAAACATGTCCGTCGTGACCCCGTGATCTCACAAAATCAAAAACTGCTAAAAATTCCCGACGAGCAGGGAGGGGTTCAGACCGTAGGGTCTTTTCAGAGGCAAGTCTAGAACAGAATATAGAATTTAGGCCACAGGCCAAGCACTGGAACCTATGAGGTCTAGCCCTGGAAGGGAAATTGATGTTTTGAGGGTTTGAAAAGTGTGACAGGAGGAAAGCCTCGCAGTTGCACTATGAAACGTTTGTTACGAGAGGGCGGAAAGTAAAATGGAAGGAAAAATATGAACGGAAATACAGTAAAAGCAACGAAAGAGGTTGCAGCTAAGGGCCGAAGGGACGCTGCAAAGACCCTTAAGTAATACCTACAGTGCACCACGTGAGATGCACTGACGGCACTACCCCTCCTGGAGAAGGGAAGTCTAGGTCCAAGTACCCTTAAGTCGTAAAAGTCCCTTTGAATGTGTCTCGTCCTTAGCGGTATCATCATTAGCGGATGCCCTTCTAAAGATGGCCCCCATAGACCCCCTACCCGAAACAATCTCCTGTGTCCTTGGCCCTTCTATGACGAAGGCCTTTCTCGCCGAGGGATATAAAAGGGCTTTTAAGGATCATCTCTTACACCCAGATCGCTCCTGACCTGCGTCCAGCAAACATGAAGGCTGTGAGTAGATGCTAATACTTTTCTTTGCATACTTTTTGCTAAGTTCTATAGGGTCATTCTTCTTCACTGATCATTACAGTAAACGTAAACTGCCGTCCCGAAGACTATGGCCAGCATCACTCAAGGCCGTTTTTATCCAATTCCGTTCAAATGGTTGGGTCCTCTTGAAAATGATTTTATATGTTTATGAAAGAAAACATTTAGCAACTCTTTTTTTATATATCTCCGTAACTGATGCATCGTCGAAGGCTGTAATGCTCGCTCAAGTGCTTGTGAAGTGCTTACAAGAGTCACTCCTGCTCTTGTTGGGAAATGTTTATAAACTTTTTCTGTTGCCTGTCGCAAGTGTTTTCAGCTATATGTAATTTGAAAGAAAAATATGAAAAAATATTCACTAGCTCCAAGCATGCTTCATAAACATTTTCACAGTAAGAGAAGTCGTATATAGCTTTTAGACAAGCTAATACAATCGATCACATAAACATGAATTTCCTTGTTTATTAATTTCTATAAATCCCGTTGGTTACATTAACTCGACAGGTATTTTTGTTGAAGGTCTTGCAGTTTTTATGAATAGGATGTGGAAACGATTAAGCTTCAAATTATTGTTATAGAACATGTGACGCAGCAGTCGAAAACATTTTTTTTTTTAATTGAGATGGTCTTCTTAATCCTCAAATTGAATCGTTGGAACTTCAGAAGTTCAAACTTGGTGCAAAAACTTTTTCGTTGTGTGGGCTCACATGAATCAGATGTCATGGCTTGTTTCATTTGTTTTCCTTTGTTATGTTTCTTAATTATTTTTATTTCGTACCACTTTTTCTGCTTCCCTTGAAACCTCTTGGTTTGTAACGTTCTGTCTTTATGATATATTTTCAAACCTTCTTACCTACAGCATCTGTGAAACTCTGTGGACTGGTTCAGTGTCACCTCCGCAGGGAGTTACCGCAAAGTTTGCCTTGAGCGGTACTCTGCAGACGGTGCAAAGTACCCTTTTAAAAGGTCCATTTACATCCAGATGCCTTGATTTCTGCCTTTTATTTCTCATCCGTTCCCTTTGATCTCTACTCTTTTAGCTGTTCAGCTTCTTTAACTTTGCCTTTCTCCATTTTCACCTTTCACTGAAATACAGTTCCTACGAGCGAGCCCTGTGAGAGTATAATATTCAGTTTAATTAATTTAATTAATTTTCTTTAGGTCTTCGTCCTCTGCCTCGCCGCCCTGGCCTATGCCGCCCCCAAGCCTCAGGGAGACGGCCCTGTCGTCGCCATCTTGAGGGACGAACGCGTCGACAACGGCGACGGAAACTTCAACTACGCCTTCGAGGCCGACAACGGCATCTCCATGCAGGTCTCCGGAACACCCGGTTCAGAGGGACAGGTCAACATGGAGGGAGTCTACCTGTAAGTGTCAGTCAGTCTCAAGTCACTCTAATTCATTAGTCTATTGTTTTCACTCCTCTATGAAATATTGTGATTAATTGGTTCTTTTGGTGTGAGTGGTGGAACCTTTGTGCTAATCGTGTTGCGCCTTGCAGCCTTCTATTGACGGAGGCTTCTGCCGAGATTCGCTTCATCGCCAACGAGAACGGCTTCCAGCCTCAGAGACATCCCCACACCCCACCCACTTCCCGCCCACGCCATCGAGCAGATCCGCATCGCCGAGCAACAGAGGGCTGAAGGCATCACCTTCGAGTAAACCATCTCGTCTTCTATCTCTAGTCATTCTTCTTCCTTCGAAAAACTTGTATATATGTTGTTTCATTCAGTGTGAGAAACACGGATGAAGAAATGCTTCTTACAAGAAGTGAGACTTCTCAGCGATGTACTCTACCAAATAGCTTACGTTTTCTTCTTCTGTAAGACTGGTTTTTGTATCACTCTGTCACATAATAAACTTGAAAGTTTTTGAGCAAAACACGTCTCTCTCTCCTTCCGTGAAGTGTTGTCATAATGTATCGAGCACAAGACAAGCAGGTCGCGAAAGTAGAATCACGACTGAAGAAGAAGTTTCCACGAAGAAGAAGAAGAGGAGGAGGAGAAAGTAGAATAGGCTAATGGTCTGAAGGTCTAACTTAACTTCTAGGGCCATCTTCAAACACCGTCTTACACATCCTTATGGTATGCAGTGTGTGCCGGAGATATGCTAACGAGGCATCTATACTGAGCATGCGCGGAAAGATTCTCTCGTTTTGAAGATGATGTTTACTGCTTTATGTCAGATCTTTTTTTTTGTGAAATTAATGACATTTTAAATAATAAAAGATTATTTTGAGATTAGAATTATATCGAAAAATAGTGTGTGACTAACATACCCTGGCCTGTATTCACTATCACGAACTTGGAGTGCTTGAAATCTGGTATGTCATTGCTTTCATTCTCCAAGCAGCTTGTTCCGCAAATAAAGAATTGGTCTGTCATTTTAATTGAAATATCATTGGAACCGTAACTTTTAATCATAAACAACATTGAGAGAGAGAGAGAGAGAGAGAGAGAGAGAGAGAGAGAGAGAGAGAGAGAGAGAGAGAGAGAGAGAATTTCCAAAATAAAACTTCTCATCTTACGATTTTCAAAATTGTCACACAGAAATGTACAAATACCTAAGCAATCAATAAAGTTATTTTACAATGAATGTATTCGGATGTATATGTATATATGTATGTATATATGTATGTATATATATATATATATATATATATATATATATATATATATATATATATATATATATATGTATAGACACATATACAAGCAGAGACAGGACTGAGCCATTCTTATCGTCCCATAAATGGAGGGTCAAAGTCCAGTGACATCTTGGTTTGTTAGATACTATTACAGTGGTCAAGAGGTTATATATAACATGAATTAACTTGACGACAGCTAGAATCAACGATAATCACCCACCTCGATTAACGAAGGCTAGAAAATAATGCGCAGTTCGTCTCCCAAAAAAGTGTATAATTCTTCTTCCTTTCTGTTACTGCTTGATTGCGCTCCAATGGACTGTCTTTACTCTGTGCATAAAAAACAAACCGTAAATTTCTGTTAGATTGTCAGTTAAATAAACATGAATCAACAAGTACTTTAAAAGTGGGAGCTCTTACAAATCTATATGTTTCTGCCAGAAAAAATATGAATAACGAGGATAATAGTAAGGAAGTGATTCGCTAAAATTAATAACTGACTGCCCAAGTAGGTTTTAATTTCGAAAACGATGCATCACCGATATTTACAATACATGACCTACAGGTATATTATTTCCTGTTACTTCTGATCCCTTGTTAATCCTTGAGGCTAAGAAAATATTACTGGCATAAGAACAAATACAAATCTTATTTGTCCTGTATGTATAAGCAAAGCAATGTGTGCCAACACCTGTTTCAATTTCCATGACTGATCGCATATTGACCGTACAATTCAGAGACCTTACAGACCTTACAGAGAGAGAGAGAGAGAGAGAGAGAGAGAGAGAGAGAGAGAGAGAGAGAGAGAGAGAGAGAGAGAGAGAGAGAGACTGTACGAACATTTCCAAGACTGTTCTTATATGGACCGTACAATTCAGAGAGAGAGAGAGAGAGAGAGAGAGAGAGAGAGAGAGAGAGAGAGAGAGAGAGAGAGAGAGAGAGATTGTACGAACATTTCCAAGACTGATCGCATATTGACTGTGCAATTCAGAGAGAGAGAGAGAGAGAGAGATTGAGAACATTTCCAAGAGAGAGAGAGCAAGAGAGAGAGAGAGAGAGAGAGAGAGAGAGATTGTAATGAACATTTCTAAGACTGATCTCATATTGACTGTACAGTTCTGTCAGTGAGAGAGAGAGAGAGAGAGAGAGAGAGAGAGAGAGAGAGAGAGAGAGAGAGAGAAAGTAAGTATATAGCCTTAGTTTTACTCAGACCACTGAGCTGATTAACAGCTCCTAGGGCTGGCCTGAAGGATTAGATCTTATTTACGTGGCTAAGAACCAATTGGTTACTTAGCAACGGGACCTACAGCTTATTGTGGAATCCGAACCACATTATAGCGAGAAACGAATTTCTATCACCAGATATACATTCCTCTAACTCTTCATCAGCCGGCCGTGGAGGTGAACTCCGGCCCATCGAGTGACAGTCTGAAGCTCAAGCGATTCGGCCAACAAAGGGCTAGAGAGAGAGAGAGAGAGAGAGAGAGAGAGAGAGAGAGAGAGAGAGAGAGAGAGAGAGAGCATTCTAGGCGATATGCATAAACATATGGCTAATACATAAACATATCGCTAATAACACCCTTATTCTAATATGTCAGTTATGATTTTCGTTTACAATTCATATTTCCCAAATTCGTATCCTGACTGAATGACCATTATAATTATAGTAACATTTCAACTATATTAACAATTCAATTCAACATCTTACACCACTACCCTCGACCATAAAGTATCCCAGAAACCAGTTTTAATGAATAAAAATGTTGTATAATAAAAAAAAATCCTACGACTAGCAAGAAAAACCGCTTATAAACATGGCCCAACAAAGCGGGAATGACTTTTGCAAGCATTTTACAAGCACTTCAGCATGCATTACAGCCTTCGACGAACAGATAATATTCTAAGCGATAAATCTCCGATGCATTCGTTACGGAGCGATTAAAAAAAGTTGCTAAATTAATTTTCCTTTCATAAATAAATAATATTATTTTCAAGAGCTGGATGAACGGCCTTGAGTGGTGGAACATCATCAGTTTTAAAGCGTTTGTCAGACGACAAATATATTATGAGTTTCGTCACACGTGTCAGAACGGGTTCTGGAAACTGGTTCTCCCATGTCAGAGGTTATCGTGAAAGAAGTTGTACTTTTCGATGTTAAGTTCACGGCACGAAATGAGGAATCTGTCGGTAAAAGCAGATGTGCTTCATAGTTTTCAGTGAAACTGATTATTATTATTATTATTATTATTATTATTATTATTATTATTATTATTATTATTATTATCACTGGTGAAGAAATTCACAGTGGTGCAGATGTAAATGCATATTTTAGAAATATATATACAAGAGAGTTTTCGAGAACCTGGTCGATTCTCCTTCTCAATCAGATTAAGAAGGATAATCGAGTGGGTTCTCGAAAGCTCTCTTTTGTATATACATTTCTAAAATACGTACTGTATTTACATCTACACCACTGTGGATTTCTTCACCAATTTATTGATTCATGCGATTATGAGATTATTATTGATTATTGTTGTTATAATTATTATTATTGGTCAACAGATAATGAACCTATCTTTCAAGGTACCGGAAGAAAAACTTCCGGTACCTTGAAAGATAGGTTCGTTATCTGTTGACCAATAATAATAATAATAATAATAATAATAATAATAATAATAATAATAATAATAATGTGTAAACTGGAAAGAGTACGGCAAAGTTAAGAATCAAAGCACTATTACATGTAATGATTAATATAAATAAATAAATAAATATGTAAATAAATAAATATACAAGTAAACAAATCAATAAGAACCCTCAGTGTCCTTGAGCGTTAAGTAAAGGAACTCAAACGCAAGAAGCCGGACCGTCGTGGCAACAGAATATGCTGAGCCAAGTCCGAGAAACATGGATGGATATATGGTTACAATCAGGTTTAAGGCAAACCATATGCTGTA
Organism: Macrobrachium rosenbergii; assembly: GCF_040412425.1. Classification (NCBI taxonomy): domain Eukaryota; kingdom Metazoa; phylum Arthropoda; class Malacostraca; order Decapoda; family Palaemonidae; genus Macrobrachium; species Macrobrachium rosenbergii. The sequence continues at coordinate 25,089,522 of NC_089782.1, forward strand.
ACCTGCCTAAGGTGACAAGGCAGTTGTAAAGATGTGAGGTACATACGCTTTGAAAGTTTCAACGCTTCAGAAATGCAATGGAATTTTTTCCCCCGCCGGTTGAATGGACACAGGAAAGGATGTGAATTTCAGCTTTGTATTATAGAATTCGTCTTTATGCTTTTGTTACTGGGGTAAAAGCAGTTTACCAACATTGGAGAGAATTGAAATGCATTACGCCAGCGAGTTTTATTGGGCTTCGGCTGAAGTAAGCAGTGAATTATATGTATGTATGTATGTATAAAGAGAGATATATATATATATATATATATATATATAAATATCTGTACATATTTGTATATATATGTACATACATATAACATATATGTACATATATATAATTATATGTAATATATATATATATATGTATATATATATATATATATATATATATATATATATATATATATATATATATATGTATATATATATATATATATGTATATATATATATATGTGTAAAAGTGTGTGCATGTGTGCAAACTTGTCACTTGTAAACCTGACAATCAACTACCGTATTCTTTATAATCATTTTGTGGAACCCTCACCAACAACCTTTACAGTAGTCTTTTTTAAACTTTCCAACAAAGGCACAAGAAAACAAGCGAATTATTGAAATGACTACCACCGCGACCCATGACCCGCCTACGAGAGGACCTTCTCTTTCGGGAACTTTCACTGTTCCTTCAAAATAAACATTACCTATATCCTTCTTCAATCCTAACACCACCCCCCCTCCCCTCTACTTCCCCCCAGGTACCATATCCTGCCATTCCCGAGTCCTTATAAAATTTATCCCACAGGTTTCATCTGCCAAGCTTCATAAGGTACGGTCCGTTGCGCCCGTGGGATAATGTTATTTATTGTTTATAGTTTGCCTAGCAATTAGCAGGTCCATTTTTATATGCAGTTAAGGTTCCAGTATGAGTTCGGTGCATCTTTGGTGGCATTTTCTTAAAAGCGACGGCTGAAGGGATGGGTATTTTTATGTTCTTTATCAAACCACCCCTCTGAGAGAGAGAGAGAGAGAGAGAGAGAGGGAGAGAGAGAGAGAGAGAGAGAGAGGGGGGTGGGGAGGGGGAATGGAAAGAAATGAGAGGAATTCCAATATGCTTTATGGATTCAGGTGAAAGACTGTTCCATGATATTCTTATATTAGTATTTTCCTGGAAATCTCAAGCTTATTTTAACCTCTCTCTCTCTCTCTCTCTCTCTCTCTCTCTCTCTCTCTCTATATATATATATATATGTATATATATATATATATATATATATATATATATATATATATATATATATATATATATATATATATATATATATATAATATACTGTATATATTTATAATATATATATATTATATATATATATATATATAAATATATATATATATATATATATATATATATATATATATATATATATATATACTGTATGTTAGAATTTATATTCTATGAAACAGCAAAAAAAAAAAAAAAAAAACTCAAGTTATGATGGAATTAATGCAGAGATGATTTTAGATGCAACTGAAATGACACCTCTTGAACTAACCAGACGCTTCTTAAACTGGGTCGGGTCATTAAGTGAAGGGGCTACATACAATAATTTCCATATGTGTGTATGGATAAAGTAAAAACTCTGCATGCATGAATGCTTCCATAGAATACATTCATCTCCTACATACACGCACACGAGTGTTAATATGCATATAGATAGGTAGACAGGTAGAACCTTCGCAAAAGTAACGGTAATAAAATCCCCTTAAAGTAGGAGGTCCGCGACACTTACGCCCATCATTCAGAAACTGCAGCCTTATAATCACTCATGCGCGCATGCTTCCAAAGCGCACGACCTTACGAGACCGAGGTCAGCAACCAGCGAGGAGTCGACCCGACCTTTCATTCAGTGCAGAGTGATGCCCGAACTGGAGGCGATGAGGCGTCACGTCCCTACCAATTATCCGTAATGACTGGACAATAATCTCGGACGTCGCTACCGTTGGTGAGACGGAGCGAAAACATGAAAGCGGTCGCGGATTTTTCCTCGTTGGTCGCACGTTAGGCAGAGAGGGAAACGGAGTAATGGAATTGTATGGAATGGAATGGAATGTAGAGTTTAGGCTAAAGGCCAAGCGCTGGAACCTATGGGGTCATTCAGCGCTAGAAGGAAAATTGAGAGTAGGTAGGTTTCAAAGGTGTAACAGGAGGAAAACCACGCAGATGCACTATGAAACAATTTGTTAGAATAGAAGAGGGTGGATAACAAGATGGAGGAAAGCTAATATGAATGGAGACAGAGTAAATGCAATGAAAGGGGTTGCAGCTTGGGGGCAGAAGGGACGCTGCAAAGAACCTTTAGTAATGCCTATAGTGCACCCTCTGATGTGCAGTGACGGCACTACCCCGCCTTACGGGGTGGGGGAATTGTATTCCCGGGTGTGTTTACCCGAGACCTTGTGCCCCTTCTAGCCGTGCCAAATGGAAATACAGTGTTTGAGGATGGCCGCTGTTTGTCTCTCGGGTAGAAGGTGACGATGATATGCGGAAGGCGGGCAGGTACTCGTATACGGGAGGTTAGGCAGATGCGCTCAGGATGGTAAATCTGCCAGATTAATCTTGAAGACGTCTTCTTCTTCTTTTTTCCTTCTTGAAACCCGTTAACCTTCCTCTCACGGCTACCGGACCCATTGATCTTCCCTCTCTCTCTATTTCCCCTCCTCTCCTCTCTCTCTAGATTCACTGTCACCTTCCAGCTCACGTTATTAACTATTTCCTATACTTTACTTTATTTTGCTTTCCTCCCTTTCTATGTAGGGCATAATACTTCTGACATATAGAATACCTCGGAGAGAGAGAGAGAGAGAGAGAGAGAGAGAGAGAGAGAGAGAGAGAGAGAGAGAGCACAAACAATGCGATTTTCAAAACCAATAATCCTTAAAGAAAATTAAATTAGAAAAAGCAGATATCGCAAGCAATGGAGGCTGCCATGCCGCTGGCTGGCCTCATCCTCAGTGGTTACATGATGAATATGACAGATAGACATCTTTTGTGAGAGACAATATTTATTACAATAAAATCCTTTACTCTTACAAATGATAAAAAGAAAAACTGACGAAGACATGTGAATTCTTCATCTTCTTCTACTTATTATTATTATTAGGCAGTGCAATCATACCATCATATAGACAGATTATAGTTTATGATTCTGATTTACGCATCACAAACCGAGTTATTTTTATTTGTACAATTTTCCTTATTCATTTCCTTTCATTAGCATCATTATCCCATCTTATTATCTCCTCACCGTCTCTTCAATCAAATATGATAATGGTCTCAGAAACAGCAAGATACCACCAAGTAAGAACATTTTACTTGAAAGTGAATATCATATAATTTTTTTTTATTTCTCGGTTTTGGTATTTATTTTATTATCTTAATGATTGCCTGAGGGAAGGACGTTGTCATTATAAAACAGAATAATTAGTTCTGTTATTACTTATGAATTATGATTTTTAAACAACACACACACACACACACACACACACATACATATATATATATATATATATATATATATATATATAATATATATATATATATACATATGTCTGTTTTATAATGACAATATCCTTCCCTCAGGCAATATAATGAATAATGATTGCTGAGGCAATCATTAGAATAATGATTATATATATATATATATATATATATATATATATATATATATATATATATAATATACATGTATATATGTATATCTATAATATACATATATTTATACATAATACACACATACATATATTACATAATATACATATACACATACATATATAAATGAATACATATTTCATAAAATAACATATGCAATAGTATGTACATGATTAAAAAGTACTCATATATATATATATATATATATATATATATATATATATATATATATATATATATATATATATATATATATATATATATATATATATCGTGACTTTACGTCATAAAACTCGATTAATAATCTCTTACCCGAACCTCTTCTAGACGTATAAAACTTTATGCCGCGCAAATTTTATTTTCCGTGAGATTTATGGCCTTGTAATCCTTTCATCCGTTTACATTTATTGAGTTTGATCCTTTTATCCCCCTCCTTATATAGCGCCCGAACCCTTTTTATCGCCGAACGGGGTTTTTAAGGCGCCAAAACTCTCATCCGCCGAGCTCTGGCCGTCCGAACGCTCGCTCACGGCTGGGGAAGATGTTGCTGGGTTATAGAGTGGTGCTTCTCTCAAGAAAACAGACGGCGGGTCAAGGAAAACAACATGGAGAGAGAGAGAGAGAGAGAGAGAGAGAGAGAGAGAGAGGAGAGAGAGAGAGAGAGATGGCATGCGTTCTGTGGTTTCCACTTTAATTTGGTATCATTATACATATGGTTAGCAATCTGCATTCTAGTACATCTTACAAATAAGAGAAAGTAGGAGTTTACGCAGGCAAGAATCAGTACATCAACAACCAATTTTAAAGTAAAAGTTGACCATTTTCCCGTTGTCTTGAACTCACAACTTTTAATGATTCTATTTCAAACAGTCTAAGGACACTTGGAACTTTTTTGTAAAGAAATGCACATATTTTTTTTAGCAGTACCATCTGTAGGAAAACTAGTTGTGGGTTTAGCTACTGTAGAATGTAAAATTGTAGTATTTCATACTTTGTTCGGAGATATGGCGAAATGTTCGAATCAACTAAACAAAATTAGGCATTTATCAGTGATACTTCATCAAATGATTGCCTTGCCTCAATGGTATTCAGTCTTCTATCGTTAAAAACTGAAACATCTGTATAGCTGAACTGAGTTACATATACAGTATGTCCTTATTCTATCTTAATATTACTTCATTAAGAAACTATTGACGCTATTATTCTCAAGAAAGAACTTGTGCAATTTTCGCTCACCTTCATATAATAAAAATTCCTCATTTGTATCACAATGTCTGACAAAAAAATAGTAATATCCTTGACACTCAATCTTTCTGAAAGGTAATTCAAACGTTCGTCATATCCCAACCGGTGATTATTATCCAGCGAAATAGTGTTTCTTTACAATCATTTAATCAACGCCGCCCATTTAATAATACTCTTTAATCAAGTTAATGGCAGGCGATGAAGCACAGTTAAGTTATTGAAGGGATTAAAGGGATATTGTTTAATATCTTTCATCTCCTGAGATGTACAATGTATTGGCAGCATGTACCATAAATACTCAATCGTGCACGTGTATACATGTAAAGAAAATATGTGCATTTATTTTACTGTGTCTCGCTTAATTTCATTCAGAAAAACTTCATTGATAATATATACGAAAAAGTCAATGAAATCGTTATTGGCTGGATAAGCATTAATCTCATGATGCTTGAATATTAGGCAAAAATGAGAATAAATACACTTTGAAAAATCAACAAGAATTATCACAAGTCTTTTATGATACTCGATAATGAAGCTACTTTCCTTTAAAATGAAATAATGGTGTACTGTATATATAACTCAGTTCAGCTATACAGACGTTTCAATTTTTAACCATAGATAGTTAGATTGAACGCTATTCAAGCAAGGCAATCATTTGAATGAATTATCACAGATAAATACCTAATTTTGTTTAGTTGATTTTGTTTCTAGTTCTATTAACTGTTCCTGTTAATTTCAATTTGGCAATTACGGATCCCCCCCTTTTTTTTATAAAGAAATACAGATTAATTGCTACAGCAAAGATCTGTTAAGTCTGAATACTGAAGTCTTAACATTACAGTTGCTGGCAATTTGGTTTAGTTCCAGAAACCTGTCAAGTCCTTTTCGAAAGTGAAAATCTTTTAAATCTTCCCTTTTTCTCTCGGCTGAAGACCAACAAACTCGTTGACATAATTTTCTTGTTCAAACACCTGTCAATCTCTATCGCATTTCGGTCAGAATAGGATTGACGCAGCAGTATTTACGCTGGATTTAGGCACGGGAAAGGATTAGTTGTTGCCCGAAAGACCATTTTTTTCCCTTGACCCTATAAGGATTAATATTTCTTGGTTTTTACTTAAATCAGTGGTTCTGAACCTTTTTATTACCACGCCCCCTATAAGAGTTGGTCCTTCCTCCACGGCCCCCTTGCATCTGTGAGTAAAATTCCCTCCCAGATTTAAAGGAAAATAAAAAAAAAGAGAAAGAGAAGGGGTGTTTTTATTCTTTTGGGAATGAATTAGTGAGATAATTGACACTGCTTCTTAGCTACTAGATCTTGAATGCATGGTTGAATGTTACGAGAACAATAAATATAATTGGAGAATATTTAATATTTCCCTAGGGCTTGCGCCCCCCCTGGAAATTGCTGACGCCCCCCAGGTTAAGAACCACTGACTTAAATCCAATTAGGTTACAACCCGGAGCCTGAGCAATGACAATTATAAAGGCATGGAATAATCTTGTAAAATGCCTGTCATTACTCACGCTTATATCACGCAAAATCTGAAAATCTGTTTTATCATATCAGTAAATAAAAGAAACCTTTTTGATAAGATGACATTTCAACAGAAGAATCCTTTGAGTAAATAAATCTAAACTCCTGTCATTGATTTTTGTTTTCTGTTTTGGAAGTGGAAAAAACTAAGATAAACTACACCAAATGCACTGAATTATGCATGGATCGGTTGAGATAAATTTTTATGTAACTTTATGTTCAATAGACCTGGGCACGCGCCCCCATGAAAAATGATGACAAAATCATAATATTGAAGATTTGGATAACATAAATGAGAAATATAAAAATGGGGAAAAATAAAAAATCTATTATAGAAAAAAATTTTGAGAAGACAATAATAACAACAATAATGATAAAAATAATCTTAATGATAATAATAATAAACACACATATATATAAGTGTATATACATACATACATATATATATTCGTGCGTATGTATAATATGAAAATTGGTGTCTCATGAAATTTTCCTGGATCCGCTAGTGTATAAAGCCGTTTTAAGAAAAACGTATTAGCGCACCTTTATAAAGTTCGCCAAGCAGCAATTTCGATAGTTTTTTTTTTTTTTACTGTGTAAAAATTTTAGTTTAAATTTCGCAGAAAGACTGTTTATTGCGTTGTGTACAAAAAGTAAATTTTCTACACTCAGTAACTGTGAATAACAAACAATAAAAATATTGGACATTTTAAAAAGTCGTATCTTTCAGAGGTCGACAGCCTTAGCAAAGAATTTGTAAATATCAATTCATTGTCTTTTCAAAACAATTTAATAAACCAGAATAGAAAGCACTTCAGATGGCTTTATTCACGGAGGAGGTTAGCTTCTAAAGTATTTTTTTTTTTTTGTTAACGATATTGCCTCAATATACTTTGAATAACAAGCCTATAAATTAGAAGAAATTAAACATTCTATTTGAATTCGGATTTTTTATAGCCAGAACTGGCGACACTTTAAATAAGTAACAATTAACAATCTGAAATAATCGACACGGGAAATTAAACAACCCAGTGCATTTTAATTATCTATTGCGTCGCCTCTTCCCTAAACCTAGCGAATCTGTTCACGTATGACCCTTTTATTCCCCGGAGCAAAATAAATTCGACATACGTTGAAGGAAGGGCTAAGCGGAAGACCTTGGGTACCTTCGTCAACTTCTGATCAGTCAGCTCTTATCGCTTGGGACCGACATTTTAATGGGGTTTCTCTGCTAGGGAGAAGAGTGGGGATTATTTTTGGTAGATGTTGTGTGTATGTGTATGTGTATATATATATATATATATATATATATATATATATATATATATACAATACATAAACATATATGTTATATATAAACATATATATATATATATACATTATATATAATTATATATATATATATATATATATATATATATATATATATATATATATATATATATATATATATATATATAAATAATGTGTGTGTGTGTGTGTAAGTGATTAGGATATTCCAAACTACAAGCCTTTTTCTTCTTGGAGAGAGAAACTGTAGTTATCGACGGAGAAAATAATCTGTACTTACTGAAGTTATTACTTTAAAGTGCTGATTATCAAATATTCAGCACTCACGAAATATTACGTAGAATGTAAAATTTAAAAAAATCCCAATCTGCTGACGACATGTAGCTTCGGTTTATCTAGGTGGAAGTATCATAATAATTCTTCCAGTGTTCATATTACCGCCTATGAAAGGTACTCAAAATACATAGACAACTTCTATATTTGTGCATTTTTTCTCGTGTGAAAATCCCTTTGTGAACCATTTACAGAGAAGTATCGAAGCTCTAAAACGTAAAATAAAAATTAAAAGTTTCTTCGGCGCAATCGAGTTTTTGTACTGCGTATAGTGCTGTATGAACCACGGCCCATGGAACCTTCAGCCACGGCCCAGTGGTGGCCTTTCCTATAGCGTTGCCAGACGCATGATTATGGCTAACTTTGACCTTAAATAAAACAAAAACTACTGAGGCTAGAGGGCTGCAATTTGGTATGTTTGATGTTTAGAAGGTTGATGATCAACATAAACATTTGCAGCCCTCTAGCCTCAGTAGTTTTTAAAATCTGAGGGTGGACAGAAAAAGTGCGGACGGACAGACAAAGCCGTCACAATAGTTTTCTTTTACAGAAAACAAAAAATGAAACGCCCCTTGATGACGTACACTCTCAGGAGTCCTTTGCAAGACTCCTTTAGGGGTGGAGGGACGCGTGTCCTCTCCTCCCGTGCGTCATGTTTACAAGGAAAATCCTTTGGCATACTTAAGAGGTTGACGCTTTTCGAAAGTGACATTTAGATACCCAGGGGTTGATGCTGACGCCAATAATGTTTGTTTGTGCTTGTGATCATATTCAAGGAAAATACACCAAGGTCGGCCAGACTTTTGTTTAGCCATGTCTATATGAATAAATGCATTTGCAGAATTATTATAAATATATGCGAATCTACACACTCCATCTCTCTCTCACTCACACACACACACACACACACACACTACACACACATCATTATATATATATATATATATATATATATATATATATATATATATATAGATATATATATATATATATATATATATATATATATATATATCTTTGGGTGTAATACTGGTCAGTGTATTATGAAGGAGAAACCGGTCAAAACACTACACCATTGAAACGTTATTTTCGGGCACTTGTTTTTAACTGTCATGGTAAAAATCACGTCATTTCATTATTATATTTAAATACATATATATGTATAGGGTATATATATATATGCATACCTCCGATTATATATATATATATATATATATATATATAATATATATATATATATATATAATTCCACCAAAGTTTATCATGTGTGCATTTGCAACATGGTATAGTAAAAATGCATGCTGTCGCAGTTCTGTAAACTACAAGGTGTTTTAATGGCCTTAAAGACTTTTTCGAACGCCGGACAATTTTTAGTGAAATTATCCCCAATCTGAATAGGCTTAGAAAATCATATGCTTAGGGCACATCATGAGAGAAGCATGATTCCCATACCAACTGTGAATTAGCCATTCAGTCAGCAACGGGTGAAGCAACATTACCAGCAGTTACAGACCGCTTGAAGAAACAGCACGATTATTTACATTCGTATAATATCAGAGTTACGTAAAGACATAAGATGAATTGGGATTATATAGGAAACAGAGATAACATCGACTCGTGGAACGCTGCATTCCAATGCGGAAATCTAATGGACATGCAAAACCCCATAAAACTCGTACGTGCGTCCAATTGGCCAACCTTGAAGTGACGTCACGCAACACCCACGGCACTCCCGTTAAACATTCATAAGTACAGCGTTTATCGAGCGAACTTCGGACTATGGAAATTTGGGATGGGGGAGAAACTAAAAGGATTTTCATTCCTGAGTTGCTCCGATCTTCTTATCTCACCGTCATCTCGTGTTTTCTTATTTGTTGTCATGATCTTATTGGTCTGAAGATGGGTGGGACCTCTGAGCGTATGTTTCCTGTTCGCATTGTTAGGCTCGATAATGTGTGGTGGAAAGAGGGACCAGTTGCGTTCTTTCTCTATAGCGGATCGTGTTAAAGAATTCTTGATCCAGGTTTCATTTGATATATCCTATATATATGAGAATTTATCACATCACCATGATTTTTATCAAGTTTGCAAACGTGATAAAGTCTTATGAAATGAACTCTGTACAGTGGAATATTTCGAAACAGTTTTTCTATATATCAAACCCCATAACATGATCTTTAGGTGATGATAAGTCCACGTCCCGTGGGATCGAACCAGCGACGGACGGGGAATCCTTTTTATTCAGTCGGCTAAAGAGAAGCATGTTCCGTCCGTCGCTTTAAATAAGAATGGGAACGGGACGGGACTTTATTATCCCAGAAGTACTGATATCAAGAAAACAGAAAGGTATGCATTTATGGGGTTTATAGAATTGATATTAAAGGACGTTTGTCTGATTATAAATATTTATATATACCACGAAGTATGCTAAATCATGGTATAGCATATGATTCTCAGAGGACTTATACATATTAAATGAGTACCTATATCAAGAATATAAACGATGAACCAACACCTAACGCAACTGCTCTTTCCATTCTCACAGATATTAAGTGATTGGACATCAATAAAGTCAAATAAAATATTTTGTGTATCCCACCAAAACCAAAGACAAATAGGGTTCGAATCCAACAAAATAAAGTTCATTTACGATGAAAACATCCAAAAGGTTATTCTTGAGCAACCTAGTGAATCTGATATTCCTTAAATTTTTCCATTATCCCAAAGTCCATATATATATATATAATATAGCTATATATATATAATAGGGATATATATATATATACTATCTGTAGTAATTGTATGTATTTTGTATGTATGTGTTTGTGTATCTTTCTGCTGTGCAAAGGCTAACTTTATACCAAAAGAAGGTACGTTGGTAATCTCAGTATGTGGGAGGTTGCCCGGTTGTGATTGGGAAATAAGGGAATGAGCTTTATCCCTGGGAGGTCGGAGTTGGTTTCAAAATAGCTCTCTAGGGACAAAAGATAGATCCTGAGGGTGTGACAAATCATCAATCAAACCAACGAATATGAAGCTCCCACGTGTTGGAAATCGCCCCCCATTGACACCTTCGCACACGCATATATGTACATATAAGAAGATGACCCAAGAAACAGACTGGATATACAGTATTCCATGCCAAATGGCGTTTTCTCTTCTTTGAGGCCAAAAACCAGTCTAGGGTGGGTAGAAGTCTCGTAATCGGTGTCTGTTTATCGTCCATTTTTGCTATTTTTTGAGTGTTTAGCAGTTCATAATCATAGCAGAAGTGTTTTTATATTATGAACCATTGTGAACTCCGATCGTCCATTTTTTCGGTTCTTTGGGGTGGAGTAGCTGGCAGAAACATTTGGGAGAATATGAGGTTTCAGTCGTCTTCTAAATCAGAATTTAAAAACACTTATTGATTTTCAATTACACTGTAGTATTCTGACGACAAAAGTACAATTCCATTTCAATTTTTTAACATCAAAAAAAGTTTATTTTCTTACTAGTTTCAATTCAGCGTAGGCCTAAATATTCTTCAACGGAAGGTGAATGGCTGTGACCTTTTTCAAAGGAAGAATTGTTTATATCTTGCCGAATGTTACAGAACAATTTTCAAAATGTATTGGTTTCACGCGTTGGACATCGGCGTCAGACCCAGAAAACACAGGTCCGCACATTTCCAAGACAGAAGTCAAGCCACGCACCAAGAATCTATGTGATTAAAGAAAAACCACTGATGGAGCTAGCCACGTCACTTCGCCTCATGTGTTGGGATGATGGTACTTCCCAGATATCTTCATATTTTGTGCTTTCACTATTGAATGTAAACAGTGAGTCCCTTTTTAGAAATTTGTGCTACAAATTAAAATTACTGATTATAATAGCGTATGGAATAATGTTTCATCCCAAAATGAATGCTGAATCTCTCTAACCATTGTTTGAAAAATAACAGACCATTTTAATCTTGGGAGTTTCATTCGCTCTAAAACCTTATCCCGAGAGTAATCAATTTCCTAGTTACTTTGATAAACATTTTGCTAACAGAAGAAAGAGGTATGATCTACCTGCCCATTGTACTGTACATGTCTTGAGCAATGGTAACAACAAAATTCGGCTCATCATCAGCATCTTCCAAATGCATTAGTTAGCCTAAGAAAAAGGGGGATATCAGACTCCACAAATATCTGTCAAAGACGGGAAAATAGTTCTGATTTTAGACAAGGACCCTCATCAATAAAGTTCAAGAATTTCAAACGACCACAGATTTTACGACTAAATTAACTGAAAGATCCCACAACAAGTGTTGCTGCTCAGTTTAACAAATCAGAAACCATAGGGGCAATAAAAACTGCCAGTAGAATTATAGAGTACATTCAAGGTAATCGCCATCTCCCCTATTTTTTTTTTTTTTTGAAAACACATAAAGATAAATATTACGCCCCATAATATCTATAGGGGGCCACAATGATAAATGAATGATCAAAATGGCTCGACCAGAAATTGTTGTTAGTTTGAAGGAGGGAATGCTCCTCCCACGGAAAACATGCAGAAGATTTTTTCAAAAATTTAAAAGTTTAAACATCCTCAAACAACATCAAACTGCTAAACGTTGTCGATTCATGTGTTGGTAAAGGGATGATTGTGAAACAGTGTTGTTTCTTAGAGAGGAAGTTAAAAACTTAGGAACCATTAGCTCTCTTGGAATGAAGGCCAAAGTTAAAATTGACAAAAAATATGTGTAACTAACAACGTGTTTTTTTCAATGGTAATTTTACAAACAAAAATTTGCTGTAGCAATGCTGAAGATTTCCCCTATCAATTATCTAGCAAACTTAAACTGGAATATTTTGAAACAGAACTTTGTCAGTCTATCAAACCGACCATTCACATAACATGATCTGTGTCACAAAGATACGTAGATGATAGGTTTTAATATCAAAACAATAGCTGGGGGACTTTAAGGAATTTTTTAATAGGCTAAATTTGCATTATTTGAGATAAAATTTAAATCAGTTATGGGAAAAGGATTACTATGCCGTTCGACGAGAAGCCAAAACAAAGAAAACAGAACAGGTATTGCATTTACAGTATATAGAAACCCACCTTCGTTGCTCGGCGATTCATCTGCTACGATGGCGGGCGTAAAAATCATGGTAGGGTGCAACCTGATTCCTCTGAGGACTTAGGAGCCGTTCAAATCGTTGCGATGAAGAATTTAACACGATCCGCCGTCACCTAACGGAAGGCTGCTCTATCCAACACATTATCGAGAGGGCTATTAATAAAGCAAATAAAATATACTAATCAGAGGTCCACTCACAACAGACAAAAGATTTCAACAACAAAATAAAGCTTCCAGACCGATGAAAACATCCAAAAGGCCACCGAGCAACTCCAGTTCTGATAACCTTTCATTTTCCATTATCCCAAATCATCAGAGTCGCTCGTTAACGTATACTTAAATAACAAAAGGGCCGTTGCCGAGGTTCCTCAAGATACCGTGTAGTAATTGTCGTGACATTTTATGCTTAGGGAGATAGGTAGATCGCTCTCGCAAAGAATAACAGAGCACAAAAGTCATCACGTTACGCTTCAGAAGAGTTATATTTTGACAACATATTAGAAATACAGGGCATGTCATTAACTGTTGATGGGGGCGGAATGGTTTTCAAGAGTAGCTGTCCGTACAAAAGAAAGATGCTGGAATCTGCTATCATCAATCAACCAACAATGATGAACAGGAGGACATTGAAATCGGACGCCATTGACACCTAATCCTCGCACCCTTTTTGAAAAGAAGATGACGGCTGAAAGCGACCGGGGATCCATCGCCAAACGGGAGCTAATGATGCCAAACCACTAGGAATTTGGATCAAGGCTCCTGGGTTAGAGAAACGCCACCTCCTTAACATCGTTGGCCCAAGGCCACACATGTTTTTGTATATATCTTGTAACTTGGGCATCCATATTCTACCAGTGAACTGGGGCACAGAAACAAGTGCCTGAAATATATGGTTTCAACGTTTAAATAGTGTTTTATGGGCCTTCTTATTTTCATATATATATATATGAAATTATGAGATTAAAGTGCAGGTTGAAATAAGGATGTTAATTATAGGGCCTGACCGGTCTAGTTTGTTATCTTAGGAGAAACCGGTTAGGATTTACAATTTATTATTTCTTACCTGTATTTAACTGTATATAAAAATCACGTCATTTCATTATTATATTTATATATATATATATGTCATTACACATAACACATAACATATATATATATATATATATATATATATGCTCATATATATATATATATATATATATATATATACACTGTATATATATATTTCTTTTCTCGAGGACTTGAGAATTATTGGCTTTATACTTGCTCCCCACCTGCCGAAGGAAATAAGAAAAAACATGAAAAATAAAAACCATATATATTAAAAAGTAATAACTCCAAATAAAGGACACTTTAGACTCTATGAGATATAACTGACAAATTAAGAAAGCTCACCTGGTGGACCTACAGTAGTGACAACCAATAGGATGGTATCCTGAGGTCATCATGGAAATGGGAGATGATGGTGACCACTCATGAAAAGGTTTTTCGTCAGAAACTTGATCATAGTGAACTTGAAAAGCCATCTCTTTCTGCAGTTGCTTTTCTCCCTTTTAAGTAAGACGCTGACTTCGTCTCCTTTACCATCGGTCTAACTAGATATTACTCATTTTAGTCCACACGATGTCATAATCGTTTCAATTTTATCTTCCCTTTTTTTCCCGGTTTTCTGAAACAATACTAATTTGGCCCTCTACCTTTCATGACCGTGGACTCTACTTTTTCTCTCTTGTATAAAAAATTTTTATTTAATGGGGAGGGGACTGAGGTGGACATGGTTTTCAAAGTGAAACTGGGTCAGTGGAAGACAGGTGTGCAATGGTGACTTCCGTTTTAAAGAATGAAATAATCCCTCTTATAAAAAGAATAATTTAGGAAACACAGAGGACATCAGAGAATCTGCAGACGAGAGAATATTGGAAAAACATCCCACCCGTAAAACAAATGATCTTCGGAAAGTCTTCTAACATCAAAGGAGGCTCTAGGGAAAAGATTTGGTTTTCACAGTTTCACAAATCCATTCAAGCGACTGGCTTTCGTGAATAGTAATCATTACATGTGAATGGAAGATTGGCTCCTACCTGGCATTACAGCTCATGGTGGGCTTGCAATTTAGTTGCCTCAGTAGAGTTGAATAGCTGTCGTTGTCTCTCTTGCAAACCAGTAGCCGCCACACAGTGTTCTGCTGCGCGTGCGCCTAAGCAATGTTTTTAGTGACTGCTAAATCTCTTTAGTAACGTTATTTTAATTCACTATTCCTAGATATTCTCCTTACTTGAGAATGTTCAATTTCATGAAATGCATAAACTCGTAAAGTTCTTCATATTAATATATTTCCTGCATCTTTTCACCTTATATGCTTGTCAGTACGACATAGGAAGGCCTTGATTCCGTCATGTTACATTGGAAGGAATGTTTATGAACAAACTCGTCATATTTTTGGCAGAAATGCTTAGAAATAATCCCCTCGTATTTGGAAGAAATGTTTATAGATAAACTCCTTGTATTATTATCATCCCTTCGGAGGGGAGAGTTCCATCATAACTCGTAAGACACGACAGCTGAACAACTTTCAGGAAATCCTCGTCTTCGTCGTCGCTTTGACGTAAACTGTTCCTCTCACTTCACTCCCGACGTTTTTAGAAGATTTTCCACACAGTTTACGACTTTCTAACAGGACGCTGTCAATATCTTCCTTTATATCATTTTGAAATTCCAAAAAGCGAGAAAATAATATTTAAAGTGCGCGCTTGTAACCATGTGAGAATTGAGAAAGGTCTGGTTGACAATAAACAGGTTAACGAGTAAACAGGTATATACGTTGCAGTTAATCAGATAAAGAGATAAACACGCACTTCGTGTTTTTATTAAGTACCATTGTATTGACTGCTATCTGCATACGTTATAAGACGAGATTTATGGCGAGACTTTCATAACTGGTTATGCAAGCAGGCTTGAGTTCAGCAGGACCCACTAAGTGGTCCTGGAGTTCAGTTCCACAGTGACACGGTCCTTCGCAGTGTGAAGGCTTTTTCAAGGACACGAACCTTCACTCGAGATGACGGTGGGGGACTTCTCTCGATGACCTGAGTTCGTGATGGTTATTTTTCATGATAAAAATTTTTTTTTTGCGTAATCGCTCTGAAGATTTAGTTCAGAATCATTATTTTTCTCAAGTCGTGTCTCTCATTTTGTTTGAGGTCCTAAAGGAAAGGATGAGCGCCCTTACAAAGTTATCCATTTTAGCACAGAGACTTTTTCTTCAGTGTTTCGGTGTCCCATATTATTAACGTAAGGCATTCCTGTTATTTCCACGGCAAAAATTCGTATCAAAGGGAAAAGAGGTCTTTCTCTCCATCTTCGCTATTTTCAGTCTGTAGAAGCGGGTTTCAGAAACATTTAGTCTACACTACTCTTGGAGACTTAATCCTAACACGGAAACTTAACTAAATTCGACTTCATTCACTACTCTTAAGCAATCTCCTTAATAATAATAATAATAATAATAATAATAATAATAATAATAATAATAATAATAATAATAATAATGATAATAAGAATAATAATGCTAATAATAATAATAGTAATAATAATGGTGTGTTTTTTTTTAATTTTCAAAGATAGATCCACAATGATTAAATTCTAAGAAATCTAAATAGTTCCGTCTCTTCACCAACCATCTCTGATTTCTTTGAGGGAAATTTTACGAAGCAGTCATCGCAGCAAAATCCAGTAATCTAATAGCTGTTCCGGACGTTTCAAGATGTGCTGTTTGCTTGCACAAAGCTATACCATTTTCCTGGGCAATCAGAGAAGTGGTAAATGTTTTACCAGTTGCCAAAATACTACGAGGAGGACCAGTGATTTCATAATTACTTGCATATAATAAACTGGGCCATTGCTGTTTCCAGTGAACAGCTCCTCGCATTTCTAGATCATTGAACAAGCCTCTATTTCTGGTATTAGTTCTGGAGGCTATTTTAGTCCAATTATTTTTCCAGCCCTAATTTTTGTATAGATTCTGTATTCATAAGAAAACCGTTTAATGCTTACGAGAAGATTAATCTCTTTTTCGATTCGCCGTGATTGGAACTCTGGATATTTCCACGAATCCAAGTAAAAAAACTCAAGGTAAAAAAGTCACAGAAAAAAAGTCGCAGGAAGAAAAGTCACATTAATCTTTCCTAGATAGTAACCCTCAAGGGTTCTAACCCGCATGTATCCATGTATCCACCTTCGCGGCGTGTTTAGTACTGTACATTCCCGTTGGGGATTACCGTGAAAACATAAAAAAAGACTGTAAATATCGTAAAGATAATTGCCCCCAAGAAATATTGTGAATTTTTCCCTGTGACTTTATTTATTACCGGCCACCATAAATGAATGTGACTTTTTTTCCTGTGACTTTTTCCCCTAGCCAAAATTGTGACTTTTGTCTAACTTTTGCCTGTGACTTTATTTCTGGCCACCATTTTCACAAGGGTGCCAGGATAAGTTGAATGGATACCCATTTTCCCCCGTAAGAGAGATGTAGCATCAGTAGATTACCCAACAGTCTCGGGGGAACCATCCTACGATTTGAGAAGCATTCCCAGTGTCTAATAGTTCCAAGGGTAAGGAATGAAATTAACTGAGTGACTGATATTCCATCAAGCACATAAAAAGCATAAAACTGTGGGGTCAAGTGAATGTTTAACCTGAATTGGAACTCATCATTCATCTCTGAAACTTTACTTCTGAATATTGTTTAAGAGAAAGAGTTATAGAGGAGAATAATGATTTGCATGAAACTGAATGCAGGAATGAAAATCTTACACCAGATGTGAGGAATGAACTATTGAGACATAAATTACAAGATTCGACGTCCAAATGGAAAAGAGAAAATATAATAAAATTTTCTGTTTAAGCGTCAATCTTTTTATTATTTTTGAACATCACACAATGACATATTTGCGGAGACGTCTAACGAAAGAATAAATTCGGCAGTCTATTGTTGATTAATCTGTCAATATTTGTTATTCTTTTACTCGAAGGTGATGCCTTCAGCCCTCTGTTGCTCGGCGATGCGGATCTGCTCGATGGCGTGGGCGGGAAGTGGGTGGGGGGTGGGCAGGATGTCTCCTAAGGGCTGGAAGCCGTTCTCGTTGGCGATGAAGCGAATCTCGGCGAAGCCTCCGTCAGCCAGAGGAAGGCTGCAAGGCGCAACACACGATTAGCACAGAGGTTCCACCACTCACAGCAACAGAACCAATTACAGTAATCATAATGTTTCATAAAGTGAAAACAAAAGACTAATGAATTAGAGTGACCTGAGACTGACTGACACTTACAGGTAGACTCCCTCCATGTTGACCTGTCCCTCTGAACCGGGTGTTCCGGAGACCTGCATGGAGATGCCGTTGTCGGCCTCGAAGGCGTAGTTGAAGTTTCCGTCGCCGTTGTCGACGCGTTCGTCCCTCAAGATGGCGACGACAGGGCCGTCTCCCTGAGGCTTGGGGGCGGCATAGGCCAGGGCGGCGAGGCAGAGGACGAAGACCTGGTAAGGTAATGATAGTGAAAAGTAATCGAGATGACGACTCGGTTAAACCCACAGATTATATAAGATATTCGTGACAAACAGAACAGAAGACAGTCGCTCGACTTACGGCCTTCATTGTAGCAGGAGAGATGGACCACTACTGATGAGGATGGTGTCTCTATCCTTCCCTTATATACCGAAAAGCGATTGACCTCGGCTCCGGAGGGAGGTCAGCTATCTCCTTCGGGCAAGACAGATAGGAGGGGAGAACTGTCAGAGTGGAATTGGAAAGGAACGCGATTAGAGGAGGGAGGGAGGGAGGGAGGGAGGGGAGTATGAAGGGGCGAATTTGGTTAAGGAAGTCTGAGAGAGGAGCGACTTGTACTTCTGACCTTGAAGACTGGTAATGGAGATGCCTGCTAAGTTATGAGAGCATAGTCTCATGACCTGACTGGCGTTTAGAATTTTGGTAATTGCTGGTCATTCTGTCTGGTAATTGGTGGTAATTCTTCTGAGAGCACATAGCTAATTATCCATTGGTGTTCAAGAAGTATTACTTTTACAAGTATTTTTGTTTGACTTTTAGCAGTCTCATACACACGTATAGACACACACATATATATATATATATATATATATATATATATATATATATATATATATATATATATATATATATATATATATGTTTAAAAGGATCTCATTCAAACATGATAATGCAGACTGTTTGTCCAAGAAAGCTTGTAACTTAATAAATACTCCATTAGATACCATCCAGTTTGAATGAGGTCCTTTTAGTAATTCTACTAACGCACAGAACAATTGTGTATGTGATAAAGTTAATAAATTGTATATATATATATAACCTTAAATAGATAAAAGTATAGAAAAGTACGTATCTTTATCTGTTCATGTTTTAGCATTATACGTCAGGATTAATAGAGGACTCTGTTAATCCTGTTATACGTGATGAATCCCGGATTTTTCTAACCTTCTGTAATTTGGGACGTGAGGTTATGAATAACTTAAGATCTTCTGCTTAAAGCGATAATCGAAAATCCCGAGGTTATCTTTACTCCCCGTAGATGGGTAGTGCCGTCAGTGCACCTCATGCGGTGCACTGTAGGCATTACTTAAGGTTCTTTGCTGCGTCCCTTCGGCCCCTATGCAAATCCTTTCATTCCTTTTACTGCACCTCCGTTCATATTATCTTTCCTCCATCTTGCTATCCATCCTCTCCTAACGATTGTTTCACAGTGCAACTACGAGGCTTTCCTCCTGTTACACCTTTCAAACTTACCTAGTCGCAATTTCCTTTCCAGCGCTGAATGACCTCATTGATCCTAGTGCTTGGCCTTTGGCCTAAACTCTATATTACATTCCATTCTACGTAATATATATCGTGGTCATTATTTTGTAATTCCAGTGATTTAGGAAATTTTACGTGGGCTTTTATTAGGGTGATTGTTTTATTTTTGGAGCAAACTAATGTCTTTTCCCAGCCTATGCCAGAAGATTTCAAGACAAGAAGAAATTGTGCTGTTTCTTGGCAACACCGAGTTTTCTGTACAGCCGCCACAGAGTATAATTGCCGCCCACCAAAATAGATCTATCTTCGGTGGTCTCGGTATACGCTGCATGAGCCGCCGTTCAATAAACTTTCATAACGGCCCGGTGGTGGCCTGTCCTATATCGTTGCCAGAAGCATAATTATGGCTAACTTTAACCTTAATAAATAAAACTACTGAGGGCAGAGGGCCGCAATTTGAATATTGATGATTGGGGTGGATGATCAACATACCAATCTGCATTCCCTAGCCTCAGCAGTTTTTAAAATCTGAGGGCGGACAGAAAACGTGCGGACGGACAGACAAAGCCGGCACAATAGTTTCCTTTTACAGAAAACTAAAAAAGGGTGGAAGGGAAGGCCTTAATGAAGAACAAACCGATAGACCTTCAACCTCTTCAAGAAAGAAAGACTATAGAAGTCAGAAGAAAAAAATACAGAAATAAAGAGATAATTCCAGAGCTAGACACTGGAAAAAAAGAACAAGTCACGAACGTGTGTATGTGTATTTTACCTTTCATATTAGTTAGTCTCGAGAGAGGATTAAGCGCGGGTAGCATTATGTAATAAGGGTCTTACTGTCAGACGCCTGTTTAGTTGTAACCGTGGTTAAATTCCTGCCGGATTATACTGAGGTTAATCTATCTCCTTTATCTGGTTACGTAATCAAGGAGTGGAGATGAAAAGACTTTTCATTTTTTATATAATCTTTTATTTGACCGTTTTATTCTTCTGTGCGTTTGATAGTTTT